>NW_027266281.1:6627500-7227500 GCF_022045235.1 Haliotis cracherodii | reverse complement strand
GACATTTCCTGTACAATATCACGATATGTACTGTACAATATCACGACATTTCCTGTACAATATCACGACATGTACTCTACAATATCACGACATGTACTGTACAATATCACGACATGTACTGTACAATATCACGACATGTACTCTACAATATCACGACATGTACTGTACAATATCACGACATGTACTGTACAATATCACGATATGTACTGTACAATATCACGACATGTACTGTACAACATCACGATATGTACTGTACAATATCACGATATGTACTGTACAATATCACGACATGTACTGTACAACATCACGGCATGTACTGTACAATATCACGATATGTACTGTACAATATCACGACATGTACTGTACAATATCACGATATGTACTGTACAATATCACGACATGTACTGTACAATATCACGACATGTACTGTACAACATCACGGCATGTACTGTACAACATCACGGCCTGTACTGTACAACATCACGACATGTACTGTGCAATATCACGACATGTACTGTACAGTGTCAGCCAAGTGTGTTGTTAGGGAATGTGTTATTAGAGTATTTACGGTGTCAGTCAAGTGTGTTGTGTAGGGCATGTTATTTGAGGATTTACGGTGTTAGTCAAGTGTGCTGTGTAGGGAATGTTATTAGAGGACTTACGGTGTCGGCCAAGTGTGTTGTGTAGGGAATGTTATTAGAGCATTTACGGTGTCAGTCAAGTGCGTTGTGTAGGGCATGTTATTAGAGGATTTACGGTGTCAGTCAAGTGTGTTGTGTAGGGAATGTTATTAGAGGATTTACGGTGTCGGTCAAGTGTGTTGTGTAGGGCATGTTATCAGATGATTTACAGTGTCAGTCAAGTGTGTTGTTAGGGAATGTGTTATTAAAGTATTTACGGTGTCAGTCATGTGGGTTGTGTAGGGCATGTTATTAGAGGATTTACAGTACCAGTCAACCGTGTTATGTTAGGCGTGTTATTAGAGGACAGTCAGTCAAGTGTGTTGTGTAGGGCATGTTATTAGAGGATTTACGGTGTCGGTCAAGTGTGCTGTGTAGGGCATGTTATTAGAGGATTTACGGTGCCAGTCACATGTGTTGGGTAGGGCATGTTATTAGAGGATTTACGGTGTCAGTCAAGTGTGTTGAGTAGGGAATGTTATTAGAGGATTTATGGTGTCAGTTAAGTGTGCTGTGTAGGGCATGTTATTAGAGGATTTACGGTGTCAGTCAAGTGTGATGTGTAGGGCATGTTATTAGAGGATTTACGGTGTCAGTCGAGTGTGTTGTGTAGGGCGTATTATTAGAGAACTTACGGTGCCAGTCACATGTGTTGTACAGGGCATGTTATTAGAGGATTTATAGTGTCAGTCAAGTGTGCTGTGTAGGGCATATTATTATACGATTTACGGTGTCAGTCAAGTGTTCTGTCTAGGGCATGTTATTAGAGAACTTACGGTGCCAGTCACATGTGTTGTACAGGGCATGTTATTAGAGCACTTACGGTGCCAGTCACGTGTGTTGTGGAGGGCATGTTATTAGAGTATTTACGGTGTCAGTCACGTGTGATTAGAGGATTTACGGTGTCAATCACGGGTGTTGTGTAGTGCATGTTATTAGAGGATTTACGGTGTCAGTTTAGTGTGCTGTGTAGGGCATGTTATTAGAGGATTTACGGTGTCGGTCAAGTGTGTTGTGTAGGGCATGTTATTAGAGTATTTACGGTGTCAGACAAGTGTGTTGCTTTAGGGAATGTGTTATTAGAGGATTTACGGTGCCAGTCACATGTGTTGGGTAGGGCATGTTATTAGGGGATTTACAGTACCAGTCAACCGTGTTATGTTAGGCGTGTTATTAGAGGACAGTCAGTCAGGTGTGTTGTGTAGGGCATGTTATTAGAGGATTTACAGTACCAGTCAACCGTGTTATGTTAGGCGTGTTATTAGAGGACAGTCAGTCAGGTGTGTTGTGAAGGGCATGTTATTAGGGGATTTACAGTACCAGTCAACCGTGTTATGTTAGGCGTGTTATTAGAGGACAGTCAGTCAGGTGTGTTGTGTAGGGCATGTTATTAGGGGATTTACAGTACCAGTCAACCGTGTTATGTTAGGCGTGTTATTAGAGGACAGTCAGTCAGGTGTGTTGTGTAGGGCATGTTATTAGGGGATTTACAGTACCAGTCAACCGTGTTATGTTAGGCGTGTTATTAGAGGACAGTCAGTCAGGTGTGTTGTGTAGGGCATGTTATTAGGGGATTTACAGTACCAGTCAACAGTGTTATGTTAGGCGTGTTATTAGAGGACAGTCAGTCAGGTGTGTTGTGTAGGGCATGCTATTGGGACATTTACGGTACCGTCGGCAGGTACCTGCGTCACAGTGCCTCCATGACGTCAGTACGGATCTTTAGGCAGCCTGTCGTGGCGGCAGTCAAGATATAGACAAATAAACACGAGTGCGTGTAATATATTTGCACATACCTCGGCTATAGGCGGCAGTGCCCGGGGGTCGTCTCAAAAGTACTCAATACATTTCTGTCTGTCTCTATTCACCTCGTGATTGACCTGGGTGACTGTGACTCATTGCAGCTGACAGAAGATCGATACTTGTACTTATCTCGATTAATTAAAAGCCACACAGCTGGATAACTGCCGACACCTGCGTAAAACAACATTCAGTCACACGCCATATAAATAGACGAGTGAGTAAGTATTTTGTTTACGCCGCTTTTAGCAATTTTCCAGCAATATCACGGCGGGGGACCCCAGAAATGGGCTTCACACATTGTACCAATGTCGGGAATCGAACCTGGATCTTCGGCGTGACGAGCGAACGCTTTAACCACTAGGCTACCCGACCGCCCCTATATATATATGGACGAATGATGTTGATTAAGTCTTGCTTACCTGGTGTGAAACCTTACCCCCGCAACGTAAAGAGTCGACTTACACGATGTGAGGCGTCTTTGGTTAAAATAAGTGAGTGAGTATGGTTTTACGCCGCTTTTAGGAATATTTGAGCAATATCACGGCGGGGGATACCAGAAATGGTTAGTTGAAATATGCATGAGAGTATCGGACAGAGGTATCAGCACCATTTATGCTTTAAACAAATCATAGTTCTATAAAACATAGCACTAAATTTTTGATGTATCTAAAAGAAAATTAAAACATTTGCAACCCAGTGGGGCTGAGTGGTGTATGTCTTCTCAGTGGGGTGAATACGAGGCTTCCGTGTGTCCTTCCCGTCAGTATCCTGCACGAGCTTCCTATGACGTCATCAGGGTCAATGGCCCGTATAATATGCATGCACGCGCCCATCAAGGTCACGGCGGTTGACCTGCTCGATAAGCCATGTATATATGTATTAAAATACAGAGAGAGAGAGAGAGAGAGAGAGAGAGAGAGAGAGAGAGAGAGTTCTAACTCTCAAGCGCAATATAGCAAAACAATTACTGAGTGGAGTAAGTTTAATTGGCTACCACGTCCGAGTCTTCTCAGGCCATAACTGATTAACGTGACGTCATATTTATTTATTTATTTACATAGTCCAGTCATGTTAGGGGCATGGGTGGCCCAGTTATCTAAGGCGCCGCAATTCGTTGTAACGCGCCTTCTGATGTAAAATGTATAAATTAAACATGAGTTGAAGAACTATGTTAATGATACCAGCCCAAAACATGTGTATTTAATGACTTCATGCATGATGATGTGTGATGGAGACGGACGGATTTTGACTCCGTGGTCCCGGGTGTGCCTTGAACATGGTGCACAAGACGTCAATAATTGATCAATAATCTTTCACTTGAACAATTCTTTTCTTAGTCTGTTCTATATATTCTCATCTGCGTCTGTGATCCCACTGATGTCTTGTCTTTTTTTGCTTTCAACATCTTCGTCAATAAATTACGAACTTTTAAGTAGATCTAGTTGCTTAAAGCCTATAGATGAAACCCAGGGCGCGTTGCATGCTGGGAGAGATGAATGTGCCTTTGAGAAGAATGGAAGGGAGTGGATAGAGTCTTACGCCGTCTTTAGCAATATGTCATCTATTTCACGGCAAGGCACCAGGAATGTACATATGGTACCAAAGTCGGAGTGGTTTTACGCCGATTTAGAAATATTGCAGCCATATCTTTGCACATTGTACCCTTGAAGGGAATCGAACCCGGGTCTTCTGTGTGACAAGCGAACGCTTCAACTACTAGACCCCCTCCCCCACTCCCCGCTCCCCCCTCCCCTCGCCCCACACAGACACTCCGAACAAGACGATGAAACTGATGAATGAGTGAGTGAGTGAGTGAGTGAGTATGGGTTTACGTCGTATTTTGCAACATTCCTGCAATATCACGGCGGGGGACACCAGAAATGGGCTTCACACATTGTACCAATGTGGGGAATAGAACCATGGTCTTCAGCGTGACGAACGAACGCTTTAACCACCAGGCTACCAGACAGCCCCTCATGATGATGATGATGATGATGATGATGTTGTTGTTGTTGTTGATGATGATGATGATGATTATTATTATTATTGATGATGATGATGATGATTATTATTATTATTATTATTGATGATGATGATGATTGATTATTATTATTATTATTATTATTATTATTATTGATGATGATGATGATGATGATGATGATGATGATGATGATGATGATGATGATGATGATTGCAAGTTAGCGGTGTATTGGATAGCTAAATGTGTCTCAGTTAAAGTTAAATATAACTCCGCCAACTGGAATGTGTACCATATCGTTAATTAGCAAAATCCAACTTCTATATAGTCCTTGCCAATATCAATTTTGGATAAAATTACTATTCAGCATGAGAACGCCATCTATTATTACCATATCAAACAGAAAATACGCATAAATAAAAACAGTCGCGTATCTCGGCCCTCGTACTCCACCCACGTGTGATGAGCGGTAGGTTTGATACATATCCTCAGTAAGGGCTTGTATGCATCTACGCAGGTCCAACATCGAGCTCTGTATCGGCGTAGGATATCATGTGTCAGGAGCGTAGATGATACGACACAGTGACTGCAGGCGGCGAGTCTCGCCTCCCCCGCATTGATGTGAAGTCTTAGTGTGTGCCGGTCCTGTAGACTAGACTCCCGTCTTCTGCAGCTGCAGTAAGAACCTCTTCTGCATATCACGTGCGAAATATTGGACGTGCGTTACTTATAATTGACAATATTAATAGTAATAAGGATAATTATTTGTCATCAACTATTAGGATTCCTTTGTCTATCTGCATCTTCCGCATTTATCGCCGTTATCCTCCTCCTCCTCCTCCTCATCATCATCATCATCATCACGGCGGTCCGTAAATAATCGAGTCTGCACCAGACAATCCAGTGATTGGTATAATGAGCATCGATCTGGGCAATTGGGATATGATGACATGCATCAACCAAGTCAGCGAGTCTGACCATCCGATCCCGTTAGTCGCCTTTTACGGCAAGTATGAGTTGCTGAAGATCTCTTCTAACCCGAATCTTCACGGGTCTTTTTTTGCGACGTGGTGGCACGGTTGGCCCAGTCGTCTAGGTTTGTCAGCACCATACCCGTGCTCGTGGGTTTCACCGAAGTGGTAAACGTCTGAGACCTGCATCGCTTCGGGCTTTCCTCACACATTAAGCTGACACGCCGCGGTATAACTGGAATAGTGTTAAAAGTGACGTTAAACCCAACTCACTCACTCACTCACTCACTAAACATCGACGTGCATCCACGTGTGTGTGTGTGTGTGTGTGTGTGTGTGTGTGTGTGTGTCTCTCTCTCTCTCTCTCTCTGCGTGTATCTGTATGTCTGCTTGTACTAGTCCGGACTAATGCCGATTTATATTGCTAGCCCACTGTGATACCATGCCGCAGTTTAACATACATACTCCACTCAGACACATTAAACTTGAAGAATCAGAGAGGTTGATAATCAAGGGACAGAACGCACACCACGACTAAGTGGTCAATCTTCCTGGTGTAGAGACCCGTTCTGCCACGTACACACAAGCAGGAATTCGGACGACGATTCGTCAATCATCGTCGACGTAGTCGTTTGTGATGCGGTGGCATAGACGACGCCACGACTAGTCCTGTCCATGAACTGGGCCGGTCTCCGTGTCCGGCAGTGGTCAAGCTGTAGAGGCCGGTATTACATAACTCGGGGTTAGGCCAGTGACCCGCTAAACACCAGCGACATCTTGTGGTATTAACTGATGGCCTGGGTTCTGACGGATTAGGAAGAAGAAGAAGAAGAAGAAGAAGAAGATATTTTATTAAAGTGTCACACACATATAAACGTGTCTTGCCAGATTTGGCCCATGGGACACTAAAATTCAATAAATATCTGTTAAAATATAGTTTAAGATATTGGTTTAAAATATATAAAGGTAACAATAAAAATTATGCTGAAAGGGTGTGGACTTATTAATAAAGAAGTTAGTAATGTACATAATTATATGTAAGCAAGTGTCATTAGGCTTTTCATTGGAGCCATACGGCAAATGTTTAGTTACAATTAGTTGCTTTGGACACATGTACATTTATAGAAAACAACGGTGCGGTGTCGACTCTGACATTAGGAACAAATGATTTGTGATCGTTTTGTTCATACCTTAAATTCTGCACATCCCGTGAGCCCGCCCATACCATGGCGTGGCATGTAAGACATTCAGTGAAATAGATACATACCATATTGACCATAGGGCCCCGCAGTGTTTAATGTCCTTCCTGATCAACTTTACCCCGGCTCACTCACTCACTCACTCCGTCCCAACTCACTCATTCAGTCAGTCACTCACTCAAACCCCACTCACTCGCTATAAAACACAAATAAAACCGTGCGGTGTGTCATTTGTTGACAGTGGTAGATAGTGCCAGATAGTGGTTATAAAGTGGTAGATAGTGGTTATACAGTGGTAGATAGGAGTAGATAGTGGTTATACAATGGTAGATAGTGGTTATACAGTGGTAGGTAGTGGTTATACAGTGGTAGATAGTGCCAGATAGTGGTTATACAGTGGAAGATAGTGGTTATACAGTGGTAGATAGTGCCAGGTAGTGGTTATAAAGTGGTAGATAGTGGTTATACAGTGGTAGATAGGAGTTGGTAGTGGGTTATACAGTGGTAGATAGTGGTTATACAGTGGTAGGTAGTGGTTATACAGTGGTAGATAGTGATTATACAGTGGAAGATAGTGGCAGATAGTGGTTATACAGTGGTAGATAGTGATTATACAGTGGAAGATAGTGGCAGATAGTGGTTATACAGTGGTAGATAACAGTTATACAGTGGAAGATAGTGGTAGATAGCGGTTATACAGTGGTAGATAGTTTGTTGTAGACAGCGGTTATATAATGGTAGATAGTTGTCGGTAGTGCTTATATAGTAGATAGGTGTAGATAGGTGTAGATAGTGGTAGATAGATGTAGATAGATGTAGATAGTGGTAGATAGATGCAGATAGTGGTAGATAGGTGTAGATAGTGGTAGATAGGTGTAGATAGTGGTAGATAGGTGTAGATAGGTGTAGTGGTAGTTATGGTAGATAGTAGAAGATAGTGGTATGTATATATGGGAGTTCGGGGTAGATAGGTGTAGATAGTGGTAGATAGTAGTAGATATGGGTAGATAGGTGTAGTGGTAGTTAGTGGTAGATAGTAGAAGATAGTGGTATGTATATATGGGAGTTCGGGGTAGATGAATATAAAGAAGGCGAGATGCAGCAGCAGGTAGACACCTGAATACCAGGAATTGTCCAAAGCAGGACAGGTGTGTGTTGATGAAGCAGCCCGTGAATATCCAGGGGTAGAAAAGGTCTTCAGCAACCCATGCAGCCTTAAAAGGCAACTAACGGGATCGGGTGGTCAGGCTCTCTGACTTAATTGATGCTTGTCATCGATCCCAAATGCGTGGATCGATGTTCATGATATCAATCACTGGATTGTCTGGTCCAGACTCGATTATATACAGACCGCCGTCATATAGCTGGAATATTGCTGAGTGCGGCGTAAAACAACAAACAAACAACCAAAGCATTACAAACGTTATCAAAACGTTATCAGGCTGAAAACAGTTGCTGAACTAACAACGTCTACAGCGTCAATACTGAATCATCCCTACAATAGGTAAAAATATATGATCTGACAATTTTCTATAAAAGAGAATAATTATTTAGTATTGTATATCTATATTTCCCCAAATAAGCCCTCAGTTTTAAACATCACGTATTCCGCCAGTCAGTCAACATCCCAGAACTGACGCAACACAGGTGTCGCAAAATAACCTCAGGAACAAATACCCTTGCACGCCCCCTCCCTCAACAACAGACGCTTCATCGACCTTCCTGAAACACCTAACGACCTCGCCACACACGACAACTATCACTACAACCCTCCTGGTTGCTATACCAACAGATCTTAATTAAAAATATTCCTTTACCTCCAAAAATGGAATACGTCGATAACAGTCGAGGAACAAGTACTCCATGACGTCACATTGAAGCTAACTTTGGCCGATCTTTAAATGCTGAGCCATTGTGACGTCATGCTGACGTGACGTCACAATGGGTCGATATATCGGGACACGCTCTAGTCGCAGGAGCTATTCATAGACAAGTCCAATAACAATATACTCACAACAAACACGCATTTACAAGAAAGGGTAGAATAATGATTATTTCATCACATCCTCCGTTATTCAACCCCTCCCTCCTCAACCCCTCAAAAACCCCACCCCCATCTCCCCAGCCCCAACCTCTACCTTTACCTATACGTATATGCATTCCGTTGACAGATGCTCTGATCGTGCCTTCTCGCTGTAGCTGTAACATCTTGAGTTTATTTTTAACCTGCCACCAAGTCGCACTGATTCAATCGAAGAACTATGCACAGACCCCAAACGAAGTCTGGTCTGGTTAGCGTTCTGTCCAGCGCATGGTGTTTGGTGACGTCACTCTAGTTAATTCTGTTGTCAGTGAGGTGCCGTCTTGCACCCCCGACTATAGGCACGTAACTCGATGTAATAACAAATCTGTTTTCCACTATCAAATTGTCATAGATCGCGTGAAGTATTGAGTCGGAAAGTGAGGGTGATGTGGAGAATAGGGTTTGTAATTTAATTTTTGGGGAAAAGTTCAGAACTGGTATGTGACGTTTTCATGGTGAATTCGATTAAATCTTGAATGAAATTTAGGTGTATGCTGGTTGCTTAATTGATATTTTAAAGTAATGTAAACAATAATGATTTAATTAAAAAGCAATATATTATCCTTCTTTATTGTTATGTGTATAAAAGCAAAAACATGTTATTTATGTAAAAAGATAATTTTATTTATGTAACATTTTAAAAATATATAATAGTTTTTAATCATTAAAACCGAAATTACATTTTTTACATTGACCGATAAATGCATATTCGCATTAGGTGTCTTACAATGTTGAAAAGCCTGCGTGCTTGTTTCACGATGTAATTCGCCTGTGGATAAGTCTAATGTTTATACATATGCGAACTCTGACACATATCTGCCAGTGGCGACAATACTGCACAAAGACGAAATATGCAATTCATGCGCCCCCATTAAGTCCTTATTTTAAAGAATAAACACACGCTCATGTATTGACACACAGTCTTGTTTTGACAGTAAATTTGCGTGGCCTGGAATTACCTCAACATAGCAACCAGCAAATACGAAACTCGGCCTGCGAATTCGATATTGAGTTGTTTTGACGTCACAGCTACGTCACAGAGGATTTAGGCTGCTAGCGCCATGCAAGTTGTGATTGAGTGAAAGATGTCGGCTTGTAAAGGTAGAACAGTTCTTCACACTCGCTTTAAAACTATGTGGAGTAAAGAAATATGCAGCTTTATCCTCTGACACGGAGATATGGTCATGGCCGACAGAGCCAAGGGACAGATCCGGGTAGGATTTTACGATATCGAACGCACGATCGGAAAAGGCAATTTCGCTGTTGTAAAACTAGCGAAACACCGAATCACCAAAACTGAGGTTTGTGCTGTTTTGTTGAAAAAAAGTGAAATTATTAAGTGTTGTGTTGTGTCCAGGGGTATGTGTTACCGAGCAGTGTGGGCAGGTGCTTGTTGAGATTACACTAACCAGATGGCAAACTTCCTTCCTTCGTCTTTATGGATACAAAGAAGAAAAAAGGATAGAAGGAAGGGGAAAATGTAGGGGGGACAGGTTGGTGAATACCGGTGTCAAAACAGGCCTTACCTAACTCAACATTCTAGATGTTTACAACTTCTCATGGTATACTTGAAATGTTTGTTTATGTTTTTGAATACACAGCATTTAGTGTGAGACCAGGTCTTCCTGGTGTCCAGTTATCGTGTGCCACAAGGAGTGACAAGTTTATTCCTTTATGCAAACATTTTTGGCATGTTTGATTTTCCAGTGTCTGTTGAGGAACATGTTTTGGTTGTTTGTTTGACAATTTGGTTTCTTAGACCCAAGGTATTTGTTCTCGGAGTCGGTGTAAATATTAGAATAATTAAGGGTTTGGAGTTTGGAGTTTTCACTGCTTTTTGTGTGTTAATTTTTTACATATAAATAAGTGAATAACACTACCCACCAACACAGTCCGAAACCCCTTTTCTCGTATCCCCCTTACCCCACTGGTGTCATTTGTGTATTTGTGGTGTTTAAAGGGAGTATTCACTGACTATGCAGTATATTAACTGACCCTAACCATCCCCCAGCGACAGTCCTAAACCACTGTCCTCGTATTCCCCATCCCACACTGGTGTCATTTCTTTGTTTGATACTTTTGGTGTATTAAGGCAGTATTCACTGACGATGCAGTATATTAAATAACTCTAACCATCCCCCAGCGAAAGTTCTCAACTACCACCGTCATATCCCCCTTCCGATTACACGAGAGTAATTTGTGTGTATGATACTTGTGTATCAAGGCAGTATTCACTGACTATAGGGCTGGGACGGGTAACTCGGGTACTCGGCTCGGGTAGGTACTGAGTAGACCCGGGTACCCACTGGACTACCCGGACCCGTGGTTAGTCACGTGATTTTATTGTTTAATGACAAAAATTATCTAGAAGTCTATGGTTACACTATAAGCGACAAATGTTCACATTTCTTTCCGACTATGCACACTTTCCTTCTGACTTGATGTGTTTGCATAAAGATAAAACTTCAGTCAACTTCAGTGTATGCATGACCAGATCATTTTATACCTGTATCGTAATACATTTTGACAGAAGTATGGTCAAACGTTTCCCAATCGGACATTTTGTACCTTCCTCTTGAGACCCACAGCGGGTACCCGGGTAGGGTCGGGTAATCAGCTGGTAATAGGGGGGTGGGTACCCGGGTTGTAAATTTGGACTCGTCCCACCTCTAACTGACTATACTGTATAGTAACTAGCACAATCATGTGTGTGTTTGTATCAGAGCTATAGATAAGCAGAGTATTTGCATAAAATACCCCCAAAAATATTCAAACCCAAATGCTTTCAATTAACTTGCGTACAGAAGCGCATGCATTAAATGAAAAACTGAAATCTATAAAAACAACATGCGTAAATACCCGATGAAGATTTTTCAGCATGCGTACAAAGGAACTAACTTCCGAAGCAGAAATATGAGCTAATTTACTCTCTGAGTCACGCCTATGTATTTAGAACATTATCATGGTTATATACATCTAAAACATTATTTCATTTTTTTTAAATCTTAAAATGTTCACTCTTTGGGGGAAAAACCCAAAAGAGTTATGAAAAGATGAGTGAAAAAATATTGGTTACCCAATGAAAAATGTAATAACCCAATTAATAGAAACCTTAGAATGAAAACTCATTTGCTCAAAAAGTTATCTGGAGCTCTGTTGTATGCAGCATTAATTAACTATACAAAACATGGGTAATTATTCAGAATATACAATTTGCCATGCTGATTAAGGTGTGTGTATTGTGTATGGTTGGTTTGTTGTTTAATGCAGCGCTCAGCAATATTCCAGCTATCTGACGGTGTTCTGTAAATAATCGAGTCTGGACCAGACAATACAGTGATTGACATCATGAGCATCGATCGACACGTTGGGATTGATGACATGCATCAACCAAGTCAGCAAGCCTGACCACCCGATCCCGTTAGTCGCCTCTTACGGCAAGCATGGGTTGCTGAAGACCTATTCTACCCCGGGTCTTCACGGGCCGAGTGTATTGGGTAGGGGGGTCCTCTCCTCCCAGCAACCTGTCACTCATCAACTATAGTAGAACATTGACGTGTGTGATAAAGCCCTATCAACTAACCACTTATGCTCTACTGGTTGTGCATACTTTGTTGCCATAACGCAGTGCAAGACTTTCATACTTGTTTAACGCCGCACTCAGCAATATTCCAGCTATAGGACGGCGGTCTGTAACTAATCAAGTCTGGACCAGACAGTCCAGTGATTGACGTCATGAGCATCGATCCACGCAATTGGGATACGATGACATACATGTACCATCTCGGAGAGCCTGACCAGCCGATCCTGTTAGTCGCCTCTTACGACAAGCATTGTCACCATTTATGGCAAGCATGGGTTGCTGAAGACCTATTCTCACCCGGATCTTCACGGGTCTCATCTTTTCTCTTTGGATCTATTGGCAGTATACTGTAACCATGATGTAGATTCATCTATTCTTTGTTTGTTTGTTTGTTGTTTAACACCACAGTCAGCTATATGACGGCGGGCGGTCTGTAAATATGTAAATAATCAAGTCTGGACCAGACAATCCAGTGTGACTGACATCATGAGCATTGATCCACACAATTGGACATGCATCAACCAATTCAGCAAGCCTGACCACCAGATCCCATTATGTATGTGTTACCGTCACCCTGTGTAAGAGATTCATCTATACTGTCTGGATGCATTGGTTGTATATTGTTACCATCACCCCGTGTCAGAGATTCATCTATACTGTCTGGATGTATTGGTTGTATATTGTTACCATCACCCTGAGTAAGAGATTCATCTATACTGTCTGGATCTATTGGTTGTATATTGTTACCATCACCCTGTGCAAGAGATTAATCTATACTGTCTGGATGTATTGGTTGTATATTGTTACCATCACCCTGTGTGAGAGATCCATCTATACTGTCTGGATGTATTG
The DNA here is from genome assembly GCF_022045235.1 of Haliotis cracherodii. Classification (NCBI taxonomy): domain Eukaryota; kingdom Metazoa; phylum Mollusca; class Gastropoda; order Lepetellida; family Haliotidae; genus Haliotis; species Haliotis cracherodii. The sequence goes on along the minus strand of NW_027266281.1, from coordinate 7,214,351 downwards.
GTTGTATATTGTTACCATCACCCTGTGTAAGAAATCACCTATACTGTCTGGATGTATTGGCTGTATATTGTTACCATCACCCAGTGTAAGAGATTCATCTATACTGTCTGGATGTATTGGTTGTATATTGTTACCATCACCCTGTGTAAGAGATTCATCTATACTTTCTGGATGTATTGGTTGTATATTGTTACCATCACCCTGTGTAAGAGATTCATCTATACTGTCTGGATGTATTGGTCGTATATTGTTACCATCACCCTGTGTAAGAGATTCATCTATACTGTCTGGATGTATTGGTGGTATATTGTTACCATCACCCAGTGTAAGAGATTCATCTATACTGTCTGGATGTATTGGTCGTATATTGTTACCATCACCCTGTGTAAGAGATTCATCTATACTGTCTGGATGTATTGGTTGTATATTGTTACCATCACCCTGTGTAAGAGATTCATCTATACTCTTTGGATGCTTTGGTTGTATATTGTTACCATTACCCTGTGTAAGAGATTCATGTATACTCTCTGGATGTATTGGTGGTATATTGTTACCATCACCCTGTGTAAGAGATTCATCTATACTGTCTGGATGTATTGGTGGTATGTTGTTACCATCACCAAGTGTAAGAGATTCATCTATACTGTCTGGATGTATTGGTCGTATATTGTTACCATCACCCTGTGTAAGAGATTCATCTATACTGTCTGGATGTATTGGTGGTATATTGTTACCATCACCCAGTGTAAGAGATTCATCTATACTGTCTGGATGTATTGTTTGTATATTGTTACCATCACCCTGTGTAAGAGATTCATCTATACTGTCTGGATCTATTGTTTGTATATTGTTACCATCACCCTGTGTAAGAGATTCATCTATACTGTCTGGATGCTTTGGTTGTATATTGTTACCATTACCCTGTGTAAGAGATTCATGTATACTCTCTGGATGTATTGGTTGTATATTGTTACCATCACCCCGTGTAAGAGATTCATCTATACTGTCTGGATGTATTGGTGGTATATTGTTACCATCACCCTGTGTAAGAGATTCATCTATACTCTCTGGATGTATTGGTGGTATATTGTTACCATCACCCTGTGTAAGGGATTCATCTATACTGTCTGGATGTATTGGTGGTATATTGTTACCATCACCAAGTGTAAGAGGTTCATCTATACTGTCTGGATGTATTGGTTGTATACTGTTACCATCACCCTGTGTAAGAGATTCATCTATACTGTCTGGATGTATTAGTGGTATATTGTTACCATCACCCTGTGTAAGAAATCATCTATACTGTCTGGATGTATTGGTTGTATATTGTTACCATCACCCTGTGTAAGAGATTCATCTATACTGTCTGGATGTATTGGTTGCATATTGTCTAAGGGGTCAGTGTATATATGTCAATCCAAGGATTGTCTACATGATTGTCTGAGGGGTCAATGTATATGTCGATGCAAGGATTGTCTTCATGATTGTCTAAGGGGTCAGTGTATATGTCGATGGCATGATTGTCTACATGATTGTCTAAGGGGTCAGTGTATATGTTGATGCCATGATTGTCTACATGATTGTCTAGGGGGTCAGTGTATATGTCATTTGTATGTCGATGGCATGATTGTCTACATGATTGTCTAAAGGGTCAGTGTATATGTCAATGCCATGATTGTCTACATGATTGTCTAGGGGCTCAGTGTATATGTCATTTGTATATAGATGCCATGATTGTCTAACGGGTCAGTGTATATGTCGATACCATGATTGTCTACATGATTGTCTAGGGGGTCAGTGTATATGTCATTTGTATGTCGATGCCATGATTGTCTACATGATTGTCTGAGGGGTCAGTGTATATGTCGATGCCATGATTGTCTACATGATTGTCTGAGGGGTCAGTGTATATGTCGATGGCATGATTGTCTACATGATTGTCTAAGGGTTAAGTGTATATGTCATTTGTATGTCGATGGCATGATTGTCTACATGATTGTCTAAGGGGTCAGTGTATATGTCGATGCCATGATTGTCTACATGATTGTCTGAGGGGTCAGTGTATATGTCGATGCAAGGATTGTCTACATGATTGTCTAAGGGATCTGTGTATATGTCGATGCAAGGATTGTCGGAGGGGTCACAGTATTTGTGTTGATGCAAAGATTGTTTAGGGTGTCAATGTGTATGTCGATGCAAGGATAGTTTTGTAACTAATGTGCATCTGCTGACACAAGATGTTCGGTTCACACTCTCAGCAGGAGCTGATAACAAGGACTATAAATAGCAAAATATGTTGATCCTTATCATATCTGATATTTATAGATGCACTGCATTGTCTGCCTTCGACCTCATATCAACCATGTAGCCTCTTACAACGGAATTACGAGCCATATCACCCTGGAGAATAGATAGCACGGGTATAAATAGCTAGCAGATAACAGGCAGATGTGTTTGTGTTAATAATAATAATAATAATAATAATAATAATAATAATAATAATAATAATAATAACAATAATAATAATAATAACAATATTAATAACATTATTTTTTTTTTTATTAATAATAGATGCACTGCATTGTCACCCTGGAGAATAGATTGCAGGGATATAAATAGCTAGCAGATAACAGGCAGATGTGTTTGTGTTGATGATATGTAGAGGTGTCGTGGCAAATGTAAATATTAAATTCTTTGGAATAGGCCTGTATACAGCCTCAGACCTATCCAGGCCAACAAACCCTGACCTTGTCCTTTTTGATAAATCCAGTGGAATCTGATATATCATTGAATTCTCTGTCCATTTTGACACTAACGTGATTGACAAGATTGATGAAAACAATGGCAAATATGCAGGCCTCGCTTTCGAAATGTCACGCTTGCATCCCAAGTACCATGTTGTCGGACTCCCCATTGTTGTCGGTGCCTTAGGTTTGGTACCTCCCAAATTTGTTGACTGACATTGGGAGAGTACCCGGGTTTGCTGCCAGGAATGCAGCACAATCTGAAAAATCTTTGGTTGGTTCGACTAGACAGCGCTTCCTGGGAGAAGTCCCATTCACTGTCTGGGCTCCGTTTAGAGGGGGCAAGGGCTAGGCTACTTACTCTACATCTCTAATCACTACTACTTATGGTTGCTAGGCTACTAAAATTACTATTTGTGGTTCCTAGGATATTCTACAACACTACTGCTTATGGTTGCTAGGCTACTTAACACTACTACTTGTGGCTGCTAGGCTACTCGACCCTACTACTTATGGTTGCTAGGCTACTCAACACTTCTACTTATGGTTGCTAGGCTATGCACACTACTACTTAAGGTTGCTAGGCTACTCTACACCATGACTACTTATGGTTGCTAGGCTACTCAACACTACTTCTGATGACTGCTCGACTACGCACACTACTACTTGTGGTTGCTAGGCTACTCAACACTACTACTTATGGTTGCTAGGCTACTCAGCACTACTACTTATGGTTGCTAGGCTACTCAACACTACTACTTATGGTTGCCAGGCTACTCAACACTACTACTTATGGTTGCTAGGCTAACAACATTACTACTTGTGGTTGCTAGGCTGAAATGTTCAATCTTTTCCTTTATGTTCAATGTTTTTGGCCTGGGATATATGTATGTTCTTGTCAATTAAATAAAATGTAAATAAAATTATGACCTAGTTGAAATGTTGAAGCATGTTATTCTACATCTTGTTCATCGTAACCTGTCATTTTAAGCCTGAACTGAAAATGTGTTGGTATTAGAAACAAGACAAACAATTGATTGATATTATGGGAACTATCCACGTTTGCCGGGTACGCTGACTCACTTTCAGAGCTCCAGATAAGCTTTTGGTGTTGTGGGTATTTTACCCATGCATTTTAAAATCATTGGGTATCAGTAATTCTATCTGGGTATTCAAATTTCTGTTACCCACTAGTTTTTACACATGTGGGTATTTAAGTTAAATATTTAAAACCACTGTATATCTAGTCCCTGCAAACTGGTGTCGTGTGGGTTCGAAAGCTTTATACCACGATACTTCCACAAGAAAGTGTGATGGCAAATGATCATGATGTAACTGTCATCTTGGAGTTTGGCAAGGTTGACGGAATACCCGTTTATAATTTCAAAATAAGTTGCTGATTTGCTAATCGAATACGCAGGGTTACTTCACAATATTTTGATGATACGCACAAGTTATATTTTTGTAGCGTACCTGTAATGTTCGTTGCGTATTTGATACGCTTGGATTTTATTTTACTGCATATTTCTGCATTTCTGATGCGTATTTTACGCAGATACGCAGCTTATCTGGAGCTCTGACTTTAAACCAAGTAAGCGGGGTTGCAGTGAGGCCTGATACAGGAATCTGTCTGTATTGTGATATGTATTGCGATATGTTGGGAGAAAAAGTGTTTGAGAGGTTTGACACAGAGTGTACATCCTATTTTCTACATACTGAGACCAATCAAATAAAAATGTGGTTCCGATTACAGCAATATCAAAATTAGGGGAGGTAAGTGGGGATTGTTTATTTATCTTTTTACGATGTATACATGGTATAGCTCATTACGACAACAAAGATTGTAGAGCTGAATGCTATGCTCTGTGTCGTCCTAAATCATGCAATATATCATTTCATGACATGTTCTGTATCTTCTGGGAAGTTAAGGTTTATTTGAAAACCCAAACAAAAAAATCATTTTAGGAGTGACAGGTAAATGTCTTCATTTGTATTGTGTCTTAAAGCTTCAACAACTCCTAATAAATTTGCGTTTGAAAAAATGTATTTCAAATTTATATTTTATGATTTTATTTTTGTAAATTTAAAATTATTATGACATTAGTTTATAATAATGCATTTTATTTTGTGCATACACTACTTCTCACCTTTTTTTAAAAATCTTTTGAAATGTAGGCCTCAAACATTAATGTTTAACCAAGTAGCACAAATTCTTTTTTCCAATTATCCCTTGGATTAAGAATTAAATTAATTCAAGCCAATATATAATTTGAAATTTGAAATTGTGTCTAAACCATTTTTTAAGTACTTTTAAGACATTCCTTTAAGGGAGTCCTACATATGTTACTTGGACATCAAGCGCTGGATGATCCAGTCTGCAGTCCTACATTTAGGAGATGAACATACTGTGTTTTCAATGTAGAGCTAGGTTACCTGTAGATTTAACCCCGCTAAACTGAATTTGGAACCGAACGCGCATCGTGAGGTTTCAAATGTGAAATTTAGTGCGGTTAAAACACAGTATGTTTATCTCCATTCTACCATGACAAAATAAGATGCGAAGTCTTTGGTGTTAGCAAATATACTGAGTGAAGCGGCATGGGTTGAGTTCAGTGTTTTGAGTGGGTTATCAATCTGAATTATGGAATCACCGAACAAAATATGGCGCTGTATATACTCAAGCAGTTTGTTTACGCTGTAATACTTCACTCGAACTTGTATATGACAGGCATTGAAAGCATATAAGCACGGCAACTTGGTTACCTAACATGAGGTGGGCATCCCTAAAGAAAACAAAGCAAGCTTTGCAAGGCTTTCGCTCTACATTGCATGTCACCATTATGACGTCATATCGCTCATTGTGAGGCAAAAGATATGACGTCACAGTCGTATATAGAAAAGCGCCAAAATTTCAAGCTGTCTGTTGTCTCCAAAACGTAAATACATTCCCTTTGTTGATTTCTGTCGTGTTTTTCTGCACGAAATGTATTGCCACACATCCTTTGAATATTGTAGTAACCGCATCTGTGCATTTTGTAACCTGTAATTGCAGATATAGTTATTGAAATATGCCTTCCGACAATGACTGAAAAGAGTAATATTCTAGGAATATTAGCTTCCGCGTTGATGCGGCCGTCAAACCAGCTGTTTCAATCAGAGGGGTTTATTGTGATGTAATAGCCTCTGATTGACCAATCAGAATCGAGTAAATTCCAAATTCATGGTAGAATGTATTGTTAAACACTGTTCATGCCCACACAGTAGTTGAATTACCCGTGAAGATCCGTTATCATCATCATCATCAGCATCAGCATCACTTTCATGCACCTTTGTTGTCGACCCGTGAAGATCAGGTGTAGAACTTCAGCAACCCAAGCTTGCCGTAAAAGGCTACTGTGCTTGTTGGGATCAGGTTAGTCTGACTTGGTTGATGCATGTCGTGTATCCCAGTTGCTTGGACCGATGCTCATGATGTCAATCACTGGATTGTCTGGTCCAGACTCGGTTATTTACAGGCCGCCGTCAAACAGCTGGAATATTGCTGAGTGCGGCGTTAAACAACAAACAAAACAAGAAACTGTGGTTGAATAGTGTCCAGGTATTTGCGTGACACCTTGTGGTTATGTAGTTTATTCAAAACCTTGTAGCTGTGTATGTGAATGATGCCATGGTTGACGACACAGTTAACGCGTTTTCTTACAGGGGCCTTGATAATGGAAGATGGTTTATGTTTTGATATGCCCCCTTTATGTTATCATGTGTAGAGTCAACAAAGCTGATAATGTCTTGGGTGGAGTTTTCCCCATCAGTTATACCTATGCCACTGTTATTTTCAGGTGGCCATTAAGATTATTGATAAGACCCAGCTGGATGAGGCGAACTTGAAGAAGGTCTACCGTGAAGTTCAGATCATGAAACTCCTGTCACATCCCCACATCATCAAGCTCTACCAGGTGAGCGCTGTGTGCTGTCACTCTGTCCTACAGCTGTGTGCTGTCACTCTGTCCTACAGCTGTGTGCTGTCACTCTCTCCTACAGCTATGTGCTGTCACTCTGTCCTACAGTTGTGTGCTGTCACTCTCTCCTACAGCTGTGTGCTGTCACTCTGTCCCTCAGCTGTGTGCTGTCACTCTCTCCTACAGCTGTGTGCTGTCACACTGTCCTACAGCTGTGTACTGTCACTCTGTCCCTCAGCTGTGTGCTGTCACTCTGTCCTACAGCTGTGTGCTGTCACTCTGTCCTACAGCTGTGTGCTGTCACTCTGTCCCTCAGCTGTGTGCTGTCACTCTGTCCTACAGCTGTGTGCTGTCACTCTGTCCTACAGCTGTGTGCTGTCACTCTCTCCTACAGCTGTGTGCTGTCACTCTGTCCTACAGCTGTGTGCTGCCACTCTGTCCTACAGCTGTGTGCTGTCACTCTGTCCTACAGCCGTGTGCTGTCACTCTGTCCTACAGCTGTGTGCTGTCACTCTGTCCTACAGCTGTGTGCTGTCACTCTCTCCTACAGCTGTGTGCTGTCACTCTGTCCTACAGCTGTGTTCTGTCACTCTGTCCTACAGCTGTGTGCTGTCACTCTGTCCTACAGCTATGTGCTGTCACTCTGTCCTACAGCTGTGTGCTGTCACTCTGTCCTACAGCTGTGTAGTACAACTGTGTGATACAACTGTTTGATACAACTGTGTGATATAATTGTGTGATACAGCTGTGTGATACAACTGTGTAGTGCCACTGTTATACAACTGTGTGATACAACTGTGTGATACAACTGTGTAGTACAACTGTGCGATGCAACTGTGATAGAACTGTGTGATACAACTGAGTAGTACGACTGTAATGCGACTGTGATACAACTGTGTAATACAACTGTGTGATGCAACTGTGATACAACTGTGTAATACAACTGTGTAGTACAACTATTATACAACTGTTTGATACAACTGTATGATACAACTGTGTAGTACAAATGTGTGATACAACTGTAATACAACTGTGTAGTAGAACTGTGTGATACAACTGTGGAGTACAACTGTTAAACAACTGTGTGATACAACTGTGTAGTACAACTGTTGGATACAACTGTGCAGTAGAACTTTGGGATGCAACTGTAGGATATACATGTGGTATATTCCTCTATGAAACCTCTATCATACCTTTATTTGGTATGCCTTTGTGATACACCTGTGTGATACACCTTTGTGATATGCCTTTGTGATAAATCTCCTGTGATATGCCTCGGTGATATGCCTTAATGATACACCTGCGTGATAAATCTCTGTGATATGACTGTTATACACCTGTGTGACACACCTGTGTGACACACCTGTGTGATATGCCTGTGTGATACACCTGTGTGATATGCCTGTGTGATACACCTGTGTGATACGCGTGTGTGAGATACACCTGTGTGATACGCCTGTGTGTGATACACCTGTGTGAGATACACCTGTGTGATACGCCTGTGTGATACACCTGTGTGATACGCCTGTGTGATACGCCTGTGTGATACACCTGTGTGACATGCTTGTGAGATACACCTGTGTGAGATACGCCTGTGTGATACACCTGTGTGACATGCCTGTGTGATACACCCGTGTGATACGCCTGTGAGATACACCTGTGTGATACACCTGTGTGACATGCCTGTGTGGAATATGTAATACTAAGACAGTATCAGGAGACGTGTAAGGGGCGGGTGGAGTAAGTCCAAGCACCCTGACTCACCAGCTGACTACACTGTCTGAACTACTTTCAGGTGATGGAGACTAAGAACATGCTGTACTTGGTGTCGGAGTACGCACCCAATGGGGAGATTTTTGGTGAGTAGAACTGTAGTAGTGCTCGTACAGAGGAGATGGTGTTGAAATATGGATTGTTTCCACATGGTCTTATTGGATGCAACTAATTTACATTGTGGTCCAATGGGTGCCAAGTCTTTGCTAAAACTAATTTAGTTACTGCCATGGAAAGTAGCATGCATGTTCGCATTGACATTCCGTGTCAGTTTTTCTAACTCTGTCGATGTGTTTCTTGTCAAAGAAGAAAAGTTCCATCTATACTCAGGGCCATCTTCCCGAGGCAAGGGAGTTAACTGACTTTAAAAGTCCAGCTTCCACCCTTGCCAAACTAGGCTGGAATTCCTGGGCTTGATGGTAGCGCCACCAGGGGTTATGACGAGTTACGTCCCTTCTATGTCCCTCCTACTGACCAATCAGATTCCATCTCTCATATCATTTGCATTTGCTGCAAACAAAACGGTGGCGCCCAGTAGAGCATTCTGATCGATAATCAAAATATACATTGTGATTCGCGAAGTGCATCAAATCACGTGAGCACTTTGACTAAAAACATGAAAAGATTTGGAAAGTATCTGTTGCGGTCGAGGTGGCTTAACACATGCTTTGCAAATCCTGTAATCGACCAAAATATGCATGGTAGTTAACGATTTCGTAACACGATTTTGATTGAACTATGCATAGACTCGTAAGTCCAGCCAAATTATAACTAATTATAAATTATAAGGGTGGAAACTGGACTTTCATTGTCAGTTATGTCCCTTGCCTCACGCAGATGACTCAGGGCCTGGTTTCGCAATGTGTGATTGAAAATGAAATTTGAGCGCACACTGATCCTAACACCAGGGTAATATATATAAACTTAGTACCATGAACTATGCTTTGTGATCATTGCTCACGATCTTTGTTTTGGGTATAGGTGAGCTTCATTGATCACAATCTTCATTGATCATGATCTTTGTTTCGGTTATAGGTGAGCTTCATTGATCACGATCTTTGTTTTGGGTATAGGTGAGCTTCATTGATCACAATCTTCATTGATCACGATCTTTGTGTTGGGTATAGGTGAGCTTCATTGATCACAATCTTCATTGATCACGATCTTTGTGTTGGGTATAGGTGAGCTTCATTGATCACAATCTTCATTGATCACGATCGTTGTTGTGGGTATAGGTGAGCTTCAGTGCTCTTTGTTGTATATGCTGCACTCTCTGAAAGATGTTGATGTTAAAGGGAGCCTGTGTAGATGTTTAGGGGTTGAAATTGATGAGAACATCGGACACCATGTTGAAACTTTGACACTGTTGAAACCTTTGACGCCATGAGGGGCGGTCGGATAGCGTTAGTGGTTAAAGCGTTCCCTCGTCACGCCAAAGACCCGGGTTTGATTCCCGACATGGGTACATTGTGTGAAGCCCATTTCAGGTGTACCCCACAATGCTGGAATATTGCTTAAAGCGGCGTGAAACCATACTCACTCACTCACTCACTTTGACGCCATGTTGAAACCTTTGACACTGTGTTTAAAACTTTGACACCATGATTAAACCTTTGACACCATCCGGGTAGAGAATAGATCTTCAGCAACCCATGCTTGTTGTAAGGCGACTAACAGGCTTGCTGTTTGATGCATGTCATCATATCCCATTTGCATGGATGGATGCTCATGATGTCAATCACTGGATTGTCTGTCCAGACTCATATTTACGAACTGCCATATAGCTGGAATATTGCTGAGTGCTGTGTTAAACAACAAACAAACAAGCAATCAAAGAAAGTGGAATGTTGCTGAGTGCAGTGTTAAACAACAAACAAGCCATCAAAGAAGGTGGAATGTTGCTGAGTGCAGTGTTAAACAACAAGCAAGCAATCAAAGAAAGTGAAATGTTGCTGAATGCAGTGTTAAACAACAAACAAGCAATCAAAGAAGGTGGAATGTTGCTGAGTGCAGTGATAAACAACAAACAAGCAATCAAAGAAAGTGGAATGTTGCTGAGTGCAGTGTTAAACAACAAACAAACAAACAATCAAAGAAAGTGGAATGTTGCTGAGTGCAGTGTTAAACAACAAACAAACAAGCAATCAAAGAAAGTGGAATGTTGCTGAGTGCTGTGTTAAACAGCAAACAAGCAATCAAAGAAAGTGGAATGTTGCTGAGTGCTGTGTTAAACAACAAACAAACAAGCAATCAAAGAAGGTGAAATGTTGCTGAGTGCAGTGTTAAACAACAAACAAACAAGCAATCAAAGAAGGTGGAATGTTGCTGAGTGCAGTGTTAAACAACAAACAAGCAATCAAAGAAAGTGGAATGTTGCTGAGTGCTGTGTTAAACAGCAAACAAGCAATCAAAGAAAGTGGAATGTTGCTGAGTGCTGTGTTAAACAACAAACAAACAAGCAATCAAAGAAAGTGAAATGTTGCTGAGTGCAGTGTTAAACAACAAACAAACAAGCAATCAAAGAAGGTGGAATGTTGCTGAGTGCAGTGTTAAACAACAAACAAGCAATCAAAGAAAGTGGAATGTTGCTGAGTGCAGTGTTAAACAACAAACAAACAAGCAATCAAAGAAAGTGGAATGTTGCTGAGTGCAGTGTTAAACAACAAACAAGCCATCAAAGAAAGTGGAATGTTGCTGAGTGCAGTGTTAAACAACAAACAAGCCATCAAAGAAAGTGGAATGTTGCTGAGTGCAGTGTTAAACAACAAACAAGCAATCAAAGAAAGTGGAATGTTGCTGAGTGCTGTGTTAAACAACAAACAAACAAGCAATCAAAGAAGGTGGAATGTTGCTGAGTGCAGTGTTAAACAACAAACAAGCAATCAAAGAAGGTGGAATGTTGCTGAGTGCAGTGTTAAACAACAAACAAGCAATCATAGAAGGTGGAATGTTGCTGAGTGCAGTGTTAAACAAGCAAACAAGCAATCAAAGAAAGTGGAATGTTGCTGAGTGCAGTGTTAAACAAGCAAACAAGCAATCAAAGAAAGTGGAATGTTGCTGAGTGCAGTGTTAAACAACAAACAAACAAGCAATCAAAGAAGGTGGAATGTTGCTGAGTGCTGTGTTAAACAACAAACAAACAAGCAATCAAAGAAAGTGGAATGTTGCTGAGTGCAGTGTTAAACAACAAGCAAACAAGCAATCAGAAAAGGTGGAATGTTGCTGAGAGCAGTGTTAAACAACAAACAAACAAGCAATCAATGAAAGTGAAATGTTGCTGAGTGCAGTGTTAAACAACAAACAAACAAGCAATCAAAGAAAGTGGAATGTTGCTGAGTGCAGTGTTAAACAACAAACAAGCAAGCAATCAGAAAAGGTGGAATGTTGCTGAGAGCAGTGTTAAACAACAAACAAACAAGCAATCAATGAAAGTGAAATGTTGCTGAGTGCAGTGTTAAACAACAAACAAACAAGCAATCAAAGAAAGTGGAATGTTGCTGAGTGCAGTGTTAAACAACAAGCAAACAAGCAATCAGAAAAGGTGGAATGTTGCTGAGAGCAGTTTTAAACAACAAACAAACAAGCAATCAATGAAAGTGAAATGTTGCTGAGTGCAGTGTTAAACAACAAACAAACAAGCCATCAATGAAGGTGAAATGTTGCTGAGTGCAGTGTTAAACAACAACAAGCAATCAAAGAAGGTGGAATGTTGCTGAGTGCAGTGTTAAACAACAAACAAGCAATCAAAGAAGGTGGAATGTTGCTGAGTGCAGTGTTAAACAACAACAAGCAATCAAAGAAGGTGGAATGTTGCTGAGTGCTGTGTTAAACAACAAACAAGCAATCAAAGAAGGTGGAATGTTGCTGGCCTAAAGCTGAACACTGCGTACAAGTCACCCCTGACTCGTGTGTGCAGTGACCGTGACTGTCACGACTACTGTACTACCGGTATGTGACAGACAGTCATGTGAGTCCATGACAAGGGAGGCTCCCACAGTGATTGACAGGTTGTCTATGTGGGCAACTCCTGATGGATGCTGATGTCAGCTTTTACCGCCTACATCTGTCAGATGAGCCCCTACATGAGAGGCAGACACAGCACGTGTAAAATCAATCTTCGTAATTGAGTATCTCAGAACCATCCTTCCTCTCCCTCTTCTTAACATTATGTCAGCCAGAAGTTCGTGGGAATTGCGGGGATTTTGAAAATGGATATAAACATCCTTTTAATAAGAATCAGTTTACTTAGAATAAAAATCATGGTGATAAATCTATTTTCAGGACACTACCCAGATAACTGGCTACGTCTCATTTGAATCAGTTTAACATTTTTTACACAAGGCTTGTTGTATACAGAAGATAACATCTAACACAGGCTACTATCTTGTTGTCTCAGTACGTCTGTACCCCATCACTGGCATCCAGTATAAAGAAAATCTCCTCCGACTATCTTTTGATATCATATATATATATATATATATATATATAGCCCAGGAGTTTTAAACACTTCTCTACAAGTGTTGATATTTTATATATCAAATGACCCAAGAGTGATTCAAAGTCATTCTACCAAATTTTGTTTGTCAAGCATTGTGATGCAATTCCTACGAGATATGACTTGATCTCACCCGAGTGATATTTCCTGTGGAAGGTAGTTCGGATGCTTAGTTACTGTAACATGACCTAGTTAAAGGAAGCTGGGCAGGTAGGGAGGGATTTTATCTTCATCAACACCATGAAATGGTTTCTACAGACTTTCATAGTGGGTGCAGTATTTGCCTTCCTTAGTCCAACTAGAGGAGGCACGGGTGGCCCAGTCGTCTAAGGTGCCGTGCTTCGCTGTGTAAAGTCGCATCCGTTAGGCACACCAGAGTTGCGTTCCTTGGGCACGCCAGAAACCTATGATTGTGGGTTCAAAACCGGTTCGCCCTGATTATGTTTCTAGGTTTGTCAGCACCATACCCGTGCGCGTAGGTTTCACCGAAGAGGTAAACATCTGAGACCTGCATCACTTCGGGCTTTCCTCCCACATCAAGCTGACACGCCATGATATAACTGGAATACTGTTAAAAGCGGCGTTGAAACTTAACTCACTCACTAGTCCAACTAGAGCTATCTTTGTGTATGTTTATTGCAGTCTTTGAAATTAATGTGTTCCAAGCATCCTGTGATCTATGGTATTTGAATCAAGGATCCCTTAAGCTTGTAACATTAGGATTAGGACAAGGATGCCTTGCCTTGGCTTGCTGAATTTTGTACACCTTTGTTGTCATGGCAACTCATCTAACTTGTTTCTATAGTAACCTGTACACGCACTGATCTCTCTTACCCTAGTTCCTCAGGTAGCACAATTCCCTGTTGCCATGGTTGCAGATTTATAAAACTCCATGGACGTATTCTGTATATGAAAAAAAAATCCATGATTTCTGTGACGAATGACACCCCTCCTGGTTATTCAACACCGCCTCTAGTGGTCTAGTGGTAGAGTGTCCGCCCGGAGAGCGGAAGGTCCGGGGTTCGATCCATGGCGGCGTCATACCTAAAGACGTTAAAAGATGGTACTTGTTGTTACCCTGTCTGGCCTTCGGCATTAAGGGGGCAAAAACAAGGACTGGTCAGCTCAGAGTCATGGGGCATGGTATCTCAGTGAGCTAGCACTATAAATCGGCATCAGTCCGGACTAGTACAAGCAGCCACACACACACACATGTGCATGCACGTCGCTATATAAGTGCAATAATCTTGGACACGACGTTAAACCCAATTTCACCTCACCTCACCTCACCTCACCTCACCTCACCTCACCTCACCTGGTTATTCAACAGAACCAGTTGTGCTCCACACAATAAACATTAGGGTGCCGTTGTACAAAACAACCTTAGCGCTACGACTGACGTAAGTCTATGTTAAGGTATGAGGGTTACGATCACCTATGCGCTAAGATCGCTTAGTACATCAGCACCTAGGTTCTTACTCATGACAGCATTGTAATGCTTTATTAGTAATCGGAGGAAAGGTTAAAAAAAAAAAAAAATCAATAAAGCCCCAGTGCGGATGTACTGGCATCTAGTTGACCGAGTTTACTTTGGAGCCAGGTCGGTTTCCTCTCATGGGAAGCCATATTTGGCAAACAAATTGACCTTCGGGGGCTCTCAACGGTAAGTGTTGAGTTGTATCCAATGTGACCTGTGTGTTTGATCTTACGGGAGATGAGATGTCCTCGTCTTGTCTTGCTTGTAGTCTTTTAGTACTGTTGAAGAGAATTCTCTGTGTCCAGGTTGTGATACATCTGTGACTTTAGCCACTTGTCCGGAGCCAGAGTCTAATTCTCTTCGGTCTAGTAAGATCAGTCAATGTGATAACACTGAAGTTGACAAGAAATGATGCTAAGAGCCAAGATGGGGCCACTAGAAGTCTGTTGGTTGTACTGATAGCTGTTGCAGGTACATTCTTTCCACATGTGCAGAACAAGAGAGTGCAATGACATTGATAAAATAAATTCCCAGTGCCTATTGGGAATAATATACTCTCTTGGGATGTATTAGCACATCTTGATGAGTGATGTGGAATACTTCACTGATGATGATGTGACTTAGCTTTGTTTGTCTGTTTGTTTGTTTGTTGAATGCTGCTGTCGGCAATTAAACAGCTATATGACAGAGGCTTGACCAGACAATCCAGTAATTGATATTGAGTTTTAGTGAGTATGGTTTTATGGTGCTTTTAGCAATATTCCAGCAATATCAAGGGAATTGAATGCGGGTCCTTGGCGTGATGAGCAGGCGCTATAACCGCTTGGCTACCCTGTTATCATTATAAGCACTAGTGGTCTAAAACAGTTAACCCTGATTCGATTCCCGACATAGGTACAATGTGTGAATCCAATTTCTGGTGTCCCCTGCTGTGATATTGCTGGAATATTGCTAAAAGCAGCGTAAAACCATACTCACTCTCTCACTCTAATGATAACTTGTAGCAAAACCCTTCAAAAGGGCAAAGTTCTGCTTGTCCTTAGGATACCTTAACTATTGGGGAGTTTGGTAAGGACTGTAAGACTAGTGCCAATTTCTACCACAAGGTTCAGATCTGATTTTCAATGTGGCCGCCATGGTAGCCATATTGGAAAAACTACATTCTCTCAAAATACTTTTCTTTGCTCTTCAACTGAACCAGTGGAGCTGAAGCTTGACATGCTCCTTGGAATGATGACATCAAAGAGGCTCACATCTTATTTTTAATATGGCTGCCATAACAAATACACCTGTGGAGATCCAGGGTAGAATAGGTCTTCAGCGACCCATGCTTGCCGTAAAAGGTGACTCTGCTTGTCGTAAAAGGCGACTAACGGGATCGAGTGGTCAGGCTCGCTGACTTGGTTGATGCATGTCATCGATCCCAATTACGTGGATCGATGCTCATGATATTAATCACTGGATTGTCTGGTCCAGACTCGATTAGTTACAGACCACCGTCATATAGCTGGAATATTGCTGGGTGCAGCGTTCACCAACAAAGCAACCAACCATAGCAAATACAATCCCATGGCACAATGTTGTTTTAAAATATTCAACCGACCGGAGTCAAAAGCCACAATCACTAGATATTATAGAAGTAGTTTAGATTAAGTTTTATTTTCCTCCAACTCCTTCTACGATCAGTTAAAGAGAGGAAATACACACTTACAAAAATCATACAAAATTAAAGTAACTATTGATTTTCCAGAATTTTTGTTTGATAAAATATTCATTATTTATATATAGATGTGATACACAAATGTGTATCTATTTATTTTTAAAATCCAGGGATGTCAAAATCTAAGGAAGAAAAGCAAAGAGGTTGAAATGTTGACATTGTCATATGCAACACATGATTAATGTCATAAGCTTACTTCATAACAATATCAAAAATATATTGCTTTGTGACATTGTTTTCTCACATCGCCAAAGAACATTTCAGCAGGTGATACAGTAATTGTGTATGAACCTTAGAAATTGACAGTTATATTTTGATACGGTCCCCATGGACATATTTCCAGGGTATGTCACAATAATGCCCCTGAAGTGTCAGAAAAACCCATTGTGAGGCCGAGTAATTCATCACGCACAGCATATCAAAAAAATATTTTTAAAAATTGATTTTTTGATACGGCCCCTAGTACATATTTACAATCCCAATATGGTGGACGTCCCCATGGAGCTGCAAGTGAGATTTCCACCTTTAACATCATCTGTTTATTTTCTCCTTATTGATGAAGCTGTGTGACGTCAACACCCTCTGCACTGACACCAGCGACGAGGGTGACAATGGCTGCAGCCCCGCTACATAAACACTTCATTGTAGTGACGTATCTGCTCCAGCAACAATGTAGACCACGGCTTCAGCTCCTTGTGCAATCTGTTACACGTGGGATTTGTAAATATGGATTATCTTGCATGGATATCGTCACGAGGAGAAAATAATGAAAAAAAATAATTAAGCCTCCGGTGCTGTACACAGAAACAGTTGATGAGTTGTGAAAAAAAGGACATTTTTGTCTTGTGGAAACTTTCATGAGTGTATGTAGGGACGCTGCTGTGATATGCAGAAGTATCGTAACAACCTGTCATATGTAGTCTGTCATCGTATCTGATGGGACTTTTTCCGGTGTTATCTAACTCTCCCCGAGGATATTAACAGTGTTAGAACAGGTCCCAAACCTCTTTTGCTTACAGACAGCCTCTGTGGTCTAGTGGTCGACCGTCTGCCCGGAGAGCGGAAGGTCTGGGGTTCGATCCCTGGCCGTGTTGTGTCGTACCAAAAGACGTCAAAAGACAGCCTGGTTTCCTGGGTATGCTGTGCTGGCACTGCACTGACCCAGGCAATGACTGCACAATCAGACACTGCATACTGACTCCAAGCCGACCACTCCTTGTTTTAGCCCCTTAATGCCGAGCACAAGACAGGGTAACAACAAGTACCATCTTTTGACCAGCCTGGTTCCCTGAGTATGCTGCGCTGCCGCTACACTGACCCAGGCAATGACTGCACAATGGCCGCCTCCACTAGAATGACAAACATGGCAGACACGCCATGTATTTACTATAGAAAAACTCTAGAACAGGTGGTTAAATTTTTTTCTTAGCATTTTCATGAATGCTCTTGCAATTTATATGTCACGAGAATAACATCCGTTGTTACTTTTAGGGAAGGAAAACATTATTTAAGCTGTTTTGAGACTCGAAAGTGGTCGTCACATCAATGAAATGTAAACAATGACACACACCCCATTTTCAGCAGTGATATTTGCGTTATGATTTCATGTCAGTTCACTGTTATCACAAAATCGTACATGGAATTAAACTACCACGTCAATGAAATACAGTTAAAATCTTTATTTTAGAAAATCTGATAACGCAAATGTCGCCGATTATGCCCCGTTTTCTCCTACTGTAAAGTGGTGGGTTAAGCGGAGTTAGCGCCCAGTATAATAACTAGAAAAAACAAACACTTTTGAGCCGTAGTGGTATTTAATGATAGGGTCTGTCATTGATTCTGACTTTTGGCTTCTGGATTTTATTCACATGAAAAGCCATTTATTTGGCATTTGTTTTCTTATTACACAACAAAATTAATCATAAATATATCTAATAATTTGGGAATTGATTAATTCCAATCTAATGTTTTTTAGCTATGTGTGTGCTTGTAAAAATGTTGGTTGTGAATGGCATAATATTTAAGAATAGGTTAATTATTTTGAATTAATTTGGTACAGTGGCATACACACCCATGTGTATTCTCTTTTTCACAGAATGCAATTAATCAACTGAAGACACTTAAGAATGAGGCTTTAAAAAACCTTTATTATGAATTACACCACTGGCAGGTTGTCTAGTTGATACGGAAAATTACTATGCCATGAAATTCTACTAGATACCAATGCCATGTTTGAGATCCAGGCACCAAAACAGTTTGTCCTGAAAGTGGCCACTGATTTTGTCAAGAAAACCAGAGGAAACAATGTGTCAAGGGCTGTAGTTTATCAAAGACATATTCGGGAAAAAGCTAAGTAGTTGTTACAATTTAACAATGTTCCCATCTGTCTATTGTCATAAACATGATATTTGGGGTGGGGGAGGTGGGGATGTCACCATGTTATGATCATACATATTATTTATTATCAAAATTCAAATAATGCTTTCTGAGGAACACACGTGCAAGTAACTTATGACCATAACTTTCAAGCAAATTAAAAATAATTGTAATTTAATATGTTTCCACTGACCAAACTACATGAACTCCAAAGTGTTTTCAACAATCAGACATCTGAGAAAATTCCATCTTGTTTGTTTTTGTTTTTTTATTACAAATTAAACAATCTAAAAGCTGATGAATGTGATATCCTGACGAAAAGCAAAAGCAAAAATTAACATGATCTGTTTTGTTAGTATGTAATTTACAATGCAAAATTGGTCATCAAGTTCATTATGAATTCTCCTGAATTCAAAGCAAAATCAATGATAGTGTGTTGATCCAGGGATGGAAGCAGTACTGTTGAAGCAGAAGAGTGTGAAGCAATGCATCTTTTTATCCACTGGATGAATAAATGATGACATCATATTACATGTATGTGATTGATTACTTCTGTCAGATCTAAATGTATATCATGCTCTGAATGATGCCAGTATGTGTTTTGATTCTGGCTTTAAGCCCCCAAAACTATGGTACTCATAGTCAAGACAGGTTTCACTGGTACTGGTGATCATCACCCCTAGTTAAACTGTTCACAAATGAATAGTGGAATGTACACATGTCAAATATTACAATTTCTGTGCACTTTTAATGTTATGTATTACCCTCATGATCATACTGGGGGGCAGTCGTCTAAGGCGCCGCGATTCGCTGTGCAGAGTTGCGTCCCTTGGGCACGTCAGAAACCTATGATTGTGGGTTCGAATCCCGGTTCGGCTCGATTATGTGTCTAGGTTTGTCAGCACCATACCCGTGCTTGTGAGTTTCACTGAAGTGGTAAACGTCTGAGACCTGCATCACTTCGAGCTTTCCTCCCACATTAAGCTGACACGCCGTGATATGACTGGAATACTGTTAAAAGCAGCATTAATAAGCCCAACTCACTCACTCACTCACTCAGTCAGTCAGTCACTCACTCACTCACTCACTCACTCACTCACTCACTCATGACCACACTGGTTTGGTTTTTTTCCTTTGCTTGAACAATAATGTAACTTAACTTATTTTATTGAGTAGTTTATTTGTAGATAATTTCGTACATAGATATTTCATCTAACATGATGATTATAATCATAACTATTTTTCAATAATAATGGTATGCACAGTTCTTTATGTTGTTCTGTACTGGATTCCCCAGTGGCTATATTGCATCATGTAGAATACTCATGGATGTGTATGCCACTGTACCAAATTAATTATGATCATATTCTTTATTATTATCTCATTCAGACCCAACATTTAACAAGCACACACAAAGATCTAGTTCAGAAACACTGGATTGAAATTAATCCAATATGTTTCCAAAATTATTAGATATATTTATGATTAATTTCATTGTGTAATAAGAAAACAAGTGCCAAATATATGGCTTTTCATGTGACTAAAATCCAGAGGCCAAATATGGGAACTAATGACAGACCCTATCATTAAATACCATTATTAAGGATACTGGGCGTTTGATAATTCCGCTAAACCGCCATTCACAATGGGAAAAATGGGGTATAATCGGCAACATTTAATTGATCAAAATAAAGATGCTAACAGTATTTCTTTTACGTGGTCGTTTAATTCCATGTATTATGTATACAATTTCGTGATAACAGTGAGCTGACACGAAATATTAACGCAAATATCACTGTTGAAAATGGGGTGCGTGTCATTTTGGGGCATAATCGGCGACATTTGCATTATCAGATTTTCTAAAATAAAGATGCTAACAGTATTTCATTGACGTGGTAGTTTAATTCCATGTATTATGTATACGATTTTGTGATAACAGTGAGCTGACACGAAATATTAACGCAAATATCACTGTTGAAAATGGGGTGTGTGTCATTGTTTACATTTCACCGATGTGACGACCACTTTTGAGTCTCAAAACAGCTTAAATAATGTTTTCCTTCACTAAAAGTAACAACGGACGTTATTGCAAGAGCATTCATGAAAATGCTAAGAAAAAAATTTAACCACCCGTTCTAGAGTTTTTCTATAGTAAATACATGGCGTGTCTGCCATGTTTGTCATTCTAGTGGAGGCGGCCATTGTGCAGTCATTGCCTGGGTCAGTGTAGCGGCAGCGCAGCATACTCAGGGAACCAGGCTGGTCAAAAGATGGTACTTGTTGTTACCCTGTCTTGTGCTCGGCATTAAGGGGCTAAAACTAGGAGTGGTCGGCTTGGAGTCAGTATGCAGTGTCTTAGTGGTATGTTGACGTTAAACTGCAGCATGGTATCTCAGTGGGCTAGCACTATAAATCGGACTTGTACAAGCGCACGCACGCACCTTGGACGCGACGTTAAACCCTATTTCACCTCACCTTGGTCTTACAGTGTGGAAGTAAGTCATTCGTTTAACTGATTTATGTGGCCCACACAGTGCAGCCAAACTGACCCTGTGTCTGACATGGCATCTTGTCCAGCATCTTATATCTGGTACAGCCTTGATCACTTACTGGGAACCTGTGTTGATCCAGATTAGAGCTGGTGTACAGCAACCCATGCTTGTCGTGAGAGGCAACTAACGGGATCGGGTGGTCAGACTCGCTGACTTGGTTGATGCATGTCATCGATCCCAAATGTGTGGATTGATGCTCATGATGTCAATCACCGGATTGTCTGGTCCAGACTCGATTAGTTAAAGACCGCCATCATACAGCTGGAATATTGCTGAGTGTGGCGTTAGACAACAAACAAACCAACAAAAACTGTTGATGAATCACCGGCCACACCTTCAGGTGTATTGCTTGTGTTCCCCTCTGCTCTATTGTCCTGGCTGCTCTACAGTGCCGGCTGCTCTATAGTGCCGGCTGCTCTATAGTGCCGGCTGCTCTATAGTGCCAGCTGCTCTATTGTGCCGGCTGCTCTATTTAGCCGGCTGCTCTATTGTGCCAGCTGCTCTATAGTGCCAGCTGTTCTATAGTGCCAGCTGCTCTATTGTGCCAGCTGCTCTATAGTGCCGGCTGCTCTATTGTGCCAGCTGCTCTATAGTGCCGGCTGTTCTATTGTGCGGGCTGCCCTATAGTGCCGGCTGCTCTATTGTGCCAGCTGCTCTATAGTGCGGGCTGACATTACAAGGGCTAACTGAAGCGGCTGTGGCACAAATAGATGTTCATGCCACCTCTTGCTGATTGGGAGAGACCTTGATATTTGGGGGAGAATCCCGGAACCTTGGAGCTGTTGATGGCGAAGTGACCCATACAATCATGCGATGTAATGCCAGGAAAGGTGTGCAGCTGGACTGGGAATGTGGCGGCTTGGTTGTGAAGAGTGGATGGGGATGGCAGATTAAAAGAAGACCAGGGTTGTCTTGTACATGTATATTTGTCTTGATACCTCTCTCTAAATGTTTGTTAGCCTGTCCTGCTGTCATTTGGGAATACAGGACTTCGGGTAACACACCCTGCCACTTGTTTCAAACACCTTACATGTTGGTCCATCAAATCAGCGTTAGAAATTGGCACTAGTCCTGTAGTCCTTACTAAACTGCCCAATAGTAAAGGTATCCTAAGGACTAGTAGAACTTGGCCCATTTTAAGGGTTTTTGCTATATGTTATCATTATAAGGATTAGTGGACAAAAACTGTTAGTTTCACTTTGCGACTATGATTGGTGCACCTATTTTTTTCCAAAATTCTATAGCTTTGCCCACCCCCATCCACCCCCACAGTTCCTCTGATGTATACATGAGCTGGATACTGCACAGATGCCCTCCCCTTCCACCCCCCACACCCCCCCTCCAGCCACCCACTACCCCCTGCTGTCTTCCATCTGCAGCCACCCTCGCCTTCCATCTCCTCCACATCAACCCCCCTCCCCAGCCCCCCCACTACTCCCTGCTGTCTTCCATCTGCATCCACCCTCGCCTTCCATCTCCTCCACATCACCCCCCCCTCCCCAGGCCCCCACTACCCCCTGCTGTCTTCCATCTGCATCCACCCTTGACTTCCATCTCCTCCACATCAACCCCCCTCCCCAGCCCCCCCACTACTCCCTGCTGTCTTCCATCTGCATCCACCCTCGCCTTCCATCTCCTCCACATCAACCCCCCTCCCCAGCCCCTCACTACCCCCTGCTGTCTTCCATCTGCAGCCACCCTCGCCTTCCATCTCCTCCACATCAACCCCCCTCCCCAGCCCCCCACTACCCCCTGCTGTCTTCCATCTGCAGCCACCCTCGCCTTCCATCTCCTCCACATCAACCCCCCTCCCCAGCCCCCCACTACCCCCTGCTGTCTTCCATCTGCAGCCACCCTCGCCTTCCATCTCCTCCACATCAACCCCCCTCCCCAGCCCCCCACTACCCCCTGCTGTCTTCCATCTGCATCCACCCTCGCCTTCCATCTCCTCCACATCAACCCCCCTCCCCAGCCACCCACTACCCCCTGCTGTCTTCCATCTGCATCCACCCTCGCCTTCCATCTTCTCCTCATCAACCCCCCTCCCCAGCCACCCGCTACCCCCCTTACCCCCTTACCCCCTTGCCCCCTTACCTCTTCCATCTCCTCCCCAGCATCTCTCACCACCCTCCCCAGCCCCCCACTACCCCCCTGCTGTGTGAAGGCATCTTCCCCTCCTACCCTCAACTGGTGTTTAATGGAGCTGGACACAACAGCTATCTTGCCCCCTTACCTCAGCTATCTCTCACCACCCTCCCCAGCATCTCTCACCCCCCCTCCCCCCCACCCCAGCCCCCACCACCCCCTGCTGTGTGAAGGCATCCCCCCCTCCTACCCCCAACTGGTGTTTAATGGAGCTGGACACACAGCTATCTTCCTCCCTTACCTCAGCTATCTCTCACCACCCTCCCACCCCCCCCCACTACCCCCTGCCGTGTGAAGGCATCCTCCCTTCCTACCCCCAACTGGTGTTTAATGGAGCTGGACACAACAGCTATCTTGCCCCCTTACCTCAGCCATCTCTCACCACCCTCCCACCCCCCCACTACCCCCTGCCGTGTGAAGGCATCCTCCCCTCCTACCCCCAACTGGTGTTTAATGGAGCTGGACACAACAGCTATCTTGCCCCCTTACCTCAGCTATCTCTCAACACCCTCCCACCCCCCCCACTACCCCCTGCCGTGTGAAGGCATCCTCCCCTCCTACCCCCAACTGGTGTTTAATGGAGCTGGACACAACAGCTATCTTGCCCCCTTACCTCAGCTATCTCTCAACACCCTCCCACCCCCCCCACTACCCCCTGCCGTGTGAAGGCATCCTCCCCTCCTACCCCCAACTGGTGTTTAATGGAGCTGGACACAACAGCTATCTTGCCCCCTTACCTCAGCTATCTCTCAACACCCTCCCACCCCCCCCCACTACCCCCTGCCGTGTGAAGGCATCCTCCCCTCCTACCCCCAACTGGTGTTTAATGGAGCTGGACACAACAGCTATCTTGCCCCCTTACCTCAGCTATCTCTCAACACCCTCACCCCCCCCCCCCCCCCCCCCCCCCCCCCTCACACACTTCCCTCTGGTGTGTAACAGAGCTGGACACAGCCTCCCCAGTAAGAGTCTATGCAAACAAAACCCTCTCCCATACAACAGACAGGCTTACAACATCACCAACTTGCGTCAGCACCTGGGCGGTACTTGTCTGTTGCCATAGCAACAAGAAACAAGCATCTTGGGCCAATGTGGAAAATTCTAAAGACATATTAAGGATGAGATTTGTGATCAATTCCTGACTCATGCCGAGAGTATGACGAAGGTAGGGGGTAGTGCTGGGATCAATGGTAGCCTGACAACATTCCTCTGTTGGGGTTTCATGTCAGTGGCACACTTCCAGGAATGGTACACACCAGGAGTCACATCAAAATGTTGCAAATCATCTGATGGAATTTTACATGAAACTGATAATTCCATTGTTGGTCTGTGTTTGTGCATGGAGAAGTTGGTCAGAGTCTCATCTGTATTCCCTCTTGTTATCAATGATCCGGGGTTATCTATATTCCCTGGTGTTATCAATATTCCCTGGTGTTACTTTATTCCCTTGTGTTATCTATATTCCCTGGTGTTACTATATTCCCTGGTGTTATCTATATTCCCAGGTGTTATCTATATTCCCTGGTGTTATCTATATTCCCAGGTGTTATCTATATTCCCAGGTGTCATCTATATTCCCAGGTGTTATCTATATTACCATGGTGTTATCTATATTCCATAGTGTTATCTATATTCCCTGGTGTCATCCATATTCCCAGGTGTTATCTATATTCCCAGGTGTTATCTATATTCCCTGGTGTTACTTTATTCCCTGATGTTATCTATATTCCCAAGGTGTTATCTATATTCCCTGGTGTTATCTATATTCCCTGGTGTTACTTTATTCCCTGGTGTTATCTATATTCCATGGTGTCATCTATATTCCCAGGTGTTATCTATATTCCCATGGTGGTATCTATATTCCATAGTGTTATCTATATTCCCTGGTGTCATCCATATTCCCAGGTGTTATCTATATTCCCTGGTGTTATCTATATCCCATGGTGTTATCTATATTCCATGGTGTCATCTATATTCCCAGGTGTTATCTATATTACCATGGTGTTATCTATATTCCATAGTGTTATCTATATTCCCTGGTGTCATCCATATTCCCAGGTGTTATCTATATTCCCAGGTGTTATCTATATTCCCAGGTGTCAATGATATTCCCCGGTGGTTTCTATATTCCCAGGTGTAATCTATATTCCCATGGTGTTATCTATATTCCCAGGTGTAATCTATATTCCCATGGTGTTATCTATATTCCCAGGTGTTATCTATATTCCCTGGTGTTATCTTTATTCCCATGGTGTAGTCTATATTCCCATGGTGTTAGCTATATTTCCATGGTGTTATCTATCTTCCCATGGTGTTATCTATATTCCCAGGTGTTATCTATCTTCCCATGGTGTTATCCATATTCCCATGGTGTTATCTATATTCACATGGTGTCATCTATATTCCATGTTGTCATCTATATTTCCAGGTGTTATCTATATTCCCATGGTGTTATCCATATTCCCATGGTGTTATCTATAATCGCATGGTGTCATCTATATTCCATTTTGTCATCTATATTTCCAGGTGTTATCTATATTCCTAGGTGTTATCTATATTCCCAGGTGTTATCCATATTCCATGGTGTTATCTATATTCCCATGGTGTTATGTATATTCCCAGGTGTTATCTATATTCCCTGGTGTTATCTATATTCCCATGGTGTTATCTATATTCCCATGGTGTTATCTATATTCCTAGGTGTTATCTATATTCCCATGGTGTTATCTATATTCCTAGGTGTTATCTATATTCCCAGGTGTTATCCATATTCCATGGTGTTATCTATATTCCCATGGTGTTATCTATATTCCCATGGTGTTATCTGTATTCCCTGGTGTTATCTATATTCCCATGGTGTTATCTATATTCCCATGGTGTTATCTATATTCCTAGGTGTTATCTATATTACCAGGTGTTATCCATATTCCCAGGTGTTATCCACATTGCATGGTGTTATCTATATTCCCATGGTGTTATCTATATTCCCAGGTGTTATCTATATTCCATATTGTTACCTAAATGCCATGTTAAATCTATATTCCATGGTGTCATTTATTTTCCCTGGTGTTTGTTGATGTTGCCATATCTTTTCTATTTGTGGTGTTATCTATAATGCTTTATATGACTTGTATTCAATGTTGTTGTTGATTACTTGGACAATGAGGTTTCTGTTGTTTTCCCCAGATTACATCGCCCAACATGGTAGAATGGCCGAACCTGAAGCACGGACCAAATTTTGGCAAATCATCTCGGCTGTGGAGTACTGTCATAATAGGAGGATTGTACACAGAGACCTGAAGGTGAGTTGACTGTGGAGTACTGTCATATTAGAAGGATTGTACACAGACCACACGTTGAGTTGATTGGAGTACTGTCATAATAGGAGGATTGTACACAGACCACAGGTTGAGTTGATTGGAGTACTGTCATAATAGGAGAGTACTGTCATAATAGGAGGATTGTACACAGACCATGCGTTGAGTTGACTGGAGTACTGTCATAATAGGAGGATTGTACACAGACCACAGGTTGAGTTGATTGGAGTACTGTCATAATAGGAGAGTACTGTCATAATAGGAGGATTGTACACAGACCACAGGTTGAGTTGACTGGAGTACTGTCATAATAGGAGGATTGTACACAGACCACAGGTTTAGTTGACTGGAGTACTGTCATAATAGGAGGATTGTACACAGACCATGCGTTAAGTTGACTGGAGTACTGTCATAATAGGAGGATTGTACACAGACCACAGGTTGAGTTGACTGGAATACTGTCATAACAGTTAGTCGCTTGTTACGGCAAGCATGGGTTGCTGAAGACCTATTCTACACCGGATCTTCACAGGTCTCAGCAAACCACAGGGTTATAATGACATTGTTACTGAAATGTGTCTATAAGGTGTTCAGTAATCAGGCCGAAAGCCGGATTTGATTGCCCGCACAAGCCCATTTCTAGTGTCCCCTGCCATGATATGAACCACTTGAATGCCTCTTGCAGACTTTTGTAGCCGGAACTTTGCTACTGTGACGTAAGGGGGCACTGGTGGCCCAGTCGTCTAAGGTGCCGCGATTCGCTGTGCAGAGTTGCGTCTCTTGGGCACGCCAGAAACCTATGATTGTGGGTTCGAATACCG
This sequence comes from Haliotis cracherodii, assembly GCF_022045235.1. NCBI lineage: Eukaryota > Metazoa > Mollusca > Gastropoda > Lepetellida > Haliotidae > Haliotis > Haliotis cracherodii. Next base: position 7,186,975 of record NW_027266281.1, on the reverse strand, counting down.
GTTCGCCCCGCTTATGTTTCTAGGTTTGTCAGCACCATACCCTTGCTTGTGGGTTTCACTGAAGTGGTAAACGTCTGAGACCTGCATCACTTCGGGCTTTCCTCCCACATTAAGCTGACACGCCGCGACATAACTGGAATACTGTTCAAAGCGGCGTTAAACAAACTCACTCACTCACTTACTCACTGTGACATAAAATAACACTCACTCTCTCACTCACTCACTCACTCACTCACTCTCAGCAGCCTATGGTGAGCAAGCAACATCCAGGTGTTGTGAAGGGCAAGAAGTGTATCATCGCAAGCTGTGTGGATGTGTCCTCAGTCTCAGTGTTATTGCCACTCACAAGTGGGCCATGCTTGCTTTGTGAGGGGTTGTTACGGGGCTATTAGAAGCTCAGGTAACAGGTGATTACCTGTAATGTGCTTGTATACAGCCATAGCTGGGGCGACCGTTCATATTCAGGTTGGGAAGAAATGATGTTACTTTGAACTTGTCAGGAAGTCAGTTCGGACATTTGTAGAAAATGAACTTTGAAGCTTCTATTCTGAAAATGAATGTTAAAGAGCAAATTGGGCGGTCGGGTAGCCTAGTGGTTAAAGCATTGGTTCGTCATACTAAGGAAACCCTGGTTTGATTCCCAGGATAGTTGCCTGAAGCCCATTTCTGGTGTGATTGTGGTGGAATATTGCTTAAAGCATGCGCACACACGCACGCACGCACGCACGCACGCACCACACACACATGCACCCACGCACGCATGCACGCACCACACACACACACACACACCACACACCACACACACACACACACACACACACACCACACACCTCAGCCTGACATTCCTACCTGTCTCTTATCACCATAACCGTGATAACCTTGCCATGGTCGTAATCTTTGCTGAACACAACGTATATCTGCTGACACAATGCATGCTCCAAAGAATGTTCTTGATTTTGAAAATGATTGGCAAAGTGTTCCTTTATGTCCTTGTAGAAATGTTGAACAATGTGTACGACTTGTGATGAGACTCAAGCTCTTCCAGACCTGCTGATTACCATGTAAGAGAGGCCTCCGTGTCTGGCGGCAGTCTAAGGTGTAATTATAGGGAAGTTATAGACCTCTGTAAGGATTAAGATCGGACCCTGATAGTTAGCACATGCATTCTCACATTGGACTTTTGCTTTGTTGTTTAACGTCGCACTCAGTAATACTCCAGCTATATGACCGGCAGGCAATCCAGTGATTGATATCATGAACATCGATCCACAGAGTTGGGATATGATGATCAGCGAAAGAGCCTGACCCCCCGATCCTGTTAGTCGCCTCTTACGACAAGCATAGTCGCCTATTATAGCAAGAATGGGTTGTGGAAGACCTCTTCTACCCCAGATCTTCACGGGTCTTAAGTTTTAGAAGAGATACCACCAGGCTGCTCATTGTGTGATTCACTCAGTGAACCCTGTGTGATACAGTAATTGTATACCATGACATGCACTCATTGTACCCTTTGTGATACACTCTTTGTACCCTGTGTGATACACTGATTGTACCCTGTGTGATACACTGATTGTACCCTGTGTGATACACTGATTGTACCCTGAGTGATACACTCATTGTACCCTGTGTGATACACTCATTGTACCCTGTGTGATACACTCATTGTACCCTGTGTGATACACTCATTGTACCCTGTGTGATACACTGATTGTACCCTGTGTGATACACTCATTGTACCCTGAGTGATACACTCATTGTACCCTGTGTGATACACTCATTGTACCCTGTGTGATACACTCATTGTACCCTGTGTGATACGGTTATTGTAACCAGTGTGATACACTCATTGTACCCTGTGTGATACACTCATTGTATACCGTGACATACACTAATTGTACCCTGTGTGATACGGTTATTGTAACCAGTGTGATTCACTCAGTGAACCCTGTGTGATACAGTAATTGTATACCATGACATGCACTCATTGTACCCTTTGTGATACACTCTTTGTACCCTGTGTGATACACTGATTGTACCCTGTGTGATACACTGATTGTACCCTGTGTGATACACTGATTGTACCCTGAGTGATACACTCATTGTACCCTGTGTGATACACTCATTGTACCCTGTGTGATACACTCATTGTACCCTGTGTGATACACTCATTGTACCCTGTGTGATACACTGATTGTACCCTGTGTGATACACTCATTGTACCCTGAGTGATACACTCATTGTACCCTGTGTGATACACTCATTGTACCCTGTGTGATACACTCATTGTACCCTGTGTGATACGGTTATTGTAACCAGTGTGATACACTCATTGTACCCTGTGTGATACACTCATTGTATACCGTGACATACACTAATTGTACCCTGTGTGATACGGTTATTGTAACCAGTGTGATACACTCATTGTACCCTGTGTGATACACTCATTGTAACCTGTGTGATACGGTTATTGTATACCGTGACATACACTCATTGTACCCTGTGTGATACACTAATTGTAACCTGTGTGATACACTCATTGTACCCTGTGTGATACACTCATTGTACCCTATGTGATACGCTCATTGTACCCTGAGTGATACACTCTTTGTACCCTGTGATACACTCATTGTACCCTGTGTGATACACTCATTGTAACCTGTGTGATACACTCATTGTACCCTGTGTGATACGGTTATTGTATACCGTGACATACACTCATTGTACCCTGTGTGATACACTCATTGTATCCTGTGTGATACGGTAATTGTATACCGTGACATACACTCATTGTACCCTGTGTGATACACTTATTGTAACCTGTGTGATACACTTATTGTACCCTGTGTGATACACTCATTGTACCCTGTGTGATACACTCATTGTACCCTGAGTGATACACTCTTTGTAACCTGTTTGATACACTTATTGTAACCAGTGTGATACACTCATTGTACCCTATGTGATACGCTCATTGTACCCTGTGTGGTACACTCATTGTGATACACTCATTGTGATACACTCATTGACCAAGATCACAAAGCTGGAATTTTGCTGAATGTAACGTAAAACAACCAACCAACCCTGTGTGATATGCAGCTTTATGTATAATTATTTATGAAACTTTGCGGACCATTGTTCATCATGTTCATGAAACATTGTTCCTCATTGTTCATGAAACATTGTGTATCATTGTTCATGAAACATTGTGTGTCATTGTTCATGAAACATTGTGTATCATTGTTCATCATGTTCATGAAACATTGTGTATCATTGTTCATGAAACATTGTGTATCATTGTTCATGAAACATTGTGTATCATTGTTCAGGAAACATTGTGTATCACTGGTCAGGAAACATTGTGTATCATTGTTCATGAAACATTGTGTATCATTGTTCATGAAACATTGTGTACCATTGTTCATGAAACATTGTGTATCATTGTTCAGGAAACATTGTGTATCATTGTTCAGGAAACATTGTGTACCATTGTTCATGAAACATTGTGTATCATTGTTCATGAAACATTGTGTACCATTGTTCAGGAAACGTGTACCATTGTTCAGGAAACATTGTGTATCATTGTTCAGGAAACATTGTGTATCATTGTTCAGGAAACATTGTGTACCATTGTTCATGAAACATTGTGTATCATTGTTCATGAAACATTGTGTACCATTGTTCATGAAACATTGTGTACCATTGTTCATGAAACATTGTGTATCATTGTTCATGAAACATTGTGTACCATTGTTCAGGAAACGTGTACCATTGTTCATGAAACATTGTGTATCATTGTTCATGAAACATTGTGTATCATTGTTCAGAAAACATTGTGTATCATTGTTCATGAAACATTGTGTACCATTGTTCATGAAACATTGTGTACCATTGTTCATGAAACATTGTGTATCATTGTTCATGAAACATTGTGTACCATTGTTCATGAAACATTGTGTACCATTGTTCATGAAACATTGTGTATCATTGTTCATGAAACTTTGTGTATCACTGGTCAGGAAACATTGTGTATCACTGGTCAGGAAACATTGTATGTATTCAGTCCCCATGATCCACAGACAGTATTCACTCTCTCAAACATTAAAATGGTCATCCAGCTTTTCTTGCTGTGCTGAGCTTGTGTGTCATCAGTTTGTTTACACAGTGTCAGTTTCATGCACTCAAGTGGCTAAATGTTGAGGATGGGTGACACAATTCAATATCACACACATTGTTTGGTTGTACCGGCCATCAGCTGAACAAAGCACTGGCCATCAGCTGAACAAAACACCATCCATCAGCTGAACAAAGCACCAGCCATCAGCTGGACAAAGCACCAGCCATCAGCTGAACAAAACACCAACCATCAGCTGAACAAAGCACTGGCCATCAGCTGAACAAAACACCAGCCATCAGCTGAACACAGCACTGGCCATCAGCTGAACAAAGCACCTGCCATCAGCTGAACAAAGCACCAGCCATCAGCTGAACAAAGCACCAGCCATCAGCTGAACAAAGCACCAGCCATCAGCTGAACAAAGCACCTGCCATCAGCTGAACAAAACACCAACCATCAGCTGAACAAAGCACCAGCCATCAGCTGAACAAAGCACCTGCAATCAGCTGAACAAAGCACCAGCCATCAGCTAAACAACAACTACAAATACTGTCGCAACTACTGCTACTACTACTACTACTACTCATACTGCTACTACTACTACTACTACAAATAGTGCCACCACTACTACTGCTATTACTACTACTACCACTACTACCAATACTGCCACCACCACTACTACTATTTCTACTACCACCACTTCCACCACTACTGCTACTACAACTACAATTACTACTGCTGCTACTGGGGCGGTCGGGTAGCCTAGTGGTTAAAGCGTTCGCTCGTCACGCCGAAGACCCGGGGTCGATTCCCGACATAGGTGCAAGCCCATTTCTGGTGTCCCCCGCTGTGATATTGCTGGAAAGTTGCTAAAAGCGGCGTAAAACCATACTCACTCACTCACTCACTGTTGCTACTACTTGTACAAGCACAGCTACTACTACTTCTATTCTTACACCTGCCACTGTCGTGGTTCTGTTCCTTCCAGAGCTGTATTGTTTATACTCATGGCCTGACATGCACGTGATTATCATTCCTCACAAGCTCATTACTGGACAGAGACACTGGAAGTGAGACAGCTTGATGGCAAGGTGCAACATTGCGTGAATGTTGACAAGGCAATGGCCATGCATGTGAGGCACTCCTGCCTTGATGGTCTGTGTTGACACTCTGCTCACTAAACAATCCTTCAACTGTTGGATTGTTTGATTCTGTCTGCTTGAATCTTGATACAAAAATCTCTTTGTGGACTTGACGCTTTGTCAAATAAAACCGCTCCGACGTCGTAGCTGTAAGTGGGACTTGGGAAGCTTGGGAATGTTCATATAAGAAAACCTAGCACCTGCTGGCGGAGAGCAGAACAGCGGCTTTGGTGGTGTTTGTTTCATTGATTTGATAAGTGTATTTACAAATTATGAATGTTTGTGATGTTAAATATTGAAAGATGTTGCCCTTGCTTAGGGACCAACCACATGGGTCTGGGATTTTTGTTTAAGACAGAGTTCTTCTTTTCAATTGAGCAAGAGATTACTGTTAGGTGTTCACCCATTACCCTGCCGGGCTCATTTTGATTGAGAAATTGATCTCTGTAATTAGTTTGTGTGTTTGTTTCTGTCCGTCCGTCTGTCTGTCTGTCTCAGGGGAGGGGGAACCTGAGGATCTCCATCATTTTCATGAAGAGATAAATGTTTTTTTGTCACATCCAAATCAAATTGTCAACCCCTTATGAAATGCTTATTTTGAAATGACTGTTCCATGCACAGTTTTTGTTCACGATTGTGATGGACACACCTCATTCAAGGTAGTTTTTGTATATGAAATTGAATGTTATTCTGAATGGTTATTTGAATGAAGCCTTGTATTTCAGCTTGTGAGTGAGAGATTTTGCATCAAGCTGCGGCAATGTCACCTATCACAAACAACACTGAATGATATGGATTATAGTTAGGCTGTGGCTGTGTGCCCTGTGTGTGTCCTGTGTCCCTGCCCTGTGTTTGTGCCCTGTGTGTGTGCCCTGTGTCTATGCCCTGTGTCTATGCCCTGTGTGTGTGCCCTGTGTGTGTCCTGTGTCCATGCCCTGTGCATGTGCCCTGTGTCTATGCCCTGTGTGTGTGCCCTGTGTGTGTCCTGTGTCCATGCCCTGTGTGTGTGCCCTGTGCGTGTGCCCTGTGTCTATGCCCTGTGTGTGTGCCGTGTCCATGCCCTGTGTCCATGCCCTGTGCGTGTGCCCTGTGTGTGTGCCCTGTGTCTATGCCCTGTGTGTGTGCCCTGTGTCTATGCCCTGTGTCCATGCCCTGTGTGTGTGCCCTGTGTGTGTGCCCTGTGTCTATGCCCTGTGTGTGCCCTGTGTCTATGCCCTGTGTGTGTGCCCTGCCTGTGTGCCCTGTGCCCCTGCCCTGTGTCTATGCTGTGTGTGTCCTGTGTCCCTGCCCTGTGTCAATGCCCTGTGTCTGTGCCTTGTGTCCATGCCCTGTGTCCATTCCCTGTGTGCCCTGTGTCCCTGCCCTGTGTCTGTCCTGTGTCCCTGCCCTGTGTCTGTCCTGTGTCCCTGCCCTGTGTCTGTCCTGTGTCCCTGCCCTGTGTCTGTCCTGTGTCCATGCCCTGTGTCTGTCCTGTGTCCCTGCCCTGTGTCTGTCCTGTGTCCATGCCCTGTGTCTGTCCTGTGTCCATGCCCTGTGTCTGTCCTGTGTCTGTGCCTTGTGTCCATGCCCTGTGTCTGTCCTGTGTCTGTGCCTTGTGTCCATGCCCTGTGTTCATGCCCTGTGTCCATTCCCTGTGTGCCCTGTGTCCCTGCCCTGTGTCTGTCCTGTGTCCATGCCCTGTGTCTGTCCTGTGTCCCTGCCCTGAGTCTGTCCTGTGTCCATGCCCTGTGTCTGTTCTGTGTCTGTCCTGTGTCCATGCCCTGAGTCTGTTCTGTATCCATGCCCTGTGTCCATGCCCTGTGTCAGCTCCAAGGCTCTCTGTACAACCACTGATAAGGTGTCATTGAATATGCTAATGTGAACAAATATTTCACGTTTTGATTAGAGGCTCCTTGGACCCTTATTATCTCCCTTTATGTGGCTCTTCAGTGTTCCCTGTCTCAGACACGGTAATGTCCCTTTCCTTCAGAATCACTGATAGTTGATTTTTGGATTTCCCTTGTTGTGTAGACCATTTGGCTTAATTCCATACACTAGCAGATCGTCGTGGTTACGGGGAATGACGTAAAACGTGACCTTAATGTATCAACTCCGAGGTCGTTGGTTGGTCAGGTCCTTGAGGCAACTTTGGGATCAATACCAGAGTCCGTAGTCTGTGCCCCTCTCATCACAGTTGGTTGTGTGAGTGACACTGACTGCTCTGTTATTCACAGGGTCATTGACATGAAATCAGTGTTGTTGTAATTAACAGGGTCATTGACATGAAATCAGTGTTATTTGTAATTAACAGGGTCATTGACCGGAAATCAGTTTTGTTGTAATCAACACGGAAATTGACATGAACATGCTTCATGTACAGTATTGTTCAAAATATAATTTGGGGAAAAATCAAGAATGTTATGCATCTTAATGAAAAGAAAGAAAGACATTTTTATATGTTGTGACTGTTTATAATGTGGATTATGGTGAAAGGACACACACCGAGTTTGAAGATGGATCAAAAGTATTCTTCTTGTTGGCTCACTTAAATTCCACAGTGCACCCCCGAAATCTTTGTGATGGCACACTTGAATAAACGAAATATCTCCTTGCCCTTATTGCAAGTTAAATGCATACATAGCAAGGCTTGAGATACTGGAATAGTGCTGAGCTGTATCTAAACATGATCGTTGTCTTGGTAATAACAGGTCATTGATAGTGGAAGGCAAGTGTTTCTGGCCAGGTCTGTTGTTGGCTGCGGTGTCGTTGGCTGTGGTGAGGTTGTGGTGAGAATTGCTGTGGAGGTTGGTTGTGGTGAGGGCTGTGGTGAGGTTGGCCGTTGTGTGTTTGGCTGTGGTGGGGTTGGCTGTGGTGAGGTTGGTCGTGGTGAGGTTGTGAGGTTGGTTGTTGTGAGATTCGATGTGGTGATGTTGGCTGTGGTGAGGTTGGTTGTAGTGAGGTTAGTCGTGTTGAGGTTGTTGTGAGGTTGATTGTTGTGATGTTGGCTGTGGTGATGTTGGCTGTGGTGAGGTTGGCTGTGGTGAGGTTGGTCGTGGTGAGGTTGTGAGGTTGGTTGTTGTGAGATTCGATGTGGTGAGGTTGGTCGTGGTGAGGTTCTTGTGGTGAGGTTGTTGTGAGATTCGATGTGGTGAGGTTGATTGTAGTGAGGTTGGTTGTGGTGAGGTTGTGGCGAGGTTGTGGTGAGGTTGGCTATGGTGTATGAAGATGATACAGGATAATTGAAATGTCATATGACGAAGGTCAAGGGGTATAGGAGAATGATAGTGCTGTCATGTCAGTCATATTAGATCTACCTCTGAAGATGAAGGTGATGAAAGATTGATATTAGTTGCAGATTCTTTCCATGCTTATCATGGGTTGAATGAAAACATCACAGGCTTTTTGTTGTTTGTTGTTTTGTTGTTTGTTGTTTGTTGTTAACACAATGTACCTTTTGTTGCAGGCAGAAAACCTACTGTTAGATGGCAACATGAACATCAAGATTGCAGGTGAGCTAACAAAGCACAAAAGTTTGTCCTATGTAGAAAACAGATAGCCCCATTCATGATTGTAGAGACGCCTTTGTGAACTATCATTATATGAAAGAATGGAAAACAGATAGCTCATTCATGATTGTAGAGACACCTTTGTGAACTATCATTATGTGAAAGAATGGAAAACAGATAGCCCCATTCATGATTGTAGAGACGCCTTTGTGAACTATCATTATATGAAAGAATGGAAAACAGATAGCCCCATTCATGATTGTAGAGACGCCTTTGTGAACTATCATTATATGAAAGAATGGAAAACAGATAGCCCCATTCATGATTGTAGAGACGCCTTTGTGAACTATCATTATATGAAAGAATGGAAAACAGATAGCCCCATTCATGATTTTAGAGAAGCCATTGTGAACTATCATTATATGAAAGAATGGAAAACAGATAGCCCCATTCATGATTGTAGAGACGCCTTTGTGAACTATCATTATATGAAAGAATGGAAAACAGATAGCCCCATTCGTGATTGTAGAGACGCCTTTGTGAACTATCATTATATGAAAGAATGGAAAACAGATAGCCCCATTCATGATTTTAGAGAAGCCTTTGTGAACTATCATTATATGAAAGAATGGAAAACAGATAGCCCCATTCATGATTGTAGAGACGCCTTTGTGAACTATCATTATATGAAAGAATGGAAAACAGATAGCCCCATTCAAGATTGTAGAGACGCCTTTGTGAACTCTCATTATATGAAAGAATGGAAAACAGAAAGGTGTAACCATGATCTGAATTTTCAAACTGGTGTCACAATAAATTTTGTAATGTTTTTTGTAAATATTACCTAAAAGGTCGGGGGTATATAGTTATACCCAGGTTCTGTCCGTCCGTCTGAAAACTTTGTCTGCACGATTTCTCTTAAACTATTCAGTGGATTTATCTCAAACTTAGTACATATAATCTGTGTCATATGGAGGGGTGCGGTCAAAAGAAAAAAATTGTTTAAATTATTAATTTTCCATTTTTTTAATGAATTTTTCAAACCCTAACCCTATCCATTTTCTAATGAAACAGAGTGACTTCCATCACGCATGGCACACTAGGCGGGTTGGGGGGATTAGTGAGGGATTAGCCAGGCTCACTTTTGCCGTTGTTGTTGATATTTTTACAGACTGTAACCTGTCAAATTTAACAAGCATGATAGCCATTTTCATTTTGTTTTTGTGGAGAAGAGGTAGGTAGGCTTACAGAATTACTGACAACAGGTGCTTGATTCAGTCAGTACCAGGTGTAAACGGGTCACGGGTTCGATTCCCGACATGGGTACAATGTGTGAACCCCGTTTCTGGTGTCCCCTGCCGTGATGTTGCTGGAATATTGCTAAAAGAGGTGTAAAACCGTACTCACTCACTCACTCACTGTGTTGGGGGTTTTAGAATGAGAGGCATATGAGTCATTTTCTAAAGATGTTACTTTTTGAGTTTCCAAAATTACAAAATCCAATGGTTGATATTGTATCTTTTTTTGGTTTAAATGGAGTAACAAATATCTGAAGCTGTCAGTAACATCAAATGGAAGTCTTAATGATGCTTTTAAGAAAGAGGAATAACCAGTTACCATGGCAACTGAAACTTGGCTTGTCTTTCCCATAACAATGTTTATGTGAATTATTTTGGTTTGAAGTTCATGAAAATGCAAAAAGCACATTCGAAACATATTTATTTCTTCATATTTTTGTACAACAGGTGCTTGATTCAGTCAGTACCAGGTGGCAATAATTTACAGGATTATCTCTCGACACCGTCCACCTTATTCCTTTCAGACTTTGGTTTTGGCAACTTTTTCAAGGCGGGTGAGCAGTTGGCGACCTGGTGTGGGAGTCCTCCTTATGCAGCCCCGGAGGTGTTCGAGGGCAAGAAGTACCTCGGACCTCAAATAGACATCTGGGTAGGTGTACCCCCACCCTGCTTCCTGGACGTTACCAAACAAAACAAGCCCTGTTAGCCTTGCTTTACATGAGATATATCCTGTGGTAGCCTAGTGGTCAAAGCGTTCGCTCGTCACGCCGAAGACCCGGGTTCGATTCCCGACATGGGTACAATGTGTGAACCCCATTTCTGGTGTCCCCTGCTGTGATATTGCTGGAATATTGCTAAAAGAGGCGTAAAACCATACTCACTCACTCACTGTGTTGGGGGATTTTACAACGAGAGGCATATAAGCCTGATCAAGTGTCCAATTTCTAAAACCCTATGTCTGTGTGGGACATGGGAGAATTGACAATATGCATGCCTTATTAGATAATTATCTTTGAAAATATTATAATTTTTCATAGACTGAAATATTATATTAATGACTTAAATTACACTAAACTGATATATCTAACTTGGATATTGTTCTTTAAAGACTGTTTCATTTTAATAAAAAGTCTATGTTCAGACCACCTGTTGTGCCCCTAGTTATATGATCTTCTGTTTCTGTGTTTCAGAGTCTGGGAGTCGTGCTATATGTTCTGGTCTGTGGAGCTCTCCCTTTTGATGGGCCAAACCTGCAAACATTGCGTGATCGTGTGTTGTCTGGTCGGTTCCGAATCCCTTTCTTCATGTCAACAGGTTGGCATTTTATTAAAGTGTTCCGTCAGTTTTAACATACTATCTTGTCAATATCCTAGTATTTAATTTGTATTTAATTTGTATTTTATCTGTCAATATTCCATTGGTAATCTGGGTGGCCCAGTCATCTAAGGCGCCGTGATTCACCTCACTCACTCACTCACTCACTCACTCACTCACTCACTCACTCACTCACTCACTCACTCACTCACTCACTCACTCACTCACTCACTCACTCACTCACTCACTCACTCACTCACTCACTCACTCACTCACTCACTCACTCACTCACCCACTCACTCACTCACTCACTCAAAAGTAATCTGTCAAAGATGAGTATTTAATATGTTTGTGTTCTGTCAATAGGTACTACAGTAGGGTGCCACAATTACCTGTGCAGAATTACTTCCCTTTGTTGTAGCATGATTTGCTGATCCTTGGGTTGTATCCCAGATTGACCTGATAATGATACAGTGGTGGATATCCCTCATTCACCATGGTTGTTAACACTAGGTGTTAAAATGTCCTGTTGCATTCTTTCAGAATGTGAGCATTTAATCCGACGGATGTTGGTGCTTGACCCGAGCAAACGCTTCACAATGGAACATATCAAGAACCACAGATGGATGCAGCTAGACGGCGGTCAGCCCAAGCAACCGCCTCCAAGTCCTATCATCGGCTACAACGCCAAGGTCGGGGAGTTCAATGAGCAGATCCTCCGTATCATGCAAAGTCTCGGCATCGACCAGAAGAAGACGATGGAGGTAGGGAGGAGGGGGCAGGGTGACGGGGAGAGGGTGACGGGGGCAGTGTGACGGGGAGAGGGTGACGGGGGCAGGGTGATGGGGGCAGGGTGATGGGGACAGGGTGATGGGGGCAGGGTGATTGGGAGAAGGTGACGGGGGCAGGGTGACAGGGGCAGGGTGATGGAGGTAGGGTGATGGAGACAGGGTGATGGAGGTAGGGTGATGGGGGCAGGGTGATGGGGACAGGGTGATGGGGGTAGGGAGATGGGGGCAGGGTGATGGGGACAGGGTGACGGGGCAGGGTGATGGGGACAGGGTGATGGAGGTAGGGAGGAGGGGGCAGGGTGACGGGGGCAGGGTGACGAGGACAGGGTAACGGGGGCAGGGTGACGGGGGCAGGGTGATGGAGGTAGGGTGATGGGGACAGGGTGATGGGGACAGGGTGATGGGGGTAGGGTGATGGGGGCAGGGTGATGGAGGTAGGGAGGAGGGGGCAGGGTGACGGGGGCAGGGTGACGGGGGGAGGGTGACGGGGACAGGGTGATGGGGACAGGGTGATGGGGGCAGGGTGATGGAGACAGGGTGATGGGGACAGGGTGACGGGGGCAGGGTGATGGAGACAGGGTGATGGGGGTAGGGTGATGGGGACAGGGTGATGGAGGTAGGGTGATGAGGACAGGGTGATGGGGGTAGGGTGATGGGGGTAGGGTGATGGGGACAGGGTGATGGAGGTAGGGTGACGGGGGCAGGGTGATGGAGACAGGGTGATGGGGGCAGGGTGATGGGTGCAGGGTGATGGGGACAGGGTGATGGGGGCAGGGTGATGGAGGTAGGGTGATGAGGACAGGGTGATGGGGGCAGGGTGATGGGGGCAGGGTGATGGGGGAAGGGTGATGGGGGCAGGGTGATGGTGGCAGGGTGACGGGGACAGGGTGACGGGGACAGGGTGACGGGGACAGGGTGATGGGGACAGGGTGACGGGGGCAGGGTGACGGGGACAGGGTGATGGGGACAGGGTGATGGGGACAGGGTGATGGGGGCAGGGTGATGGGGGCAGGGTGATGGGGACAGGGTGATGGGGACAGGGTGATGGAGGCAGGGAGGAGGGGGCAGGGAGGAGGGGGCAGGGTGATGGGACAGGGTGATGGAGGCAGGGTGATGGGGACAGGGTGATGGGGACAGGGTGATGGGGACAGGGTGATGGGGGCAGGGTGATGGGGGCAGGGTGATGGGGAGAGGCAGCGATACAAAAAAACAGTTTCAGCCCACTTGTCGTTATGATGATAACATGTAACAAAACCCTTATAGAAGGGTGATTTGTTGGGTTAGTGGGAGTTGTGTGATTTTATAGAAGAGTGATTTGTTGGGTTAGTGGGAGTTTGTGTGATTTTATAGAAGAGTGATTTGTTGGGTTAGTGGGAGTTTGTGTGATTTTACAGAAGAGTGATTTGTTGGGTTAGTGGAAGTTTGTGTGATTTTATAGAAAAGTGATTTGTTGGGTTAGTGGGGGTTGTGTGATTTTTTAGAAGAGTGATTTGTTGGGTTAGTGGAGGGTTGTTTGATTTTTTAGAAGAGTGATTTGTTGGGTTAGTGGAGGGTTGTGCGATTTTGTAGAAGAGTAAATCTGTGATAGGTCCTACGTTTGGAATCCATGTGTCCAGTGTAAGGGAGATAACTCTGCAGGTGTCATCTGTTTTACAGTAGTAGAATATGACTCTACCACCGTACAACAGCCAGTGAATGTTTATATCCACAGCATCTGTGGCAGATACAGTATTCTCTCTCTCCTCCCCAGGCTCTGCGCAGTGATTCGTATGATCACTACACGGCAATCTACTATCTTCTACTCGATCGACTGAGACACCATCGCAGCAGTTACCCAACCGAGAACCGAGTCGATGCCCGTCGCCGACGCCCAAGCACGATAGCAGAACAAGCCATGATGAGGAGTAAGCCGCCCCCAGGGAGCATGCATCGTCCGTCACTAGGCAGTGTGAAGCAAGGAGTGTTCAGTAGGACCACCGACTGTGCCAGTCCGCCGGTTCAACCCCCTCAGTTATTGGCTGTTGTAAAACATCCGACCTTAGACTTTGACCTTGTGCCGCCTACTGTCATCCCTCACTGTTTACACGATATCCTTCCTCCGCCCTTCTTGAAAACAATGCAATCCGTGGCGGGTCATGTGATCACAACGTCTATTGACGAAGGCGTTGAGGTGGATATTTTAGATAGAGACTCCCAGAGTGACTTACATCATCGACAATCTGTGGACGGGAACGTGATGGCCCCGGCGCTCGTGCCCAGCTGCATGTATGGAGATATAAGCAATTTACTCAGCAATAACAGTAGCACGTCTCTCAACGCGGCAGGATCGCTACAGTCTCCCTTCGCAAGTTTTGATTCCTCCTTAGAGGCAGATGTCAATTCTAGTCTCACTTCCTGTGTTCAGAATAGTTTCAGTTCATGTGCGTACAATGCATCCATCCCTGTGTATTCTAGTGGAAGTAACTGTAGTAACGGTGGCCATGGTAACCCGAGTCTGCTGCAGGTGGGCACTCGGTGTAACAGTCCGTCGTCCACGAGCGTGGCGTCGAATCCCGGTGATACAAACATAAACACGCAAGGGGCTGATGAGCCTACTCAAGATCGGAGTCAGACACGATCACCTGTGAATTTCAGAGAAGGGAGGCGAGCGTCTGATGGACTCGTAGCGCAGGGAATAATAGCATTCCGACAGCGTTTGCGAGAAAGTATGCGAGCGAAAGGTATGGTTGAGCTGCGGCAGGAACATCAGCAGCTCCAGAACATGTTTCAGCAACAAATCCCGGTGCCTCCCCATCCCCACTCCCTGCCCCACCGCAAGCTGTCGGCTCCCCACCACCCGTCCTTCAGACAATGGTCGCTTGATGAGCAGCCTGTGCATCCTCCAAGAAGACGTCCCCTGATGAAGCGGATGAGTTTGCCGTCGGAGAGCTTCGACATCCAGCCTCATCGCCTCCTGGCACTCAAGCAGTCCATGCAGGTGGAACAGCAGATGGACCGTGTAGGCAGCCAGGACAACGTCCTCCGTCAGGGAGGGGCAGGGGCAGGGGCAGGGGCAGGAGCAGGGGCAGGAGGAGGCTACGGGGGAATGGAGTTCCACATGACCAATAAGCCTCTTCAGCATCAGCTGATGCAACATCGACTGCAGCAGAAAAGACAGACGTTTCAGAAACATGGTCAGCTAAGCAGTCAGTTTCAGCAGCTTCACATCGACCCACAGAACATGCCGGTCATCGACTTTGGGCAAAGCGGACCGGGTCAGTCGGGGTTACAGAGCTATCAGTACCCCGAGAATCTCATCTCCCAGCCTCATGAAGACCTTGTCACCTCGACTGGCTTCTCCTCCCCCCTCCCTCTCACACCACTCGACGTCGCTACCCCCATGCCACAGGAAATTCTCAACCCCATGATTTCCCAGCCAAACGCTTCACAAGGATACTCCTCTCCCGAGGCTCAGTACCTGCCATGGACTCCCCTCAAGCGAGCAGACGCGGCCATTTTGGCTCAGCTGGAACAAGGAACGGCGCTGAAATCGAAGGAGTCCAAGTCACCTTGGATGAGATACCAGGAGACCTCAGAACAGGGGTCACAGTTGAGTCACGACAACAGCATGACCTCCATTTCAACGGATCCTCCTGTTTCCAAAGCAGACTTTGACCATCTGTTCAAGGCAATGCCTGTCCCTGCTATTCACGAATCGTCAAAAATGTCCTCCTTTCACACGCATCGGAATGTGAATGATAGCCCGGTCTACGCAAGTCCTTCTCTAATTGGTGCAGGCACAGTTGTCGGGGAACGTGTTAACGATGGAATGGAACATGCAACCCAAGCCTACTTCGGACCACTGATTGAAGAACACATGGACTTGACCTGATCCTCCTCTCTCAACGAATGGTGTCTTAGTGCTATTATGTATCGTCAAAGCAAGCATGTTACGGCGTGTTTAGTCAGATTGCAAATCATATCATAATGTGTTGTGCTACACCCTCTACAGCATGGCAGTTGAACATGGTGGACGTCAAAGTGTGTTACTAGCCATATACGTCACCTGGATTTTTCAGTGAAAATATTTCAATAGTGGGACAATTTGAAGCTTCTGTTCAGAAAGACAGCAAGGGAGGTAATTCAGGACAATTATCATCGACACAATCACTGTTGCCTTTAGTGGTACCTAGCATCTGAGCGGATGCGGAGACTGGTACTGTTGATGCGTCACCATGGTTACCACTGTTGAGAGATACTAAGTCAATGGGATAAAGGTTCATAACGAATTTCTTAGAATGGGGGATTAATTTCAATGTAAATTTGACATGCCAAGTTCAAAATTATTATTGAGTGGTTGTCAGACATTTTGACATTGAGAAAAGGGCTGTTGTTGTTAAGTGTTTTTTTGTTATAATGAGGTTGTTTGTTTTAAAGAGGTGAATTGTCTCTGGATGATAACCACATCATGTGTTTCTAGTAAGTGGTCTGAGACCAGGTTGTTGGTTAAACAGCAACACTCTTTCCACAGACCACACAGACTGCTGGTGGATACCAGGGATTATTTAAGCTGACAGGTCCATATTCTGCCCCCAAGGCTCCAACAAATAGCAGTCAAAATTCCTAAATTGAATTACAAATTTTCGGATTCATACCATTATGGATACAACCTTTTATGAGGCTTTGTGGAGGAAACTTGCATTTCACTGATACAACAGGAGGATTTGGTTATACATTATCGCCTAATGCAATGATAAATGCAATGTTTAATCTCTCAATGTAGGAAAATAAGTTTAAAAAGTCCCTATTTCGAACAAAATATTTTTGTTCTCCAAATTTGTCTGCCATGGCCACTTTTTGAGTTGGGGGCACGGGTGGCCCAGTCATCTAAGGCGCCGGGATTCGCTGTGCAGAGTTGCGTTCCTTGGGCACGCCAGAAACCTATGATTGTGGGTTCAAATCCCGGTTCGCCCCGATTATGTTTCTAGGTTTGTCAGCACCATATCCGTGCTCGTGGGTTTCACCGAAGTGGTAAACGTCTGAGACCTGCATCACGTCTGGCTTTCCTCCCACATTAAGCTGACACGCCGTGATATAACTGGAATAATGTTAAAAGCGGCGTTAAACCCAACTCACTCACTTTTTGAGTCCAAGATAAATTCCTGTATCTGGTAATGAAGACGTTTCACTTGAAGACAAATCACCTTATAGTTGTAGAACAGCATTTCACGTACATATTGGCGTGCGATAGATATGGGAGGCAACTCTGAATAGCCCACTGTGCAAGCCTCTCATCAGATGAGGGGAAAGATGAAGAGGACCAGGTGGTGTTGAGATCGGGCAATGAAACTAGTCGGGGATGCCTTGCACTTCTGCCTTCCACAGCTGGGGGAGTACAAATACAAGTAGGAGTAAAGCTACTGTGTCATTTATTTGTCATTGACATTATTGTCGTATCTTTGTGATAATTGTTGCCAAGTTGTAAATTACAATGTGAACACTTCAGCTTGGCTGTGGACCAGGGGAGATAACTCCTGGGCCACTGATTTGTTGATGTCCTACTTATTCGAGTCGTTGATATTTAACTGAAGTGTATATTTAATTAAGAAGCTAAAAAAACTCTGGCCAAAATAAAATTCTATGTGTTCGTTAGAAAATTTGATCAAACGTTGCTGTGGACATTTTTGGACTGACCTTGACCTTGTGTGAGCTGGTTGGTTGGTTGATGGAGACTCATCGTAAAGGGCTGAATCCTGCAGGTTCGGGATGGCATTGCTAGCTCATTCTCTCATCAATATTCTTTCTTCATTTTCACAGTCGATTTTCACTCTACCTGGTCATATACGCTTGGTCACGGAAAAGTTGAGAATATTTTCACCTTGGAGTTTCTGTATCTGGTCACGGTAGGGTCGGGGACGTGATCACCTGATATTTTCTACATCTGGTCACGGTGGGGTCAGGGGACGTGTTCACCTGAGAATTTCTATATCTGGTCACGGTAGGGTCGGGGGACGTGTTCACCTGACATTTTCTGTATATGGTCACGGTAGGGCCGGGGATGTGTTTACCTGAGAATTTCTATATCTGGTCACGGTAGGGTCGGGGATGTGTTCACCTGAGATTTTCTGTACCTGGTCATGTTCAGATGGAATATTTTCATCCCGGGAATCGGTTTATCGTGTTAGGGAAAAGTTTCTATTTTCCTATTACATATAATGCCCCATTGTAGATAGTGTCCACCAGAAAGACCTGCGTACCCGGGACAATCTTCTGTGAACGTGAATAAAGAAGTTCAAGTGCTCAGTCACTAGTCCGTGTTAACAGCAAGCTGCACTTGGTTGTTGGAAGTGACCAACATAACACTCCTGTCAAGTAATCAGTTGTCCGAGGAGTGTGTTCAAGTCAAATATTGTAACTACTTATGACCTAGTGGTGTTTCCTAATCAAATAACTGCATTTTTACAGATTGTGTCAGAAATATCTTCGTTAACATCCTAATCTCATGATGCTGAGGTAGCTGGTCTCTGATCACAATGTCACAGGACCTGAGAAATCTGTTCATGCCTAAGACAAGCCTAGAAATGTAACCATCATACCATTCAATTTTAAGGACTGCATCTTCCCAAGGCAAGAGAGTCCACTAGCCTTTTTATCAAGGTCTTGTTTACACCCTTGCCACATCAAGCCCTGGACCCGTGAGGAACCGGGATAGAATAGGTCTTCAGCAAGCCATGCTTGCCGTAAAAGGCGACTATACCACAGGATCGGGTGGTCAGGCTGGCTGAATTGGTTGATGCATGTCATCGTGTCCCAATTGCATGGATCGATACTCATGATGTCAATCACTGGATTGTTTATTATTATTTACTGGACTCGATTATTTACAGACTACCATCATATAGCTGGAATATTGCTAAGTGCGGCGTTAAACAAAAAAAAAAACCCCAAAACCCAAGACATCAAGCCCACTTTCCTTTGCTAAATATGATTGGACTATCGCACATATGGATAGTCCAAATAGAGAATGTTTCACAAAATCAACATCCACGACTGGTACACCTTCGTATGAAAGTGATTTGCCACTGCCTGTCTGTGTTCACACAAACTGGTCTTTTCATCTTTTAACCCCCATCGATTGCCTATTTTTAAAAAAAAAAATTTTGTGTCCCGGGATGAAATCGCGAATGTTTTCGTTATCTGACGGACTAGGTGGTCGTATATGGTATCGCTATACAAGATAAAAACAGCAATCTGATTTGATATCGCCTTTTTATTACAAGGGCACAACTTGTGATCTACATGAGTGGCGCCAGGGTCGAGCCAAGAAAAGTGGCCTTGATGTGGCAAGGGTAGAAACTAGGCTTTGATGCAGGCTAGAAACTCTTCCCCCGGGAAGATGATGTTACAGAGGATGGATGGATTGTTCTGTGCTTCAGTACGAGGTTGACATAGTTTTGTTTGTTAGTGCTGATTGAATGTAATGTGTACATCATATGTGTTGACACTATATTTTTGTTATTGGATTTTTCCAATGCTATGACAGCCAAAAGAAGCAGGCAGTATACCCGTGTAGTCACTTCCTGACAGTTTACAGGTGTTCATACAGGAAGCATGCTACGTTATGCAACAGTCGGTAATTTGTGTGTCTTTTGTCATGAAATCTAAAACAAGCATATGGTCTGTGTAGCGTGTTGATTCTTAGGCTAACGATTGTTTCTCAGGCAACGATTTCCTAAACAGTAGATGGTCTAAATAGCAAAAATGGTGTTCTTTCCTGCCGAGTTGTGTTACCATGGTTACCAAAGCAGGTCAGCCTGAGAACTAAGCGCATTTTAGCCTTCACTGAACCAGTGTTAATCAAAACCTACGAGCACCTTGCAGAGAATGTCCACTACCATATCAAAAGTCATGATATATGACAGCTGTACAATCAAACAGGGTTTACAAAGTAAAGCAGAGGTGATATATTTATGAATACAGCAGTATTTATAATTGTATGTGTAGATTGTATATTTATGTCTAGGTTGCCATGACGATGGCCATTGTATATTATTGCCCGGAACCTTTGGGGGTTGTCTCATAAATTGTCATGTCATTTTACGTGAAGTTTTACGGTTACAAGCTTACAATGGCAATGGTGTGCAAGTTCTAGTGTGTTCATTTGTACATGGACGGCTCCACAGCTTGTCTTGTTGTAGGATACGTGGCTGTTTCGCGTCCAGGTGAGAAAGCCAGACCTGTTGGTTTGGGTCCTAGAACCGAAAACTTCATTTCATATTTGAGATAGCCCCTGAACAATTGAGACGATTAAACACACTAATTGTGCCCAATTCATATGTACATGCTGCAATTAGATCAAACTATATTTTTTGAATTAGCTGCGTCAGCTTGTATGATCAGTGTATAGTGTTCTGTGTATTTGTGTGAAGTTTTCAGAAATGTATGCAAAACATAATCACTAGTTCACATGGTGATAAATGTGCCTCAATCTGTCCATGTCTGTTTCTTAGAACAAGGGACCGTATTCAACGGTACCTTACACCGTGGTACAATATTTGTATCATGATACAGTCTTACAATATGTGTACCATGGTACAATATGTGTATCATGATATAGTCTTACAATGTGTGTACCATGGTACACTATGTGTATCATGATACAGTGGTACAATACATGTATCACGATAGTGTTGCAATGCTTGTACCATGGTACAATAAGTGTACAATGCAGGTACCATGGTACAATAAGCATGTACCATGGTATAATATGTGTATTATGATACAGTGGTGCAAAACATGTATCACAATATGTGTACAGTACATGTACCATGGTACACTATATGCATCATGATATAGTGGTACAATGCATTTATCACAATATGGGTACAATACATGTATGATGTACCATGGTACAATATATGAATCATGATACAGTGGTGCAGAACATGTATCACAATATGTGTACAATACATGTACCATGGTACAATGTATATTGTGACAGTGTTACAATACATGTACCATGGTACACTGTTTTAATACAGTGTTGCGTATCATGGTACAAAGTGTATTGTTGCAATGTATTTGTTACAAGTGCCAAGTTAAACCAGAAGTCTAAAGTTTATTATCAACAAAACTTCTTGAAAATCCAACCAAGGTATAAAGGAAACCTTTTAAATTTTCATCCAATCTATATTTAAGTTAAGAAGGTGGATGATTCTAAGATATCATGTATAAGATAGGTTGTATTGTATACACATCGCCAAAACTTAAGCATAGTTGGATTTTCATTCACCACAAGTACATCAACATTTCTACAGTCATCAGAGACAAATGCAGTGCAAAGAAAAGTTAATAATGAAAAATTAACCAATATTTAGTGTTTGTTTGTTTGTTTGTTTATTTGTTTGTTGTTTAACGCCACACTCAGCAATAGTTCAGCTATATGATGGCAGTCTGTAAATAATCGAGCCTGGACCAGACACTCCAGTGATTAACATCCTGAGCATCGTTCCATGATCCAATGTTCAATCATACCAGAACACCTTGTACCAGAAAAGTGTCAATTCACAGGGCCTGTGTGGACACCCTTAAAACTGCTACACTTGTCTAGTCTTGTCATGACCAAGACTTGCATGCCACATCAAGAAAACACAAAGGTTTTGTTTTTGTTAAATACCTGTAAATCGCCATTGCATGCAATGTGCAATTGTTTCTGTTGAATTGTCAAAAAAACATCCACCTATGCTTACGTTTGGTTGTGAGTATTATACAGTGAAGTTGTGTTTTGGATAATTTTAGAGAAATTTCACATTGAATGTTTGGTGCGATATATACGATGGACGCCACTTTCAAGAAAACACTCAGAAATTACTGTTGATTTGATTGCTGCCAGTTTTAAGAAACAATATGCTGACCTGATGGTATTGATACAGGCCACACTTACTGACAAGGTGGAGAATGTTCGACAGTGAGTCTGACTTTCACTTGAGGTCAAACTCTTAACAGTGGTCTTGCAGCATAATATCGAAATCATTCTAATGTGGATAAAGATCTAGTAACTACAGGCTGATGTCATAATATGAACAAGTTGAGATGGTTTTGATAAGTACATGATGTACATAGTTGGATG
Source organism: Haliotis cracherodii (assembly GCF_022045235.1). Taxonomy (NCBI): domain Eukaryota; kingdom Metazoa; phylum Mollusca; class Gastropoda; order Lepetellida; family Haliotidae; genus Haliotis; species Haliotis cracherodii. Next base: position 7,164,723 of record NW_027266281.1, on the reverse strand, counting down.
GTTGACTGATGAGGACTTCAACCATCGCCTTGCATTCAACATGGTCATCTAGACCTTGCTCCATCTTGACCATGAATAGGTAAATCTAGGCACCTCTCTTTGGAATTCAAAAAACAGTTATAACAACTTGACTGTCTCTTGGGGAAAATACGATCAAAACAACTTGCTGTCTCTTACGATAAGTAATTATAACGGAAAGGCAGATTTGCCAATTTTCCATGCAAGATGGCACCCATCTGTTTTCAGGATTGCCACCAGTTTTGAAATTACCCATGAGTCCTTAGTGTCTTTTAGAGGGAGATCACTCTCGTGTGTGTTAGGAACCAGTCACAGCTTGATGGTATGAAATAGGCTGTACTCCATGTTACTTTGGCACATGTTAAAAGCATCATTTTGTTGTTACGTTTCTAGTGATATTTTCACAAATTTGTGGTCTTTATATATTTATTAAGCAAAGATACGAAGTTGCTATTATGGATGCATTTTGTCTGTGGTCTTGTCTACTTACTGAGTTGGTATAAGGGTATGTTCAGGTTCTTCAGTTTTAAGCAGTATATTAGCGGGGATCTGCTACCTGAAAGACTTGCTAACTACGTCCAACATTTGATCAGATCTTAAAGGACTGTGGACGTGTTTGTCCAATGATATCAGAACAATATTTCAAGGAAAGTATGAGTTACGAGAAGTATACACTTCACTTCAATAAATATCCCAAGATAGACACAATTTTGTGGATAACAACTTCTTTAATACTGTAAAATGCCTATCAAAAAAAAAAAAAATATCCCTTGTTGAGTGCAGGTCACAGGAAACAGTCCTGAAATATGTGACTTTGTTGCAAAACTGACATAGCTGCTGGGATTACAACACAAACATTTATTATGTGTTCATGCTTGTAATCTCCCAAGAGACCATCACATTCTGCAAGATTCACAGGGAAATGACTTTTCAGGTAGCTAGTTCATAGTCAGAAAGAGGACCAGTTTGGTCATATTCAGAAAGCGGACCACTGTTTGGTCATATTCAGAAAGCGGACCGCTGTTTGGTCATATTCAGAAAGCGGACCACTGTTTGGTCATATTCAGAAAGTGGACCACTGTTTGGTCATATTCAGAAAGTGGACCACTGTTTGGTCATATTCAGAAAGCGGACCACTGTTTGGTCATATTCAGAAAGCGGACCACTGTTTGGTCATAGTCAGAAAGAGAAAACTGTGAGGTTATGTTCAGAAAGAGAAAAATAGTTTGTTCTTGTTCAAGGACAGGAACACAACAGGGTCGTGTTCAGGAAAAGTATCACTGTTTGGTCACGCTGAGTGACTACCATCCATGATAGCAACTTCTGTTAGTCAGACCACAGACATGCTGTATTGTTGATCCAGCTTGTATGGTGTACAGAGTGCCCTTCAGGCGTGTGTATAGTGTACATACAATAGGAGTAGAATGTTATGCACAGTCACAACGGTGTGAAGTTGTATTCAGTTGTTGGCATGAATGAATGCATAGATGTTTATGTGGTTGTATACCTCACAGGAATAAAACAGCTGCATTGAAATCGGTTGGGTTTGTTTACTTTTTCAACAAAAGATTCATGTTTCAGAAGAGACATGAAAGCAGTTTTTTTTTCTACATTTAAGAGACGAATCAATAATCTAATTTGTTAATCACAAATTTGTGCTATTCCTGATCACATTGACAGCCTCCGTGGTCTAGTGGTAGAGCGTCCGCCCGGAGAGCGGAAGGTTCGGGTTCGATCCCCGGCCGCGTCACACCAAAAGACTTTGAAAGATGGTACTTGTTGTTACCCTGCCTGGCGCTCGGCATCAAGGGGCTAAAACAAGGACTCGTCGGCTTGGAGTCAGTGTACTGTGTCTGAGTGGAGTATTCATTTAAACTGCGGTATTGTATTCCGGTGTGCTAGCTCTATTAATCGGCATCAGTCCGGACTAGTACAAGCAGCCAAACAAACACACACGCGTGCATGCACGTCGCTATATAAGTGCAATAATCTTGGACGCGACGTTAAACCCCATTTCACCTCACCTCACCTCCTGATCACACTGTAGCTTCTCAGATAATTCTACACCACATAGAATCGGCTCTGTGTTGGATTGAAATCGAGTGCGCCGTTGTTCAAAGACCTGTACCACTTTGTGTCTATGTTGACACGAAAAACAAGGCTCATAATCGCGGGACATGGATTCGAACCCGTTTTCATCAGATCCTTGTAGTCGGCTGCTACAGGACATATTATTTGTGTCTGACGATGTTGGTTGGTTGGTTGGTTTGTTTAACGCCGCACTCAGCAATATTCCAAGTATATGACGGCGGTCTGTAAATAATCGAGTCTGGCCCAGACAATCCAGTGATTAATATCATGAGCATCGATCCACGCAATTGGGATCGATGACGTGCATCAACCAAGTCAGCGAGCCTGACCACCCGATCCCGTTAGTCACCTCTTACGACAAGCATAGTCGACTTTTACGGTAAGCATGGGTGCTGAAGACCTATTCTACCCCGGATCTTCACGCGTCCGATCAATTTGAAATGAAGATTAGAAATAAACGAATTGACACGGAACATTCATAAAGAAGTAGAGAAAGGAAACACAAAAGAACGCACATAGACTAAGATAATGATACAGTGAATTCCCATGTATCCAGACAGTGAAATAATCCGAATTAACACATTTTTGGTTTCCAGCGGGTCGAGGTTCTTATGATCACTACATTTTTAAGAGATCTTTCCGGCAGTCGTCGTCCCGATGTCATGGATCAGGACTCTATGGGGCGATTAACGATCATATTCAAAGAGTGAGTGAGTGGGTTGGATTTAACGCCGCTTTTAACAGTATTCCAGTTATAACGCGGCGTGTCAGCTTAATGTGGGAGAAAAACCCACAAGCACGGGTATGGTGCCGACAAACCTAGAAACATAATCGGGGCGAACCGGGATTCGAACCCACAATCATAGGTTTCTGGGGTGCCCAAGGGACGCAACTCTGCACAGCGAATCGCGGCGCCTTAGACGACTGGGCCACCCGTGCCCCCGATAGCAATCTCATTAAAATCAGATCTAAGTTCTCGCTACCGCTAAACAAAGATCTGAGGACATCCCATTACGGGTCAGTCAGAACGACCTTTCTCGAATTTTGACCAACCAATGAAATGACTGACAAGAAATCGACATTAGCCAATCAGAAGACAGCTTTCTCGTACTTTACGACACTAGTTTCAAACTGGCGACTACGCTTCGAAACATATTTTGACTTATTCTCGTTTAAAAAAATTAAAACTGATAAGAAGAACATTCTGGAATGGCTTATAGATGGCCTAGATAGTATGGGTAAAATAATAAAACCCGTAACTGTCGTTCGGAATACCCCGTGTCAAATATTTCGTGGTTGCATGATTAGAAAACACGTTCCGACTGTCACTTTCATGATCTGGTAAGCGACGCTCTGATTGGTCGGATGAAAGGTCGTTCTGACCCCTAATGGGATGTCCTCAGATCTTTGTTTGGCGGTAGCGAGTACAAAGATTTGATTTTAATGAGATTGCCCCGAGGGACACCAGAAATGGGTTTCACGCATTGCACCCATATGGGGAATCGAACCCGGGCCTTCGGCGAATAAACACACAAGTGCCTCGCTGTATTCCAAATAATCTTTGGGGACAGTATTTCGTCTACTCCTGCTACAAATTTAGTTTCAAGCCAAGAAACGGAGACAGAATCCACTGGCCGTGTTGTCTGAGATCACGCCGTTCCAGAATGGTAGCCGTAATTCTGAAAGAAGAAAAATGTCTTACAGCATCGTGCCAAAAGAGAGAAAAGTTGTTTAAATTCCTGTATATTTCAAGTAATTACATCTGCATTTGCTGAATTTTCCTGGTTCCGTTTTTCACCAAATTCCAAGACAAAAAAAAGTTACAAGCCGGTTAAAAGAGTTAATTTTGTTACTTTAAACAGTAAAACAAATGCACTCAAGAAATGTCAATATCGAGTGTTTTAGAAATAGGTAACTTGTTCCGATATCAATATTGTCAAGATTGGTTGTAAAACGTAATGAATATGATGAATTGCAAGTGACGTACGCATTACGCAAATGATTATACATCATGCCACCCATGGGCTTCCATACATTTTTTTATTTTATCAAGGAGGGTCCACTTTTCGAAATAATTTTTCACATTTATGTTTCTAATAATTGTAACAATGTTGGATGAATTTATAAAAGACAGGAATATGGTTATCGGTCGTGTTTAACACACAGGTTCTCTGCTTGTGCGGCCGTAGTTACATAGAAGACGATGCTATACAATTCATGGTTGATGGGCATGTTAGAAGTATATTGGATGCGATCTGCTATTATTTTCATCATTATTAATTACATTTTTAAATAAATGTGTATTTGTCAACATACCATAAAATAATACGGCTCCGTTATCGTTGGTTTTTTTCTGAATATTTTCCAAGGCACTAGCAGGATCACTACGAATTATCTCCCTTTGCGAGCTTGATTTACGGCGACCCCTAGATTCCATATTCTCCTCGTTGTTTTTTTTGTCTTTTTTGATGCGGGAAGTAACCATTCTCCCGAAGGTTGATTTTGGTAGACTTTTTAATACAAACTCAAATACATTCAATTAAAAGGAAACAGTCGTAAAATATTCTGTTGCAATTTTCTTAAGGTTAAATTACAGAATGACCAGACTATTACACTGAATGCATCTGAATCAGATTCCTTCGTATACGCTCATTGTGAGTGAGTGAGTGAGTGGTATTACGCTGCTTTAGAAATATTCCAACAATAGCACGATAGGAGACACCAGAAATCGAACCTGGGCCTTCGGAGTGACGAGCAAACACTTCAACCACAACCCTATCGCACCGCGAGGGACATGATACGTACTTGCAGACCAATATAGTTCAGATTTAAAGTAATACACAAAGCTAAATATGTTCTCCAACATGGTTCATTCACATCACCAGGGAGAAATCCTTAATTTATATTGGTTGGTTGGTTTGTTGTTTTACGCCGCACTCAGTAATATTCCAGCTATATGACGGCGGCCTATAAATAATCGAGTCTGGACCAGACAATCCAGTGATCAATATCATGAGCATCGATCCACGCAATTGGGATCGATGACATGCATCAACCAAGTCAGCGAGCCTGACCACCCGATCCCGTTAGCCGCCTTTTACGACAAGCGTAGTCACCTTTTACGGCAATCATGGGTTGCTGAAGACCTATTCTACCCCGGAATCTTCACGGGTCCTTAATTTATATATACGTACATGATATACGTACTGAATTTAAGGCGTCACTGTAATTCTTGTGAAGGGTTATAGCATGTTAACGGAAGTATCATTAAATACCCATGCTGTTCATATTCATCGCATGTGAGTGAGTGAGTTGGGTTGAACACCTCTTTAAACAGTATTCCAGTTATATCATGGCTTGTCAGTTAAATGTGGGGGGAAAGCCCGAAGTGATGCAGGTCTCAGACGTTTACCTCTTCGGTGAAACCCACGAGCACGGGTATGGTGCTGACAAACCTAGAAACATAATCGGGGCGAACCGGGAGTCGGACTCACAATCATTGGTTCCTGGCGTGTCCAAGGGACGCAACTCTGCACAGCGAATTGCGGCGCCCTAGACGACTGGGCCACCCGTGCCCCCTGTGGCTTGTTGGTTGGTTGGTTCGTTGTTTAACGCCGCACTCACCAATATTCCAGCTATATGACGGCGGTCTGTAAAAAATCGAGTCTGGACCAGACAATCCAGTGATTAATATCATCCACGCAATTGGGATCGATGACATGCATCAACCAAGTCAGCGAGCCTGACCACCCGATCCCGTTAGTCGCCTTTTACGTCAAGCATATTCGCCTTTTACGGCAAGCATGTGTTGCTGAAGACCTATTCTAGCCCCGGATCTCCATGGGTCGCCCCCTGTATATATGGTGAACATGTGAGTGAGTTTGGTTTAACGCCACTTTAGTGTTGCAGTTAATTCACGGCGTGTCAGCTTAGTGTGGGAGGAAATCTCGGAATGTTTGTTTATTGTTTAACGCCGCACTCAGCAATATTGCAGCTATATGACGGCGGTCTGTAAATAATCGAGTCTGGACCAGACAATCCAGTGATTGATATCATGAGCATCGATCCACGCCATTGGGATACGATGACATGCATCAACCAAGTCAGTGAAACCACCCGATCCCGTTAGTCGCCTCTTACAACAAGTATTGGTTGCTGAAAACTTTTCTAGCCCGAATCTTCACGGGTCGTCATATCATGCGATGAAGCAGGGTAAGCCATGGAACGTGTACTCACATGACTGTTGTCATGGAGTAGTTACAAGATATGGCACTGCATAATCCGTTTCTGTATTTCAATATTAGTACGTCACTTTGTAATCAAACTAAAATGCGATTCCTATAAAAATCAATACATGTTATTGATCTGAAAAAAATACTATTTAATTTGAAAATGTATCGTGATTTAAGTGATGCTTAAAATTTTTCAATGTGTTTTTTTATATATGTATTTATTGATGTGTGACTGCAAGTGTTGTGTGTTGGTGTGCACGTGATGAGTTGGGTGTTCATACTATCGATCACTGGTTTTTCTGGCCCTGACTCGACTGTCCAACAGGCCATAGTGATATGTCAGTAAAACCATTGAATATTATGTCAAGTTAGAATCGGACAACCTATGCTGGTCGTAAGAGGCACTTAATTAGTCGGGTGACTTTTTTCATGGTATGTCGCTGCTCACTATATCAATCACTGGTTTGTCGTCCAGGCTCGCCGCATTATTGACAGGCTGCAATGATATAATGTGTGTGTGTGTGTGTGTTTGTTTTTTAACTCCCCACACAGCAACAAACACACACACACACACACACAAACACACACACACACTCTATAGGACATCTATCAATAATAAGATCTTAAATCCATCAGTTAACACACCCATTAACGGCCTTAACAAAGATATAACAATCATTTCCAAATGCACGCCACGCCGATCGCAACAGTAACTGTTTATAGATAACTTCGTCCTTTATTATTTAAACGCCACTGTCCAAAAGTGTGACGTGTAATCAGTTTTTGTGCTTTCAGTTATCACCTTGTGAAAATCAATTTCACTGGTTCGTGCAATAGTTGTACATGCGTTTATCTCACCGGGTACCGTATTTCCTTCGAAATTGTGAACATGTAGTACAAATAATAATTCAAATCGATTTCGGGTATGATATTTGTGTTGTTGTCACATAAAGCAATATTCGACCATAATCACTGAAAACAGCTGGATTCTGATTGGTTAAAAAGAGGTATTCTTTTCCTACTGAAACCTCTTTTAAATATACTGAACAACAAAAGTTCCTGTGACATTGAATAAGATTTGATGCAAAGTTATGTTTTTTCGGTTTGCAACAGATAAAAAAATCCTGTAAGTGTTCAAATGGTTTAATTTGCCATACTGACTTCAGAAAATGCGTGATTTAAAAAAATAACTCATTACCTTTTCTGGAGGGGGCGGTCGGGTAGCCTCGTCGTCAAGCGTTTGCTCATCACGCCAAATACTAAGATTCGATTCCCCACATAGGTACAAGACCCGTGAAGATTCCGGGGTAGAATAGGTCTTCAGCAACCCATGCTGGCCCTAAAAGGTGACTATGCTTGACGTTAGAGTCGACTAACGGGATCGGGTGGTCAGGCTCGCTGACTTGGTTGATGCACGTCATCGATCCCAATTGCGTAGATCGATGCTTATGCTGTCAATCACTGGATTGTCTGGTCCAGACTCGATTATTTACAAACCGCCGTCATATAGCTGGGGTATTGCTGAGTGCGGCGTTAAACAACAAACCAACCAAACAACATAGGTACAATGTGTGAAGCCCATTTCTGATGTCCCCCGTCGTGATATTGCTGGACTATTGTTAAAAGCGGCGTAAAACCATACTCACTCACTCGACCTCACTTTAAGGCGCCACGATTCGCTGTGCAGAGTTGCGTCCCTTGGGCACGCCAGAAACCTATGATTGTGGGTTCGAATCCCGGTTCGCCCCGATTATGTTTCTAGGTTTGTCAACACCATGCCCTAGCTCGTGGGTCTCACCGAAGTGGTAAACGTCTGAGACCTGCATCACTTCGGGCTTTCCTCCCTCATTAAGCTGTCACGCCGTGATATAACTGGAATACTGTTAAAAGCGGCGTTAAACCCAACTCACTCACTCACTAGATTAGTCAAAGAATGCATCTATGGTGAGATAATGAACCAAACGATTCACAAATTGGATGGAGGATGTATTAATAAACAAATACACGGAAACAAACTGTATCCCTTGTGAAAACCACATGCATTAATATTTTACACGTGACTAAGATTTTAGAAAATATGGCACTCTGGAGTTAGAGAACCCCAATCTTTTGGTGTTGAACTGCCGTGAGGATATGTCCGGCCGGTCCAAGAGACTTTCTTCATTTTCATATACTGCTACTGTATTAATCTAGACTTGCCAAATATTATAGACTTGCATGGGCTGTATTGGATATATTTGTTTCTGGGTCTGTATCACAGACTAATACTGCAGTAATCTAGACTTGCCAAATATTATAGACTTGCATGGGCTGTATTGGATATATTTGTTTCTGGGTCTGTATCACAGACTAATACTGCAGTAATCTAGACTTGCCAAATATTATAGACTTGCATGGGCTGTATTGGATATATTTGTTTCTGGGTCTGTATCACAGACTAATACTGCAGTAATCTAGACTTGCAAATATTATAGACTTCCATGAGCTGTATTGGATATATTTGTGTCTGGGTCTACACATTTACTCCTAAAACGAAAATTGGTGCGTTTCTCAAACACACAAGGCAGAACAATGTCTTGTTCGTTTGCTGACTTGGTAGTCCTTTAGCTGGAGAGGTGAAAAACACATTTTTCGTAAATATTAAGCGATTTTAGTGCATGATGGCTCGTTGGAAAGCTCTTGAAATTCTGAGACGTTTGATACCAAATCCGACAGACATGTAATAGGTCGTTAGGGAAATACAACCGTTTGAAGGTGTCTAAATTGACGTCAGAGGCCTCTGTTAGGGTGGGACCGCACGCGCATGCGCAACACCATTGTGGTTATTTTAACCTAGTTGGATAGCCAATGTAACCCTTTCAATGTTTCCAAAAGTTTTCAAAAGATTTGGTCTCTGCAAAGTGTTTCAAAAGACCTGCACATTTACTCCAAAAACGAAAATTGGCGCGTTTCTCAAACACACAAGGCAGATCAATGTCTTGTTCGTTTGCTGACTTGGAAGTCCTTTTGCTGGAGAGGTGAAAAACACATTTTTCGTAAATATTAAGCGATTTTAGTGCATGATGGCTCGTTGGAAAGCCCATGAAATTCTGAGACGTTTGATACCAAATCCGACAGACATGTAATAGGTCGTTAGGGAAATACAACCGTTTGAAGGTGTCTAAATTGACGTCAGAGGCCTCTGTTAGGGTGCGACCGCACGCGCATGCGCAACACAATTGTGGTTATTTTAACCTAGTTGGATAGCCAATGTAACCCTTTCAATGTTTCCAAAAGTTTTCAAATGATTTGGTCCCTGCAAAGTGTTTCAAAAGACCTGCACATTTACTCCAAAAACGAAAATTGGCGCGTTTCTCAAACACACAAGGCAGAACAATGTCTTGTTCGTTTGCTGACTTGGAAGTCCTTTTGCTGGAGAGGTTAAAAACCCATTTTTCGTAAATATTAAGCGACTTTAGTGCATGACAGCTCGTTGGAAAGCTCTTGAAGTTCTGAGACGTTTGATACCATATGCGAAAGACATATGATAGGTCGTTAGGGAAATACAACCGTTTGAAGGTGTCCAAATTGACGTCAGAGGCCTCTGTTAGGGTGCGACCGCACGCGCATGCGCGACACCATTGTGGTTATTTTAACCTACTTGGATAGCCAATGTACCCCTTTCAATGTTTCCAAAAGTTTTCAAAAGATTTGGTCCCTGCAAAGTGTTTCAAAAGACCTGCACATTTACTCCAAAAACGAAAATTGGCACACAAGGCAGAAAAATACTTCTTGTTCGTTTGCTGACTTGGAAGTCCTTTTGCTGGAGAGGTGAAAGACACATTTTTCGTAAATATTAAGCGATTTTAGTGCATGATGGCTCGTTGGAAAGCTCTTGAAATTCTGAGACGTTTGATACCAAATCCGACGGACATATGATAGGACGTTAGGGAAATACAACCGTTTAAAGGTGTCCAAATTGACGTCAGAGGCCTCTGTTAGGGTGCGACCACACGCGCATGCGCGACACCATTGTGGTTATTTCAACCTAGTTGGATAGCCAATGTACCCCTTTCAATGTTTCCAAAAGTTTTCAAAAGATTTGGTCCCTGCAAATTGTTTCAAAAGACCTGCACATTTACTCCAAAAACGAAAATTGGCACACAAGGCAGAAAAATACTTCTTGTTCGTTTGCTGACTTGGAAGTCCTTTTGCTGGAGAGGTGAAAAACACATTTTTCGTAAATATTAAGCGATTTTAGTGCATGATGGCTCGTTGGAAAGCTCTTGAACTTCTGAGACGTTTGATACCACATGCGACAGACATATGATAGGACGTTAGGGAAATACAACCGTTTGAAGGTGTCCAAATTGACTTGAGAGGCCTCTGTTAGGGTGCGACCGCACGCGCATGCGCGACACCATTGTGGTTATTTTAACCTACTTGGATAGCCAATGTACCCTTTCAATGTTTCCAAAAGTTTTCAAAAGATTTGGTCCCTGCAAATTGTTTGAAAAGACCTGCACATTTACTACAAAGACGAAAATTGGCACGTTTCTGAAACACACAAGGCAGAACAATGTCTTGTTCGTTTGCTGACTTGGAAGTCCTTTTGCTGGAGAGGTTAAAAACACATTTTTCGTAAATATTAAGCGACTTTAGTGCATGACAGCTCGTTGGAAAGCTCTTGAAGTTCTGAGACGTTTGATACCAAATCCGACAGACATGTAATAGGTCGTTAGGGAAATACAACCGTTTGAAGGTGTCTAAATTGACGTCAGAGGCCTCTGTTAGGGTGGGACCGCACGCGCATGCGCAACACCATTGTGGTTATTTTAACCTAGTTGGATAGCCAATGTAACCCTTTCAATGTTTCCAAAAGTTTTCAAAAGATTTGGTCTCTGCAAAGTGTTTCAAAAGACCTGCACATTTACTCCAAAAACGAAAATTGGCGCGTTTCTCAAACACACAAGGCAGATCAATGTCTTGTTCGTTTGCTGACTTGGAAGTCCTTTTGCTGGAGAGGTGAAAAACACATTTTTCGTAAATATTAAGCGATTTTAGTGCATGATGGCTCGTTGGAAAGCCCATGAAATTCTGAGACGTTTGATACCAAATCCGACAGACATGTAATAGGTCGTTAGGGAAATACAACCGTTTGAAGGTGTCTAAATTGACGTCAGAGGCCTCTGTTAGGGTGCGACCGCACGCGCATGCGCAACACAATTGTGGTTATTTTAACCTAGTTGGATAGCCAATGTAACCCTTTCAATGTTTCCAAAAGTTTTCAAATGATTTGGTCCCTGCAAAGTGTTTCAAAAGACCTGCACATTTACTCCAAAAACGAAAATTGGCGCGTTTCTCAAACACACAAGGCAGAACAATGTCTTGTTCGTTTGCTGACTTGGAAGTCCTTTTGCTGGAGAGGTTAAAAACCCATTTTTCGTAAATATTAAGCGACTTTAGTGCATGACAGCTCGTTGGAAAGCTCTTGAAGTTCTGAGACGTTTGATACCATATGCGAAAGACATATGATAGGTCGTTAGGGAAATACAACCGTTTGAAGGTGTCCAAATTGACGTCAGAGGCCTCTGTTAGGGTGCGACCGCACGCGCATGCGCGACACCATTGTGGTTATTTTAACCTACTTGGATAGCCAATGTACCCCTTTCAATGTTTCCAAAAGTTTTCAAAAGATTTGGTCCCTGCAAAGTGTTTCAAAAGACCTGCACATTTACTCCAAAAACGAAAATTGGCACACAAGGCAGAAAAATACTTCTTGTTCGTTTGCTGACTTGGAAGTCCTTTTGCTGGAGAGGTGAAAGACACATTTTTCGTAAATATTAAGCGATTTTAGTGCATGATGGCTCGTTGGAAAGCTCTTGAAATTCTGAGACGTTTGATACCAAATCCGACGGACATATGATAGGACGTTAGGGAAATACAACCGTTTAAAGGTGTCCAAATTGACGTCAGAGGCCTCTGTTAGGGTGCGACCACACGCGCATGCGCGACACCATTGTGGTTATTTCAACCTAGTTGGATAGCCAATGTACCCCTTTCAATGTTTCCAAAAGTTTTCAAAAGATTTGGTCCCTGCAAATTGTTTCAAAAGACCTGCACATTTACTCCAAAAACGAAAATTGGCACACAAGGCAGAAAAATACTTCTTGTTCGTTTGCTGACTTGGAAGTCCTTTTGCTGGAGAGGTGAAAAACACATTTTTCGTAAATATTAAGCGATTTTAGTGCATGATGGCTCGTTGGAAAGCTCTTGAACTTCTGAGACGTTTGATACCACATGCGACAGACATATGATAGGACGTTAGGGAAATACAACCGTTTGAAGGTGTCCAAATTGACTTGAGAGGCCTCTGTTAGGGTGCGACCGCACGCGCATGCGCGACACCATTGTGGTTATTTTAACCTACTTGGATAGCCAATGTACCCTTTCAATGTTTCCAAAAGTTTTCAAAAGATTTGGTCCCTGCAAATTGTTTGAAAAGACCTGCACATTTACTACAAAGACGAAAATTGGCACGTTTCTGAAACACACAAGGCAGAACAATGTCTTGTTCGTTTGCTGACTTGGAAGTCCTTTTGCTGGAGAGGTTAAAAACACATTTTTCGTAAATATTAAGCGACTTTAGTGCATGACAGCTCGTTGGAAAGCTCTTGAAGTTCTGAGACGTTTGATACCATATGCGAAAGACATATGATAGGTCGTTAGGGACATACAACCGTTTGAAGGTGTCCAAATTGACGTCAGAGCCCTCTGTAAGGGTGCGACCGCACGCGCATGCGCGACACCATTATGGTTATTTCAACCTAGTTGGATAGCCAATGTACCCCTTTCAATGTTTCCAAAAGTTTTCAAAAGATTTGGTCCCTGCAAAGTGTTTCAAAAGACCTGCACATTTACTCAAAAACGAAAATTGGCGCGTTTCTCAAACACACAAGGCAGAACAATGTCTTGTTCTTGTGCTGACTTGGAAGTCCTTTTGCTGGAGAGGTTAAAAACACATTTTTCGTAAATATTAAGCGACTTTAGTGCATGACAGCTCATTAGAAAGCTCTTGAAAATTCTGAGATGTTTAATACCAAATCCGACAGACATATAATAGGTCGTTAGGGAAATACAACCGTTTGAAGGTGTCCAAATTGACGTCAGAGGCCTCTGTTAGGGTGCGACCGCACGCGCATGCGCGACACCATTGTGGTTATTTTAACCTAGTTGGATAGCCAATGTAACCCTTTCAATGTTTCCAAAAGTTTTCAAAAGATTTGGTCCCTGCAAATTGTTTCAAAAGAGCTGCCCATTTACTCCAAAAACGAAAATTGGCCCTCACGCCCTTGAATATTGTCTTTATCTGATTTGATTAAATTGAGCAGATAATAAAGTACATCTTACAACAATGGACTCCTTAAGAAACAACATTTCAATTTTGGGGTTATATGATCTGTACATTTCGTCTGCATTTTGTAGATAAGCTGCTGTAGCATCAAATCGAACGCAGGTTAAAGCATTTAAAACTTATTTATAAAATAAACACCTATCAACATCATTTCCGAGGTATCTGGGTACAGATAACTTCTCCAATTTGATGAAAGATACATATGACAATTATTACAAAAGGGTGTAAGATTGCTAAAAGAGGGTTTACGTTGCACAAGTTGTGTGTGCCGATGAGCGAAAATGTTTTTAGTTTTATTCAGATAATAAGATACACTACACCACCAAAACCTCCACAAAACAGACAAGTTAATATTAAGGGTAAGGAAAATTTTCATTTTTACCCGCTCTTGTTAAAAAAATCATGTTTGATTTATTATTGGACATATGTAGCTTGATGTACAAGGACTGATTGGGCGGTGTATATCAGTTCATCACTCACTAACTGATTGTCTCCCTCAGGGACTGCTAGCTGACCCGCTCACTCAATCACTCACTCACTCACTTGTATCGTTATGTTGAAGAATTGAGTATTTCATTGATTCTCTGTCGACATTCTTCCGCTCCTTTGTATATTTTCTTGTAGGTCTGAAAGGAAAGTATGAGTACTGATTTAAAACAAATGTACAAATAACAGAACAAACTTTATCATTGTAACATGACGCATATATACATATTCTGTACGTGCAAAGGCTGCACCTTATTGTGAAGGTCTTTTTACTGTAAGGTACAATGCTAATCCGTGGTATCATTATAAAGTTTGTTAAAACACACATCCGGTAGCCTACGTTTGCACCTATAGTATAGAAGCTTAATAGTATACATTCTGTAGGAGAAACTCCCGAACTGTTCGGCAGCTAAAGTTAGACCTGGTTATCTGTGTATTAGAACTGGCAAGTTACTATCAGTGGTGCTAACGTGTGTATAGTTGCCCTTTAGAAGAACGAAGGCTGGTAAAAAAGTTAGCAGCCTGACTAACTTTCAACTATGGGCCATAACAAAGTGAACAAGTCAGTGTAGCACATTGTTTTAGTAGTTCATTGCAAGTGTATTTGGTCTATAGATACCGTTTGTATATAAGTGACAGCCAGTTGAACGTGATAGTGGTCCAAATGGACACAGAAATCATATATATCAGGTCAATCATGTTTCCTGCCCAGAGAAAGATCTTGACTTTTTCATACATTTGGACCATTTGGGACTTCATTCTATGCACGAGGTGTTGTTACAACATTTAATGAATCCTGTAGTCTTCTTCATAACACAGAGACTGAAGGGCTCAGTCCATCACTCACTAACTGATTGTCTCACTCAGGGACTGCTAGCTGAGCCGATCACTCACTCACTCACTCACTCACTCCTTCCCTGACTGCCTCTGGAACTTCACTCACTCACTGGATGGCTCACTAGCTCACATACTCGCTTGCTAGATCAGTCACTCGTTAACTGTCTATCTGACCGACTGACTGCCTCTGGAACTTGCTATTGGACTCACTGGCTGTTTCACTAACTCACTGGATGGCTCACTAGCTCACATACTCGCTTGCTAGATCAGTCACTCGTTAACTGTCTATCTGACCGACTGACTGGTTCAATTAATGGTACACTCACACATTAACTCGTTCACTGATGATAGACAAGTCCATTTTTACAACTATTGGGTGACAAACATTCCGGAACCACTCAACAAAGGTGATACACATTTGCAGACTACCTCTGTAAACTTATATTTGGTTTCAATAACTTTGCTCCTTTCATCAGTATCATTTGAATTCGATCTTTCACTCACATTCTGTATGTATTCGTCAAGATCTGAGGACCTTAGAAGGATTGATGAGAGAATTCCAAACATTTTCTGGTTGATGCGGGTTTCACATACACATATTTCAGGGCCACACCATGCCTTTATATGGCTGCAATGTATTGGGTCAACTGCAGTATGTGGGTCCCCACTTCGTGTGTTTCCGTAAGAAAACCGCTGCCTTCGACAGCTTCGCGTATATATAAGCGCGCACGCGCTAGCGCGCCGAAATCCGTTAGGAGGCATTTTTGTGCAAAAAAGACCCCAAAAATGAGCAGGACGTGAAAAGTGTGGTCTAAACCTCCGCCCCTAAGGGGGACGAGATTTTTACGATAGAAAGTAAAGCCGTATTCTCGTGGTGTCGACTTCGTGTTGTTTGTGGGCGGGACATAAATGACGTAAGACATCACGTGTCTGATCATGTGACATTCCTTATATGGACTCGTTACTACTGTTATAGTGCAAACCATTTCAATACTTTTATTGAGAATAGTGCAAACCATTTCAATACTTTTATTGTACATTTCATTTATCTAAATACCTAACTGGTTCAATATGTTTCCAAGTGCACCGAAATTCTATGCCCTTTGTCTGTTTAATATATTCAGCAAACATTCGGCGTTCCCCTCTTATCATAAGTCCCTCCGGGCAGGACCCTTAATCTCCAGCGCTATCTATAAATTTTAATTAACACCTCCTAACGTCGCCGGATCTTACGTATATACATACACGTGGGACAATGACCTTGCCAAACGTTATGTAATACCTCGCTCTGCAAAACCCGACTGACATGGTCAGTCAGCGAGACAGCCTAGAGAACAGCCAGAAGGTAAGTGACAGAACGGTTCTCCCACCCGGGAAGATTGGCCACTCGGTTCCGGTGTGCGTTCTGTCACGTTATTATCAACATGTACACTTTCGACTCATTTCAACCCTCAACAATAAATATGGCTGCTGTCGTCTAAACTTCACCCCTGAGTTTTGTCTTCCGTCATCACCCTGAGATACCATCCGAGGGCCGAAACATACGCCCTTGGACACTACGAACACCACTACGCTCGTAGTATATTGCACGGCTGGTAAGTCTTCTATTTTTGTCACTTTGCTCAATTACTTTTCAAGAATGTCTGACAGTAGGATTGTGTATGACGATTTGTATGAATTGTGCAGGGATAAGGGGAGACTTTTGGACTGGTTGGAGGTGCAGGCGTGATAGGACAGTTTGGAGGGCCTTGCTGTAAGTGTGAGAATGGTGTGATAAGCAGGAGGAGGGACAGCAGTAGGAGTGAGGGGTATGTGTGGAGGTGTAGCAGCAAGAGGTGTCATCACAAGATTTCTGTGAAGCGTTCTTCCTGGTTTTATAATTCTAATTTGTCCATTCCTGACATTTTGAAAATTACATTTTATTGGGTTTACAGGTCTAGAGAAGATTTTGTTAAAGTTCAGTTGAAACTTGGTTCTGATCACACTTTGGTTGATTGGTACAATATTTGCAGAGAGGTTTGTTTGGAAGTTTTGGAAGGAGAGAATGAGGCTATTGGGGGACCTGGGGTAGAAGTAGAAATTGATGAATCTAAATTTGGGAAAAGAAAGTTTCACAGGGGGTGGGTTGGGGGGTGGGGGGGGGGGGCGGGGAGAGTGGATGGTGTCTGGGTGTTTGGAGGGATTGAAAAAGAATTCTAGCAAGATGTTCATCACTGCTGTTGAGAAAAGAGATTGCGAAACGTTGATCCCAGTTATTAAAAGATTTATTAAACCGGGATCAATCATTCATTCAGACTGTTGGAAAGCTTATGACTGTTTGGAATCTTTGGAGGGGATGGGGTACATACATAAAAAAAGTTAACCACAGTGTAGAATTTGTAAATTCAGAAACAGGGGCATGTACAAATAAAATAGAGTCAACTTGGAGAGCGGTGAAGGCATCTTTGCCTATGAACGGAACGAATAAAGGACTGTATGATAGTTATTTTGTTGAGTACATTATCAGAAAAAAATATTTAAGTTGTTCAGTTGATCCTTTTATTCAGTTTCTTAAGTTCATCAGCCGTGTTTATAGTCCAGTGCGGGCACCTGATATCAGAGAAAAAGAAAATGTAAATGAATTGGATGGTTCGGCAGAACTGTTTGATGAAGAGAAATAATCGATTTCGACGCGTCAGCGGATCTCTTTGATTGAGTGAGTAATGAAACATTCTATGAATATTCATAATATGCATTCATGAATGAACTTATCGTTGTGCAATTTATTTGAGCAAATCCGAACCACTTTACCCCCCTTTTTTCACCTAAAACATTCCACAGCGTTCGGTGGGGTACAAAAAATGGCGGCCTATTTTCCTCTCGCTTCGACCGTAAATAACGAAGTGCGCATGCGTGGAACGTTTTTCTCCGACAACTTCCGTAAACACATAAAAACGTTCGTTCCGAAGTGGGGACCCAGATACTGCAGTCTACCCCAATGTATTTAAGCATACAGCGTTTAGTAACAAAAGGGACAAATACGTTAATTTATTTATTATTCACTTATTTCACACATTATTTAACTTCAGCTTTGAAAAAAGTCGTTTGTATCAGGATGCCTTTTGATTACAACATTCGTATCTCATGATTAGACCAACACTGTTCTCTCAAGCTGCAGTCTTTCCATAAAGTGCTCAGCTTTCTCCAAGATCCATTATAAGAAAGGAGACAACATGCCGATTCTACATTCGAGCACATAATAGTATTTAGAGACATGATGAACACGAAGCTATGCATTTCTTCATATCAGAGACAGATCATCAATTTTCCGTTCTGTGTAATTTAGTCTATGTTACTCACTGACATTTTAGGAAAAGAAGATACAAGTAAAAACTGTCATCCCCACAGAGCCTCCCCACTGATGCAGTCTGTTGTTGAGATGATGTGATATAATCCATTTTTGACGTCATGGATGATACTTTCTCGTCAATGAAGCACTATGACGTCATACTGCTTCAGTTGTTACATCAGCACTGAGGTCATTGAACGTTATTCTACAAGTCTCTCTATTCTTCTAGTTAATATGTTCTTTGTTTGTTTGTTGTTTAACGCAGCAGTCGGCAATATTACAGCCATATGAGGGGGCACGGGTGGCCAAGTCTCTCTATCCTTCTAGGTAATATGTTGTTTGTTTGTCTGTTGTTTAACGCAGCAGTCGGCAATATTACAGCCATATGAGGGGGCATGGGTGGCCAAGTCGTCTAAGGCGCCGCGATTTGCTGGGCAGAGAAATCTATCATTGTGGGTTCGAATCCCAGTTCGCCCTGATTATGATTCTAGTGTTGTCAGCACCATGCCCGTGCTCGTTGAATTCACCGAAGTGGTAAACGTCCGAGACCTGCATCACTTCGGGCTTTCCTCCCACATTAAGCTGACAGGCCGTGATATAACTGGAATAATGTTAAAAATACGTTAAACCCAACCCACTCACTCACTCACTGCAGCAATGTGGCGGCGATCTGTAAAAACATGACAACACATTCTAGCAACAAACAGGACCAGAAACGGATAACATCTTTAACATTGCTACATATTCCTTCAATTGAATTTGAATGGGATGATTTTGAGGGACCCTCCACCAACTCCTTCTACAACCAGAAATCGTGAACTAGATTCAACATTGAATACTGATTCATTATCAGAAGAAACAACAGTGTCTGTATCAATACAAAGTCAGACTGGATCCGCCCAAGACAGTCACCTGAAGACAAACAGAACCCGGAGGTCAAATATGCCAGATCGCTCAATGAGCCACCGCCGTCTGGCTTCATTTCCAAAATGTATTTAAATGGCCTGTCAATGTGCAGTCAGGTAGCCTAGTGGTTTGCTCGTCACGCCGTTCCCGACAAGGGTACAATTAGTGAAGCCTATTTCTGGTGTCCCCCACCGTGATATTGCTGGAATATTGCTAAAAGCAGCATAAAACCATACTCACTCACTCACTGTCAACGTGTTTAACCCCGACACAGAGTATACTGCAGCTCACCCGTGACATTACAAAGGAGTCTGAAGATGTTAACAATTTGAAACAGTGATGCAATGGGAGGCCACATTCTGCTCATTTTCACTCCACCCATTATGTACATTACTAGTTATCTGTGTCAATTATATCCTAGATTGCTAACCAAGCATACCCCATTCGTCCCTTGCAATACGAACAAACGTTAACAAGTTGTAGGATTAATGGCAATGCATTCTTCTGTTGATCTGCCCTATTATAAAATGCGGTTGGTTGCAAAAGAAGCTCCAGATATCGACCTTCTGCCAATTTGTAAGATGAACGCCACATTAGATGAATTTAAAGATAGGGATATTAGGAATAAGTAAAGATCAATTAAAATAAAAACTGGAAATACACTTCATCCATTATGCACACCTACGTAGGTGAAACGAGCTATATCTTGCCATAATTTTTAGTACTTTATATATTTATATATGTTCCAGTGATTATATATGTCAACTTGTGTTTTTTGCAGAGTTGTGTTTTAAATGAAACATTAACACAGTCAGTATAAATATCATGAGTGCCCATTAAGCACATATTGTTTTTACTAAGCCAACCAGTTCATATGATATCTTCAGTGAAAGTAGTTTATCTCTGTTGTGCTCCAACTGAGTAGAGTCGTTCAAAGAGTCCCAAACTGCAAACTACTTTGTCTTGAAACCTGGAATAGTCGTGAAGATGGCCCTTCTGTTTCTGCTGCTCATTCACATATGTCTCCCCCATGGACAGTGGGCAGACGAGGAAGTAGTGTATGGAATTGGAATCAAGCTTTGTAACCTCAAATGTCTCCAAAGAGGCTCATGCAAAAGTTTTTCATATGACATTGACAGACTGGCGTGCCATCTGTCTCATGAGGATGTAAAGAATGGGAAAATGAAAGAGGGGTCAGTTATTTACCCAAAGATGAAAAACCAAGTAAGTCTATTTTTCAAGTTTTACCCCTGGCCATATTAAAAAGACAAATGTAGAAGTGTCCTCATATGAGGAATTTCAGGGCACAGAGAGTAAACGCATAACACAAATGTGGAGGCATGTACACGTTGTCGATGTTGTGAAAGTAGTAAATGCTTTGATGAAGTTGTTTGATCAAGGTTACAACATTTAAGGCCCCAGTAAAACTTTCAAAGAGTTTTATGGATTACATGTGAAGGACATTACCACGTTTGACTCATCGGGAACACAAATGGTGTTCTACACAATTCCCTATTTTGACTTGTACCATATGTCCACGTGTTGTTTCACATGAAGATTTGACTTGCCTCTGCATGTGTTTGTGCCAAGTGCCATCGATGGAGCGGGATACACTAACCTTTTCGCTAACATCTGGTATCTTTACTATTTGAAAGTTATTCATAAACACATGTTCATTTAAGCAGATATTTCTGTTTGATATGCGAAGGGTTTTGTCACTTGATAATTTACATTAATTCTTTAAAATAATAAGGAATATTACACTGTCCCCTCTCATCAAAACAATCGCATTAGATCATTTTAATCTATCATCTAGTAAGGACTTGAAAAGGATAAGGACTTGATTTGATCACCACGTGGAGCCTGGTCTAAGCCAAAACATGTAAACAGTGTACATTACACGTGTGTGAGTAAAAGGACTGTTTCGAATTGTCTGTTGCCATATGTATAAAAATTACCCCTAAAGAAAAGCACCTCAATTACAAGTACCGCTACATACAATTACCCAAACATACAACTACACCTACTTACAAGTGCCTGTATATTCAAGTACCTACACAAGAGTACCCCTACATACAAGTAACCGTACATACATGTACCCCACATACAAGTACCCCTACATACAAATACCCCAACATACAAATACCCGTACATACACGTGCCCCTACATACAAGTACCCCTACATACAAGTACCCGTACATACACGTGCCCCAACATACAAGTACCCCTACATACAAGTACCCCACATACAAGTACACCTACATACAAGTACCCCACATACATGTACCCCTCTCAATCAATCTTTATTTCACATACTGAAGAGGCCACAGGCCTATAGTACAATTTGAAGAATATACAATTTTATACAATTCATGTACATATCTCACCAAATCACCTCACGTCATTCCACATCGCATCTCAACACAGTCACATAATTTCACACATACAGTACAATACCATGCCCTGTAATTTCATAATTTCTATTTTACCATATCACACATTGTTATATCATACAACATATTCTATAACATCATATCATATTGTATCATTATTATAAGATCATATACCATTATCATATCATAACATACCATACATACCATCGAACCATATATCACACCTATATTATATCACATTTCAACATGTCATATCACACAACACATTAGCAATATCATAGCTTTTCCCATCATATCTTATCATATTCAAGTACCTCTACATACAAGTACCCCACATACATGTGCCCCTTAATACAAGTAGCCCTACATACATGGGACCCTACATACAAGTACCCATACATACAAGTATCCCTACATACATGTACCCCTACCTACAAGTACCCATACATACAAGTACCCGTACATAGAAGTACCCTTACATACAAGTACCTCTACATACAAGTACCTCTACATACAAGTACCCCTACATACAAGTACCTCTACATACAAGTACCTCTACATGCAAGTACCCCTACATACAAGTACCCGTACATAGAAGTACCCCTACATACAAGTACCCCTACATACAAGTACCCCTACATACACTTGGCCCTTCATACAAGTACCCTTATATACAAGTACCCGTACATACATGTACCCCTACATACAGGTGCCCCTACATACACGTGCCCCTACATTCAAGAACCCGTACATATAGGTGCCCCTACATACAAGTACCCGTACATACACGTGCCCCTACATACAAGTACCCCTACATACACGTGCCCCTACATACAAGTACCCCTACATACACGTGCCCTTACATACAAGTAACCGTACATACAAGTGCCCTTACATACAAGTACCCCTACATACACGTGCCCTTACATACAGGTACCCGTACATACAGGTGCCCTTACATATAAATACCCCTACATACAAGTATCCCTACATACAAGTACCTCTACTTACACGTGTAACTACATTCAAGTACCCCTACATACAAGAACCTCTACTTACACGTATAACTACATTCAAGTATCCCTACATACAAGTACCTCTACTTACACGTATAACTACATTCAAGTATCCCTACATACAAGTACCTCTACTTACACGTGTAACTACATTCAAGTACCCCTACATACAAGTACCTCTACTTACACGTATAACTACATTCAAGTATCCCTACATACTAGTACCTCTACTTACACGTATAACTACATTCAAGTATCCCTACATACAAGAACCTCTGCTTACACGTATAACTACATTCAAGTATTCCTACATACAAGAACCTCTCGTAACACGTATAACTACATTCAAGTATTCCTACATACAAGAACCTATACTTACACGTATAACTACATTCAAGTATCCCTACATACAAGTACCTCTACTTACACGTGTAACTACATTCACGTACCCCTACATACAAGTACCTCTACTTACACGTATAACTACATTCAAGTATCCCTACATACTAGTACCTCTACTTACACGTATAACTACATTCAAGTATCCCTACATACAAGAACCTCTGCTTACACGTATAACTACATTCAAGTATTCCTACATACAAGTACCTCTACTTACACGTATAACTACATCCAAGTATTCCTACATACTAGTACCTCTACTTACACGTATAACTACATTCAAGTATTCCTACATACAAGTACCTCTACTTACACGTATAACTACATCCAAGTACCCCTACATACAAATACCTCTACCTACACGTATGATTACACTCAAGTACTCCTACATACAAGTACCTCTACTTACACGTATAACTACATTCAAGTATCCCTACATACAAGTACCTCTACTTACACGTATAACTACATTCAAGTATCCCTACATACAAGTACCTCTACTTACACGTGTAACTACATTCAAGTACCCCTACATACAAGTACCTCTACTTACACGTATAACTACATTCAAGTATCCCTACATACTAGTACCTCTACTTACACGTATAACTACATTCAAGTATCCCTACATACAAGAACCTCTGCTTACACGTATAACTACATTCAAGTATTCCTACATACTAGTACCTCTACTTACACGTATAACTACATTCACGTACCCCTACATACAAACACCTCTACTTACACGTATAACTACATATAAGTACCCCTACATACAAATACCTCTACCTACACGTATGTTTACACTCAAGTACTCCTACATACAAGCATCTCTACTTACACGTATAACTACATTCAAGTACCCCTACATACAAGTACCTCTACTTTTACATATAACTACATTCAAGTTTCCCTACATACAAGTACCTGCATGTACACGTACAACTATATTCAGGTATCCCTACATACAAGTACACTACTGCCTAGAAGTTCATTCCCCTTGCACGCACGGCCAACGCGTTACGCAACCCGTGTGCACCCCATTGGTCTTTCGAGGGGCACCCGTCCGCCTGCGGTTTCTTTGTCTCAGCTCCATACCCATGACGCTGGGAAAGGGCAGCATTTAATTAATGAGAGTAGGTTATATCATGGAGGATACACGTTGGGGAGAGGGTTCTACTAATTACCGTACCATAGGAAGAGACCTGTAGACGTGAGCGCGGGGTTGTGTATCAGATGGCCGCCAGGAGAGGTACACATTGAGTGTTGTTTTCACGGGCTTGTTGAATAAAATCCGTGCGCTACTGTCATTATTTCTTCTACTTACGATTTACAATATATATTGTTTCAACGTACATTGATGGTTTACTAGTCATATCTAGTATTTCTCAATTGTGTTGAGCTTACAAGCAATATTTGTAATTTGTGGTGACATGTCAAATTAAAACATGAAGTAAGTACGATAGTAAATAATAATATTCAAATCGCATTAGAATACAATGATACATATGTAACCCTGGAGCCTGTGTTCCACATTCAGAGCCAGGAGGAAAAATGATAAAACAAAAGGAAGAAACTTGCCCTTACTTACATGTAGAAACATCATCTGAATATGACTATATATGTAAATCTAACGATACTGTACTTATCTTCACGAATTATTAAAAAATGGGCAGAAGGTTCACGGAGACGAAGGCTATAGATACAATACCATATTGGATTTTTTAGATGATAAAAATTATTTGATAATAATTTTTTAATTTGAAGTTTACACGATATACGGCTTTTCCATTGGACGAGAGGTCGGTCACATGACCGCGAAATTGACGTTCAAAAGTGTATGAACAAACACAATTTGACGTTCACACGTTTTTCACGAGACCGTGTTCTTGAAATAACGTAAACACTGACGGACTACATCCACATTCCTGGGGAAACCCCTGGGATTTCCCTAGCCCGAAAACATACATAAGCATTATTTCTGACCATATAAAACCTTTTATCTTGGTCTCAGCTTTTCAGTATACATTGAGCAACGTAAGAGAGCTTGACTGCATGATTGTTTACGAATATCCTCGCTACGGCCCATCTGAATGAACAAACGAAAAAATGCACATCCAAACTATCGTCAGTATCGACTCGATCTGTGTCTAGGCTGACAGTGACCGTCTCCAGCAATCTACGAATTTACCTTGGTGTCTGTTTGACGCATCTTAATCACCTTTCAATAATCGGTCTGTTGATCAATGATGACTAACACATGTAACCGCCACAGGTTCATTAACAACTTCAGAAATCCTCCCGTCACGTCGGCCATTTTGACGTTTTGTACTTGATGTTAAGGTATTACGACGCGCTGTCTTTGTGACTGTCTTACTGAGGTAGTTCTTTACAGACCTTTTTCATCTAATGGTGTTATTATTTTAACACATGTGATGGGTAAGATGTTTATGAAGAGCAAGTTGTGCATCCATACTCCCATGTCACCTCTCTTTATGAGGAACTATTTTACTCCGCGATATAGCTGGTTGTTGTATGGCTGTCAGTGTAAACATGAAGTCACACGTACTAAATAAAATTGTGTTTAGATCTTGGCCTACATCATTTGAGGTAAGAAGTTGTGATAAAAAAATTATAAGAATTGACTTTCACTTTGTGTGAGTTCATCGGAGTATGAACCTTCATAGAGTGAGGGCCAAACTGTCGCAAGCTCCGACGTTCATACAGTTTGGCCCTCACCCTATGAAGGTTCATACTCCAATGAACTCACACAAAGTGAAGGTCAATTCTTAAATAAATTCAGTTATTGATATCTGAAAACCGATTTGCTATATTTATAAACTTTTCATGATAAAATTCATGTCAAATTTGTGATATAAATTCATTCTTTGGTATCCATAAATGAACTATTAATATCACATAATGAATAAATAGTTATTATGTGATAATACATTCAGTTATTGATATCTAAACACCGATTTGCTAAATTAGTGATATAAATTCATTCTTTGGTGTCCATAAATGAATTATTGATGTCACATAATAAATAAATAGTAATTATTTGACAACAAATTCAGTTATTGATATCTAAAAACCGATTTGCTATATTAATAAACATTTCATGATAAAAGTCAAATCGAATTTGTGATATAAATTCATTCTTTGGTATCCATAAATAAATTATTGATAGCACATAATGAATAAATGGTAAAAAGGCAAATAGAGATAGTTAGTAACAAAAATATACGATATACAACGAATATTTGTACAACTATCACACAACCATTCAACACTGACACCGCATCAACCCCCGCGGTAAACTAGACACAGTTATGTGCGCACCGATTACAAAACCCCTACCAACAGGGTGGGGATGGTGGTTCAAAGCGAAACTTACAACCCTGTTTGTTGTCTAATAAATGCTGGGCGGGGCCTTTCATCTTGCCTCTAACCATGCATGTAGTAGGAGTAAACGATGATCAGGATGGCCTGGAAATAGACAAGAATCTTTCTTGTTGCATATCAAGTCACTAATTCATTGGTCACGGGGTTTTGTTATGTATGTGTGCCCATTATGTGTGCTAATTAACTAGAAAGTTTCATATCTACAAAAATGTATATGCGTCAGGATGGTTTATCAACACATGCATAACACTTATTCACGCTTGGTGTGGCAGACTGAAAATAGAACATTATGATAGCGTCAGCAGGGATAATAGAGGTCAAAAGGCACTACTTTATTTGCTTCTCTGGCCATAGACCGTGGCATATGAAAATGATACATACATGTTTAAGTTACTAGATTATTTGCGACAATACAGTTCAAATATTGTGTTCAATGAAAGAAGACGTTGATATATTTTTAACATGCTTATTCTTGTAATATTAAACAAACTGTTACCTTAAAGACATTTTCGCTTATTGTAATAACATCAAGGTAAAACATCATGTCTATCTCTGAAATCCACGAGCATAGTTGCTGCCAAACATAAGAACATGAGGGCGGCCATTTTTGGAGTGTAGAGCGTAGCTCAGTTTGATTAAAGTTTTATTTACAATTTGATTAACTATAATAAAATGAATATCAAATTTTATTCATGCCCAGTTAACAAGTAATCAGTGAGATAGTATGTAAATACTGGGAACGCTGAACAACTTCATTGTAAAAAGACAAATGCACCTGTGAATGGTCAAGGTTTTAAATACCGAGTGAAACAAAGACGAGGTGCCAGTCTACACTGGAAATGCTGTATGCTGCATGTCCAGCCACCATCAACACCTCCACTGATCTTTTCGCGACCCCGAGCCTTGCGCATAAGCATTCTCAAGACCCGGTTGAGTGAACTCCTTCCATCAACGTGAAAGGATTACCCACAGAGAAAGAAAGGATTAAAATCCTAAAGATATCCTATCCACATGGTATAAGCACTCACAACCAATTTCCTCTAATCCACCTTTGGTATCCCCAACAATACTCACCATGGTCATTGGGCAAATGTAAAAATCACAAACCCTAACGAGATTCTGTCTACATGGTCACACCCAGTGATTGTGAAGATCTCAAATTCTATCAACAGTGAGACAACATGTTCATATTAATTTTAAATATCCTCTTAGAGTAAGTGATAAATGTACCATACATTTAAGTACCTACAGCCAAGTGCCCGTACATGCACCTACCCACATATACATGTACTCCTACAAACTTGTACTCCTCCATACAAGAGTGGTCGGGTAGCCTAAAGGTTAAAGCGTTCGCTCGTCACGCCGAAGACCAGGGTTCGATTCCAGACATGGGTACAGTGTGTGAAGCCCATTTCTGGTGTCCCCCGCCGTGATGTTGCTGGAGTATTGCTAAAAGTGGCGTAAAACCATACTTACTCACTCACTCCTCCATACAAGTACCTCTGCATACAAGTACCTCTACATACAAGTACCTCTACATACACTTATCCTTTCAAACACGTACCCATACATTCAATTACCCCTACGTAACAGTCAGGAATTAGTTAATGAGCATAATGAGTTATGGTGGTAAACCCGTTCTTCACAAACATTGTCTTCCTTAACATCACACACTTAAAGAAAGGAACATTGCACTATAGAGTGGTTCTACTATGTTTTGTTTTAGTTTTCAGCAGGTGCGTGCTCCTGTGTGAACTGTACTTCGAACACTCGCTGTGTGGAGAGACGCCGAGGTGGTGCAGTCTGTGTTGAGGGTAAGACTCCTTTAATGATAAAGACATGACAAGACAAGACCTAATGTTATATTTGCAGTGTGAAACATTCACTGGATCACTATTATATGTAGTATATAGGGTGAGGGTGTCGATGAGGGTGAGATTGAAGCTGCAGATAAGGGTGAGGGTGACGATGACAGTGAGGATATAGCTGAGGGTTAGGTGTACATGTAGCTGAGGCTGAGGGTGAGGGTGAAGGTGTCGATGAAGATGAGGGTGTAGATGAGGGTGACGGTATAGCTGAGAAAGAGGGTGTGACTAAGGGTGATGTGTAGCTGAGGATGAGGGTGGAAGTGTCGATGAAGATGAAGGTGTAGATGAGGGTGACGGTGTAGATAAGGGTGACGGCGTAGCTGAGAAAGAGGGTGTGGCTAAGGGTACAGGTTAGGGTGTAAGTATAGTTTATGGTGGTGGTGTATGGAAGATGAGGGTGTTAGTGAGAATGGAGATGCAGCTAAATGTGAGGATGAAGGTGATAGTCGGTGGGGGGGGGGGGGGGGGAACTGAGAGTAGGGTGTCGCTAAGAGTGAAGGGATTGCTTATAGTGGAGGTGTCACTGAGAGTGGAGGGGTTGCAGAAAGCAAAAATGTCGCTGAGACTGGAGGGGTAGCTGAGACTGGAGGGGTAGCTGAGAGAGGAGGGGTCCCTTATATTAGAGGGGTTGCTGAGAGTGGAGGGGTCGCTTATAGTAGAGGGGTTGCTGAGAGTGGAGGGGTCGCTTATAGTAGAGGGGTTGCTGAGAGTGGATGGGTAGCTGAGAGAGGAGGGGTAGCTGAGAGAGGAGGGGTCGCTTATATTAGAGGGGTTGCTGAGAGTGGAGGGGTCGCTTATAGTAGAGGGGTTGCTGAGAGTGGAGGGGTCGCTTATAGTAGAGGGGTTGCTGAGAGTGGATGGGTAGCTGAGAGTGGAGGGGTTGCAGAGAGCAGAGAGTTCGCTGAGAGTGGAGAGGTAGCTGAGAGTCTAGTGGTCGCTTATAGTAGATGGGCTGCTGAGAGTGGAGGGGTTGCTGAGAGTGGAGGGGTAGCTGAGAGTGGAGGGGTAGCTGGGAGTGGAGGGGTAGCTGAGAGTGGAGGGGTTGCTGAGAGTGGAGGGGTTGTTGAGAGTGGAGGGGTAGCTGAGAGTGGAAGGGTAGCTGAGAGTGGAGGGGTCGCTTATAGCAGAGGTGTTGCTGAGAGTGGAGGGGTAGCTGAGAGTGGAGGGGTAGCTGAGAGTGGAGGAGTTGCTGAGAGCGGAGGGCTAGCTGAGAGTGGAGGGGTAGCTGAGAGCGGAGGGGTTGCTGAGAGTGGAGGGGTAGCTGAGAGTTGAAGGGTAGCTGAGAGTGGAAGGGTTGCTGAGAGTGGAGGGGTTGCAGAGAGTAGAGATGTCGCTGAGAGTGGAGGGGTAGCTGAGAGTCTAGTGGTCGCTTATAGCAGAGGTGTTGCTGAGAGTGGAGGGGTAGCTGAGAGTGGAGGGGTTGCTGAGAGCAGAGGGGAAGCAGAGAGTGGAGGGGTTGCAGAGAGTAGAGATGTCGCTGAGAGTGGAGGGGTAGCTGAGAGTCTAGTGGTCGCTTATAGCAGAGGGGTATCTGAGAGCGGAGGGGTCGCTTATAGTAGAGGGGTTGCTGAGAGTGGAGGGGTTGCAGAGAGTAGAGATGTCGCTGAGAGTGGAAGGTAGCTGAGAGTCTAGTGGTCGCTTATAGCAGAGGGGTAGCTGAGAGTGGAGGGGTAGCTGAGCGTGGAGGGGTAGCTGAGAGTGGATGGGTTGCTGAGAGTGGAGGGGTTGCTGAGAGTGGAAGGGTAGCTGAGAGTGGAGGGGTCGCTTATAGCAGAGGTGTTGCTGAGAGTGGAGGGGTTGCTGAGAGTGAAGGGGTAGCTGAGAGTGGAGGGGTAGCTGAGAGTGGAGGGGTTGCTGAGAGTGGAGGGTAGCTGAGAGTGGAGGGGTAGCTGAGAGAGGAAGGGTAGCTGAGAGCGGAGGGGTCGCTTATAGTAGAGTGGTTGCTGAGAGCGGAGGGGTAGCTGAGAGTGGAGGGTAGCTGAGAGTGGAGGGGTAGCTAAGAGTGGAGGGGTTGCTGAGAGTGGAGGGGTCGCTTATAGTAGAGTGGTTGCTGAGAGCGGAGGGGTAGCTGAGAGTGCAGGGTAGCTGAGAGTGGAGGGGTTGCTGAGAGCGGAGAAGTTGCTGAGAGTGGAGGGGTAGCTGAGAGCGGAGGTGTCGCTTATAGTAGTGTGGTTGCTGAGAGCGGAGGGGTAGCTGAGAGTGGAGGGTAGCTGAGAGTGGAGGGGTAGCTGAGAGTGGAGGAGTTGCTGAGAGCGGAGAAGTTGCTGAGAGTAGAGGAGTTGCTGAGAGAGGAGGGGATCGCTTATAGTAGAGGGGTTGCTGAGAGTGGAGGGGTTGCTGAGAGTGGAGGGGTAGCTGAGAGTGGAGGGGTTGCTGAGAGTGGAGGGTAGCTGAGAGTGGAGGGGTAGCTGAGAGTGGAGGGGTTGCTGAGAGTGGAGGGGTAGCTGAGAGTGGAGGGGTTGCTGAGAGTGGAGGGTAGCTGAGAGTGGAGGGGTAGCTGAGAGTGGAGGGGTTGCTGAGAGTGGAGGGGTTGCTGAGAGTGGAGGGGTAGCTGAGAGTGGAGGGCTCGCTGAGAGCGGAGGGGTTGCTTATAGTAGAGTGGTTGCTGAGAGCGGAGGGGTAGCTGAGAGTGGAGGGGATCGCTTATAGTAGAGGGGTTGCTGAGAGTGGAGGGGTTGCTGAGAGTGGAGGGGTAGCTGAGAGTGGAGGGGTTGCTGAGAGTGGAGGGTTGCTGAGAGTGGAGGGGTAGCTGAGAGTGGAGGGGTTGCTGAGAGTGGAGGGGTAGCTGAGAGTGGAGGGCTCGCTGAGAGCGGAGGGGTTGCTTATAGTAGAGTGGTTGCTGAGAGCGGAGGGGTAGCTGAGAGTGGAGGGTAGCTGAGAGTGGAGGGGTAGCTGAGAGTGGAGGGGTAGCTGAGAGTGGAGGGGTTGCTGAGAGTGGAGGGGTAGCTGAGAGTGGAGGGCTCGCTGAGAGCGGAGGGGTCGCTTATAGTAGAGTGGTTGCTGAGAGCGGAGGGGTAGCTGAGAGTGGAGGGGTAGCTGAGAGTGGAGGGGTAGCTGAGAGTGGAGGGTAGCTGAGAGTGGAGGGGTAGCTGAGAGTGGAGGGGTAGCTGAGAGTGGAGGGGTAGCTGAGAGTGGAGGGGTTGCTGAGAGTGGAGGGGTTGCTGAGAGTGAAGGGGTAGCTGAGAGTGGAGTGGTAGCTGAGAGTGGAGGGCTCGCTGAGAGCGGAGGGGTCGCTTATAGTAGAGTGGTTGCTGAGAGCGGAGGGGTAGGTGAGAGCGGAGGGGTAGCTGAGAGTGGAGGGTAGCTGAGAGTGGAGGGGTAGCTGAGAGTGAAGGGGTAGCTGAGAGTGGAGGGGTTGCTGAGAGTGGAGGGGTAGCTGAGAGTGGAGGGCTCGCTGAAAGCGGAGGGGTCGCTTATAGTAGAGTGGTTGCTGAGAGCGGAGGGGTAGCTGAGAGTGGAGGGGTAGCTGAGAGTGGAGGGGTTGCTGAGAGTGGAGGGGTAGCTGAGAGTGGAGAGGGGTAGCTGAGAGTGGAGGGGTTGCTGAGAGTGGAGGGCTCGCTGAGAGCGGAGGGGTCGCTTATAGTAGAGTGGTTGCTGAGAGCGGAGGGTAGCTGAGAGTGGAGGGTAGCTGAGAGTGGAGGGGTAGGTGAGAGTGGAGGGGTAGCTGAGAGTGGAGGGGTAGCTGAGAGTGGAGGGGTCGCTTATAGTAGAGTGGTTGCTGAGAGTGGAGGGGTAGCTGAGAGTGGAGAGGGGTAGCTGAGAGTGGAGGGGTTGCTGAGAGTGGAGGGCTCGCTGAGAGCGGAGGGGTCGCTTATAGTAGAGTGGTTGCTGAGAGCGGAGGGTAGCTGAGAGTGGAGGGTAGCTGAGAGTGGAGGGGTAGGTGAGAGTGGAGGGGTAGCTGAGAGTGGAGGGGTAGCTGAGAGTGGAGGGGTCGCTTATAGTAGAGTGGTTGCTGAGAGCGGAGGGTAGCTGAGAGTGGAGGGTAGCTGAGAGTGGAGGGGTAGGTGAGAGTGGAGGGGTAGCTGAGAGTGGAGGGGTAGCTGAGAGTGGAGGGGTCGCTTATAGTAGAGTGGTTGCTGAGAGCGGAGGGGTAGCTGAGAGTGGAGGGTAGCTGAGAGTGGAGGGGTAGCTGAGAGTGGAGGGGTTGCTGAGAGCGGAGAAGTTGCTGAGAGTAGAGGAGTTGCTGAGAGAGGAGGGGATCGCTTATAGTAGAGGGGTTGCTGAGAGTGGAGGGGTTGCTGAGAGTGGAGGGGTTGCTGAGAGCGGAGGGGTAGCTGAGAGTGGAGGGGTTGCTGAGAGTGGAGGGTAGCTGAGAGTGGAGGGGTAGCTGAGAGTGGAGGGGTTGCTGAGAGCGGAGAAGTTGCTGAGAGTAGAGGAGTTGCTGAGAGAGGAGGGGATCGCTTATAGTAGAGGGGTTGCTGAGAGTGGAGGGGTAGCTGAGAGTGGAGGGGTTGCTGAGAGTGGAGGGTTAGCTGAGATTATCATTATCGGGAGTGAAGGTGGAGTTAGGGTGTGGCAGAGGGTAAAGTTGCAAGTGTGGGTGACAGCAGAGACGAGGTTAGGGGTGGTGGTGACGGTTATGGTACCGCTGCATGTGAAGGCGTACATGAGTAGAGAGATTAGACGAGAGTGAGGGTGAAGATAAGGATGAGGGTGCACGGGGGTGTGGCGGTATAGGTGAGGATAAGGGTGTAGACGAGGTTGACGGTGTAGACGAGGGTGAGGGTATAGGTGAGGGTGAGGATATAGATGAGTCTGAAGATATAGATGAGGGTGAGGATATAGGTGAGGGTGAGGATATAGATGAGGGTGAGGATATAGGTGAGGGTGAGGATATAGATGAGGCTGAGGATATAGGTGAGGGTGAGGATATAGATGAGGTTGAGGATATAGGTGAGGGTGAGGATATAGGTGAGGGTATGGATATAGATGAGGCTGAAGATATAGATGAGGGTGAGAATATAGATGAGGATGAGGATATAGATGAGGATATAGATGAGGCTGAGGATACAGATGAAGGTCAGTGTATAGATGAGGGTGAAGATATAGATGAGGGTGAGGATATAGGTGAGGGTGAGGATATAGATGAGGGTGAGGATATAGATGAGGGTGAGGATATAGATGAGGCTGAAGATATAGATGAGGGTGAGGATATAGGTGAGGGTGAGGATATAGATGAGGGTGAGGATATAGATG
Organism: Haliotis cracherodii; assembly: GCF_022045235.1. NCBI lineage: Eukaryota > Metazoa > Mollusca > Gastropoda > Lepetellida > Haliotidae > Haliotis > Haliotis cracherodii. Next base: position 7,131,151 of record NW_027266281.1, on the reverse strand, counting down.
AGGGTGAGGATATAGATGAGGGTGAGGATATAGATGAGGCTGAAGATATAGATGAGGGTGAGGATATAGGTGAGGGTGAGGATATAGATGAGGCTGAGGATGCAGATGAAGGTCAGTGTATAGATGAGGGTGAAGATATAGATGAGGGTGAGGATATAGATGAGGGTGAGGATATAGATGAGGCTGAGGATACAGATGAAGGTCAGTGTATAGATGAGGGTGAGGATATAGATGAGGGTGAGGATATAGGTGAGGGTATGGATATAGATGAGGCTGAAGATATAGATGAGGGTGAGGATATAGGTGAGGGTGAGGATATAGATGAGGATGAGGATACAGATGAAGGTCAGTGTATAGATGAGGGTGAAGATATAGATGAGGGTGAGGATATAGATGAGGATGAGGATATAAATGAGGGTGAGGATATAGATGAGGCTGAGGATACATATGAAGGTCAGTGTATAGATGAGGGTGAGGATATAGATGAGGGTGAGGATATAGGTGAGGGTGAAGATATAGATGAGGCTGAGGACACAGATGAAGGTCAGTGTATAGATGAGGGTGAGGGTGTAGATGAGGCTGAGGATACAGATGAAGGTCAGTGTATAGATGAGGGTGAGGATGAGAGTATAGATGAGGGTGAAGGTGAGAGTATAGATGAGGGTGAAGGTGAGAGTATAGATGAGGGTGAAGGTGAGAGTATAGATGAGGGTGAAGGTGAGAGTATAGATGAGGGTGGTGGTAAAGATGAGGGTGGTGGTAAAGACGAGGGTGAGTGTATAGATGAGGGTGAAGGTAGGAGGCACTGAAACATCAATGGTATATAATCATTTTCAACATGATCTAAGTCGAAGGCTTTATTTAAGCTCCCTTGCAGGATTTTGAATTTCTTTATTTGTTTTACTCTTATTTAATAGTTGGCAATCTTTCATTTGTTTTCTGTTAAAATTATGTCAGTGTTATATTTTTTCGTGTTAAAGAAATTATAGAAAGTGTCAACATACGACATTAAGGCAATTGATTGTGGCTTATTTTTATTGATAAACTTCGAGGTTTTTTCTTGGTGAATGTTCAAGATTTTCCCGAAGCATCTTATTTAATTAATTTACTGTTGTGTATATGTTTTCCACACTTTTTCATTGGCTTTAGAATCTTGCTGATATAAAGCCTCATTTAGTACACTATGATATTTCTTCAGACGTTTCAATGATTTATGACATTGTATTCTACAGTCTTTTCTTAACCTGGGCTTACTTTTCTCTTCAATAATTCTAAGGGTTCCAAATCAGTTGCGTATAGCCGACATCATCTTTATACAATTGGGTCACACCAGCTGGCATTTTCAAAAAAATGGGCTTTTAAAGCTACTCAGAGCAGAGAAACTGGGTCACACCGATGATCGTGTTAATTTCTGTTTGTGTTGGATATCTATCTTGATTCTTTTTGCTTACATCATTTTGACTTTTGACATTTTTTGATATTATAAGCTATTTGTTCCTAAACTGGGAATATATAGGAATTTAAATTAAACGACTCAGGGCAATGTACGTCTGATTACAAAGATGAGAAGTTAATTATATAAACGTCCACAAAAAGGGGTAAAAGCAATAATGATCATGTGGTATATCTATAATAATAGTATCTATACATGTTGATTATCCAATCACTTAATCTTTACCAGTGGTTCTACCGTTGCATATTTGTATTTTGTGGCATATACACACCCAAGACTACGAACACTGTCAGTGTACAACGTGGGTGTACGTTCAGTCACAGTGGGAGAACCATCAAATCTGATGTAAAGGAGTTAAATAAATAAGTCTTTACATTTCCCGCAAGCATTGGCTTCTTGCCACATTGTTTCGAAGTTATACTCTAAAACTTGTAATAGGAAAGCAGTTTAAACATACAGATTCTAGTGCGGTAGAAAACAAAGTGGATAGAGCATCTGCCCAGCGAGCGGAAGGGTGGGGGTCCCACTTGGCCGCGTCATACAAAACAACATTGAAAGATGGTACTTGTTGTTACCCTGCCTGCCGTCGGCATTAAGGGGCTGGAACTAGTACTGGTCGGCTCAGAGTCGTTATATCGAAACTGAGTGGAGTATTCATGAAAACATGTGGCATGGTATCTCAGTGGGCTAGCAGTAGAGCTTCAGCATACGTCTGGATTAGCACATGAAGCCACACACACACACACACAGACACGCAATAATTAAACGCGACGTTTTTAAACCCATTTTACCCCACCTCACCATACTACGATTTGAACAATAAGATCCTGTTGAAGGAGAGGACAATAATAATATATCACAGATTAACGTTTACGTTTGAGAACGTATCATATTCAATCAACCATTTATTTCACTATTAAAGCTCCACAACTAAGTTTTATGAATACAATTTAAGCATTTTGGACGCGAGTAAAACAGTAAATATTTACAATTGTGAAGATCTGTTATTCTTCAAAGTAGTTTGCAAAGGTTTCAGAACAAAATGTTATCAGTGTGGCACCCCAGCAGGATGTGTGCCATCCCTCAAGTCGAAATTAAGTAAAACGATTAAAACTGTGGTATGACTACCCAAATGCTTTGAATGATGTGGTCTTACATGTTCTCTCCATGTGATCATTATTTTTTGTTATTTCAACACTAATGTGACTACAGATGATATCATCGCTATTAATTCAATTCAAACAACTTTGATATTTATTGTGTGGGCCATATAACTTCATCAAATCTGGACTAACATCCCATAACAAGGATTTAACGTTGGTTTGATGAAAGAAGTTTGTTAATTCCTACTTATGTTTCCCACATAAAAAAATGTGTTCAGCTCTTTATTACGGAAGCCTTCAGTGCCATTTGTTTTGTTTTTCTTTTGTTTCATTATCTTGAAATTTAAAGTTAAAAGTATGTATCATGAAATTTCAAAATAATAAGTGCAAATTTGAAGACAAAAAGTTAAATCTTAAAATTTCAGCTTATCATCATGAAATTTCAACTAAGTATGTGTATCTTGAAATTTCAACTTTGTTACTTGAAGATTATCATAGTATATTAAAATTTTAAAATATTAATTTGAAATTTCAAGATAAAATCATAAACTTATCATATTGAAATTTCAAGATAATTGTCTTCCAATTTCAGCTTAGTATGCATCATGAATTTGCAACTTAGTATCTAGATATTTGAAGAAAGAAAATATAAAAACAAGTGCCCCTAAAGAGGCGAGTGGCGATGTTAGACCATCATATGTTACCCTTGATGTTACCTCGTCTGTTCACTTTTCCATCAGAAGCCACTACCACCACTATGACAACTACCACAGCTCCCACATCTACGAATACGACTACAATGTGTTCTACCACAGCAAAGCAGTCAAAGGGTAGGTGCAACTGGACAAGCCTCGTGTGTGCCACTGTCATTATGTCGGTTTCTATTACTGTAATAATTTTACAAAGTGCAAACTATACACATCCAACAAAAATAGCAATTGAAAACCGTAGTAGGAATTTAATATATTTTGTATCGCATTCTGGAACCAGTGTAAATAATAGTAAACTTGTTCAAACAGTATGTGTTATTGGGACACAGTTTAATATATAGATTTACTTCTGCTATGATGTGACTGGCGATGTTAGATCATAATATTCTACCACTGTTATAAATTTTCACTTATGATTTATTTTTCACCATGTTCAGTGGTGAGCCAGTCTTTCTTTTATTAACATTTTAACATTCAATTATCACGTATTTTGCTAAACATTTACTAAAGTTTCCTAAGCATATCAAATATATAGATAATATTTATCATCCAACATCATTCTTCCAACTTTTTTCAGTTTCTAGACAGTAATAAGCAGTGCTAACAGCTTCAGTAGCAGAGCCATTAGTGATGTCATTTGATTGTGACGTCATGGTAACCAATGGTAACGTCTTATGGGAGCCAGTTCTGGATGATAAATGTTTATGTTATCCAGTGATCACGTTATTGGTCTATTCTTGCAGTTCCACACACATACATTGGGTGTTTCAAAGATCAATTTATCCGTGTACTTCAACACGGCCAGAGAATGGACTATACAAACATGACATTTGAAGCCTGCAAACTACGCTGCTACGGACAATACTACACGTTTTTCGGAATGGAGGTAGACAAAGATACAATTGAAAAGATTAAAATAGTCAACAACTCACGTACCATTAATCGTGTATAACATTATTGTTACATTTTTCAAATCGGTTGAAATAGCGATTATCACTTATTAATTTTGAAATCAAGCAGGTTTACTTCCCAGGCTCAATGCGATAGTTGACCAAGGCAATGAACATTACACCAGCAAATGTACCTAGCAAGATACAAAGACGAGCATGAGAAAGCTTTTTTATACCTCAAATTAAAGTTTATTCCATGAAAAAAAACTATCTCTATTTATCATCCATTTTCAACTAAGAACCATCCACGAGAAATTAAAAATGTCCACATATTCAATATTGATAATTCCCCACGTAGAACAGTTCGAATGGTAACCGATTCAATACATTATCAATTTGAGACAAGATCCTGGTTAGGTACACACGGTATTAAGGAAAGGATGTTTTATCTATTCAGTAGTAACGATGCAAACACTATCGAGGAATATACATAATTGACATAAGCCTCATCGCTACTCTATCCCCAAGAATATTTGTTTGCCACAGTTCCAACCTTGTCATTTGTGGATGCCAAATGGTTGGTTGGTTTGTTGTTTAACGCTGCACTCAGCAATATTCCAGCTATATGGGGGCGGTATGTAAATAATCGAGTCTGGACCAGACAATCCAGTGATTAATATCATGAGCATTGATCCACGCAATTGGGATCGATGACATGCATCAACCAAGTCAGCGAGCCTGACCACCAGATCCAGTTAGTCGCCTTTTACGACAAACAGAGTCACCTTTTACAGCAATCATGGGTTGCTGAAGACCTATTCTACCCCAGAATCTTCACGGGTCGGATACCAAATGGATACGATGTAAGGCTGTAATGACTTAGTAGATTTCTTTTCATGGACCAGTACATCAGACCAGTAGATCAGATTAGTACATCAGATAAATACATCTGAACAGTACATATGGCCAATACGTCAGACACTTTCGACATAACAGTATATAAGAAAATGCCAGATAGTAACCACGAGATATTCAGATTTCTGCTTCTGGCAGCCTGCAGAATTTTAACATGAGTTGTTTGTTTCTGACATGGACAAGCACCACACTTCCAGTGTGCCTATTCCTCCTTTAGAATTTCAGGCTCAGACATATACATCAGGTTATCAAGGCTTTGGTGATGTTTCCTCAAAATACGACACTGAGATACAGTAATGCACATGCTTCTTCTGGTTACAGGCGGGACAAGAATGCTACTGCGGTAATATCATCAAAAATAGATTCGGCAAGAAACGTGACTCTGAATGCCACATGCCATGTTCTGGTGACAAATCTAAATTCAGGATGTGTGGAAGACATAGGAGGATATCCATCTATAAGATAAACTAGTGGAAAACGGAGTTATCTTTGTTGTCTGATATTGCTGAGGTGCCACTGATGTTCATGTTTGTTGTCTAATCTTGTTTCGATGGAATTCAATAAATTCAGTTATCACTTCAGATTTCTGAATACAAATTGGGAACTGTCCCAACCTTCCTGTGTCACTGTCACATAAGCACCTTCGTTATTATTTCTGACTTCACTCTCACACATATATCAGAAAACAATGTCTTGATGTAAGTCGCGATCGATGATACGTAACTAGATAAGGATGCTGTGTTATTACATAATTATATCTTCTGTGGCGATGCAACTGTGACAGCTGGACAACAAACTTCACGGAGCTTGGTAAGTTTAATAGATGTTTCCATCTTACATCACAATAGCCTGCTGTGTAGGTGTCATTGTTCGGTCTGACATGTAAACGTCTGCTGTTAGATTTGCCTGTAGATATACTGTAGATAATGATAACTTTAAGAATAAATTGACTTCGCTGATATTTATTTTGAAATATATCAGAAAAATCTATAAAATTATAGAAAACGTTGGAAAAATATTCGAAGTATTTTGCACTAGAATGTATTGACAGAATTGATACCAAGCAATTTGAAGGTTGTTGAAGGCATCTGGAAGGTTTCCGGAAGGTATCCGGATGCAAATTTTCTTCATGACTTGCTTCTGGGAAATACTGTTAGCCTGTGTAATATGACAGAATTGAGAATTTCCTGTGGGGACATGTACTACACTCTGCCAGAGTGCGAGTTTAAATCTTGTGTCACACCAGCAACTATTCACCTGTACTGATCTCCATAATCACAACTGGTGCTATCATAATTTTTCAAATCCAATCCTCCCACCAAGCTCAATAAACAGTATACACGTGTTGATAGCCGCACTGACGCAATTAAAGGGGCTTTGATCTCTGACAATTCTCTGGTGCGGGTTGCTGTCTATGCTCTTTGATATAGGCAAATACCTAGCATGTAAAAATATTTATTAGATATAAAACTTATCATGAATGATGGTAGATACACTGGGCGCGTAAACGTAAAACAAACTTGTGACAGAGTCACTGGTGCCTTGATATGCAACAAGAAAGAATATTGTTTAATTCCACACGACCCTGATCATCGGTTTCCTCCCCCACCGGCCATTTATGAGACAACAGACAGCGTCGTCCGTTTTGCTTTGAACAACCACCGTACCCTGTCGGTAGGAGTTATCAACAGGTTCGATTATACTAAATCAGAACCAGTTGTGACTGTGCCGTTTTTGTGCAGATCGAGCGATATCTGCAGGCTGTGATTGGATGATATTGTGTAAGAGTTTTGTGTCTTTTAAATGTTCATCCATCAAGTTATTGAAACGATATCGATATTTCGATATTAAGCCTTCTTGAACATGATGATTTATGCTGAATATGACCACAGATATTTTCCAGTAGGTGACATTTTGTGTGGAACTGGGAATGGCGTGTAAATCTTCCGGTACTCGGAACAGGAGGTGGCTAAGCTAGTCATTTTTTTGTTTTTATTGCAGCTCTAAGGCCAAACAATGCACACACGAACAGGTAATATCTGTTGAATGTTTATTCATTTTTTTAAAAATAGGTTACTATAGAAGTCAACGAAAAAACGTTGTGCACGGTGGGCAAAAAACTGTGTGCATCGTCAGTGTCGAATGACGTTGTGATAGTTGTAAAAAAATCCTAACAGTCCTCTTGTTTGTTAAAATACTCCCGGCAGTAAGTCAGCGAACTGGAAGATCGACTGGCTGTAACATTCCTTTTACCAGTTGAGGGTTCTTTTTGTGGAAATATGTAGATGACATAACATTAAAAGGCTAATACTGTCAACTGTAACACAGTATTGGCAGTGGACCTGGAACATGACATGTCCAGGAGACATCTGGTGTGTGTATAATGAGGGGTGCGCCCTAAAGTGTGTGTAAATGTGAAAAGGTTTCCTTGCTTAATCTTCTCGAACATACATCCCTGTGTATTGAACGTGCAATGTGTGACTGTAATCAGGGGGTTATACGAACGCTCCCTAAACATCCTTCAGAAAATCTATAGAATTCATGCAGCCGATAACAGGAGTGGCAGGTTTGCTGGTAGGACATGGCCAGTGTTGTCAACAACTACTGATTGACGAAACGTCATCAACATTATCGTAATAACACCATCATCATTATCGTCAAAACCTCATCATTATCGTCAGGACAACATCGTCATTATCGTCAAAACATCATCATTATCGTCACAACATCATCATCATTATCGTCAAAACATCTTCATCATTATCGTCAAAATATCATCATCTACAATAATGAATGCAGTTAAAGCATGAACCACAGTTCCCTGTTCAGAGGAAATGAATTCCTCCAGTTTTTCCTTGAAAGTTTTATTACACAATAAAAGCCATTTGTGTGTCATTCACTGATTGGATTGGGCTATCTACTCATTGTTAAGTGGAACGTGAGTGATATCAGTTGACACATTAACTCTGTCGTGTTGAAGAAGTGAAGTAAAACATTGAACTTCTCGTCAATATAACATTTGCCTTAACAGGCAGATAAGAATAACACACATAAACCTGAATATTTCATACGCCTCAAAAGACAGATAGTAATTGTGATTCGAACGACTTCATAAGTGTTCAAACAGTTATACGAAATATTAATCACAATTACATTGGATCCTTCAGGCAAAAGTAAGTCCCCATTTCAAAATGGGTAAAGTAAACAAGAATAACTGCAGTACCATCTTTAATATTTAACTGCCACCTTGGATGTAATTTTATGCCAGTTGTCACAAAAATATAACAGCACAATCAGGATGAGGAAATGTATCCTGGAGATCCAGGTTATCCAGGGTAGTAAATTAAAATATTCTGATAAATACCCTGGTTCTATTCGCCATTCGTGTCGGAAGTGACGTCACAGTCTCCGTTTCTCACACATTGTATCACTGAAATGGGATAGAAATCATCTTGCTCACGAGGGTTATTTTTAGCATCATGCATGGCGCCAAATAGGTAATGGTTATGTATCGTAACAGAGTGGAGATGTAATACAGGGTCTAAGTGTAGGAGTGTACTGACACAAAAACAGTTGAACAGTCTAACCCCGAACGTCTTCCATTCAAGAAATGGTACAAGTGTCATAAGATTTGAAGGTGTTTATTCTGTAGATAGAGGTTATCATAAAGGGTGAAATGCTGTAAGATATACAAACACAAATGTTTACTTAACCTGGTCGCTAGCAAATAATATCATGTGTTTAACAAAAAGTGTCCTTGTTTTAGCATAATTACGGTAGTTTGCTTTACAACGAAAATAACACAAAGCCGTTAAACAGATTTTAAAGACACACTAAAACAACGTAAGAAATATCCTTTAACATGTAACCTTATGTGACAATAAATTATAATAGAAATCTAACACATAAATTGAATGTGTCAGCATATTAAAAAAGCGCGTAAAAACTTCACCGTACACAGCTTGTCAAAGTGAATACACGACATATTATCCTATGACAGACCAATTAAACTGTACACAAAAATATCTTGACCATACTATAATAAATAAACTGCCAGTACTCACCCTTTGGGTTGTCACAAGTGGTCAGAACCTTATTTTCCTTATTGCCAGAGCGAACGGCGTGGTTTGTCTCGCTTCCCGTTACGCAACGACAAATTTGACTCATGCACAGGAGAGTTCCGACAGCCAAGGAGCATACATTACAGAAAACTGTCACTCTGTAACAGCACAAATCGTTAGAGTAAGTTGTCAATGTTTGGTTGTGTGGTTGGTTTGTTGTTTTAAGCCGCACTCAGCACTATGCCAGTTATATGACGGACGGCGGTCTGTAAATAATCGAGTCTGGACCAGAAAATCCAGTGACATACAGGTGCAATTTTGAATGGTGGGTTAAATTCATTTTATGCCATATTGTGGGACTTATAAATAATATTTCAGTACAATATACTTAAACAACATTTGAGGTTTAACTCTTTATGTTGCATAACTCAAGACACACTGTGTTAGGAACTTGGTGTTCGAACATATACATGCATGCCTTACTAATTAGCAATTCTGTTCTCATGGCCACTTTCGGTGTACTTTCACGGTATAATCGCGAACATACAGCGAAGCTATTTCACGGTAAAGACGAAGGATATGATGAATGTACAGCGATAGATGTTGTAATGCAGTGTTAAGAACTACATGGTAGTGTCGAACCTCACACCTTCTAATGCACTTCTACTTCTGTTGATTGGAATTTATTATCATACCAATGATGAGTACGTATTTGCTTCCATACGTCTTTAGTTTTAAATGTTCACTCCATCTCATACCTACCACTATGTGTTAATGTTTAGTCTTAACTGTTCATTCTGTCTCGGGGCGGTCGGGTAGCCTAGTGGTTAAAGCGTTCGCTCGTCACGTCGAAGACCCGGGTTCGATTCCCGACATGGGTACAATGTGTGAAGCCAATTTCTGGTGTCCCCCGCCGTGATATTGCTGGAATATTGCTAAAAGCGGCGTTTAACCATACTCACTCACTCACTCATTCTGTCTCACATACATCGCTATGTCTCTAGTGTAAGTGTTTAGTCTTAAACGTTCAATCTACCACACACATATCACTAAGCATTTAGTGGTAATGTTTAGCCGTTACTGTTTATTCTGTCTCACATACATCACTATGTCTCAAGTGTAAGTGTTTAGTCTTAAATGTTCAGTCTACCACACACATATCACTATGCATTTAGTGGTAATGTTTAGCCGTTACTGTTTATTCTGTCTCACATACATCACTATGTCTCAAGTGTAAGTGTTTGGTCTTAAATGTTCAGTCTACCACTCACATTTCACTATGCATTTAATGGTAATGTTTAGCTGTTACTGTTCATTCTGTCTCACATACATCACTATGTCTCAAGTGTAAGTGTTGAGTCTGAAATGTTCAGTCTACCACGCACATATCACAATGTCTATAGTAATAATATTTAATCTGTATATGTTTGGTGCAACATATTATTGAGGCAAAACTTCTGTTTAAAGGTTTAAGCAACAAACATCACGTGATGATTTCATTAGTAAAGTATCGTTTAAAGACAAATATTTAGTTAATTAATTAGTGAGACAAATATGGTCGAACACAAAGTTACTTACACAATCTAATATATGCATTGTAATTGTGATCAAATATATTTAATAACAAGGGACGAATATAATTGCTATTTCACATGTCAATATATTTTAACACTAATGTGGTCTTTTAAGGCATTTTTATTTCATTTTACTGCCTAATGTATTTTACTACGTTCATACTTCATTTTAACTCCCTATCTATGTTATGGTTAATGGTCTGTTAAGTTTAATATAGCTGATGTTCTTATTCGTTATATTGACTATTAAGGTAAGCGATATATGCTAGCTATAGAAAAAACAGTAACTACTTGACTTCGCAATTAAACGATAGAGGGTATTAACTGATATCACTATCGATCAATGTCACAGTGAGTGGAGAACGCCATTTATTATATATACTTCAGTGTGAAAGACTGAGTTTTTTTAGGTTGAGAAAAGTGATGTTTTCATTGCAGTGAACATAACACTTGAAATTTCACTGCAGTGAACATAACATTTTGACAGAACTATTGTCACACAAGCGTTCCCTCCCTTTAAATTGTCTCCCTTTATTTTAAGTGTCAATCCCGTACACAGACTGTTGACGTCCTTTTTATGTTAGTTCCAAATTGACAAGGCAAAATAATAGCAGATGGTCATTTATGGAGATAATATCATTTCTTGACGTTTGTTATTCTCTCGAAAATATTTCATTATAAACTGTTAATTTATCATTTTACTCATCAATTGAGACCATTCGTTTTCGGAAAGTGCCAGTTTTGCTATTTGACCACTGTGTATTCTTTCGCTTCCAACAGCGGTCTCCTAGTTGTCAGGAATATTTTTTGTTTTAGTTGATTTTGTATATAATCATATCGAAATGTATGACAAATTTTAGTGACCCTAAATATTTTTTGGATCCTTTTGTTTTTATTTTTTAACATTTTGCAAACACGAAACTAGTTTTTTAGTCGCAAATACAAGGGATCGTGAACACTCCCTGTGTGTTAGGTAGGGAAAATTTACACCACACCTCAAATATTCCATGCACGTTCCATCAGTTTGCCATACTTTGTATGCACTGTTGACACCACACGTCCGATATCCCGTGCACATTCCATCAGTTTGCCATACTTTGTATGCACTGTTGACAGCACACGTCTAATATCCCGTGCATGTTCCATCAGTTTGCCATATTTTGTATGCACTGTTGACAGCACACGTCCGATATCCCGTGCACGTTCCGTCAGTTTGCCATACACTATATGCACTGTTGACATCACACTTTCAATATCCCGTGCACGTTCCATCAGTTTGCCATACTTTGTATGCACTGTTGACACCACAAGTTCAATATCCCGTGCACGTTCCGTCAGTTTGCCATACACTGTATGCACTGTTGACACCACACGTTCAATATCCCGTGCACGTTCCGTCAGTTTGCCATACACTGTATGCACTGTTGACACCACACGTTCAGTATCCCGTGCACGTTCCGTCAGTTTGCCATACACTATATGTAATGTCGACTCAAGTACAACGTCCCTATGCACGTTCGTTCAGCCCATCATACTCTGCATGCAATGTCGACACCACCAATCCAACATCTCCCATACAATGTCCATCAGCTTGACTTATACTGTGCTTATCCGAAGCAATTGTTTTAACAAGTCAATGTTTGTCAAAGAAATCCGTTAAAAATGTACAATGACAGTCATATCCCTGAAAAGTGTTTCTTAAATTGTCTCAATTCTTCAGGAAAGTAGAACTCCACGTAAACTCAACAGATAGTGACATTGTCTTGAAAATGTGTAAAGAGATTCTGTAAAACAGTACTTGGAAACCAGACAGAAAGGCAATTACCTTCTGCACAGCTTTTCCAGGTCGGCTCTCTATACGTCCAGAACCGAGATGATTTACACGAATGAGTTACCTTTCACATCTAACAGTGAGTGAGTGAGTGAGTTGTGTTTAACGCCGATTTTAACAGTATTCCATTTATGTCGCGGCGTGTCAGCTTAATGTGGGAGCAAAGCCCGAAATGATGCAGGTCTTAGACGTTTACCACTTTGGTGAAACCCACGAGCACTGGTATGGTGCTGACAAACCTAGAAACACAATTGGGGCGAACCGGGATTCGAACCCACAATTATAGGTTTCTGACGTGCCCAAGGGATGCAACTCTGCACAGTGAATTGCGGCGCCTTAGACGACTAGGCCATCCGTGGCCCCCTATACATCCAGAACCGAGACTGCATGACATGCCAGCGGGGGGACCAGGGGGTACTTTCAAGCAGACGCAAACTGTGAACGGCTATGTGCTTGTCCGAGACCTGCATCAATTCGTGCTTATCTCCCACACTGATATAAGGGACTACAGGCAAAAGCGGCGATAAACCCAACTCACTTGCTCATTCACTTATTAGCATCGGTCTTATGTTTTTTGTAGAATGCATTCAAGCATTAATTTTCACTTGAAAGTCGCCGCTATATATAACACGTCTCATTTTAATTCTTGAAACCAATTTGTCCAGAAACTGTCCATGTTGTGGCCAGTCTCTGTCAAAGGTATTGACAAAATTCAACCCTCTCCATGGTATTTGTATTTTTAGAACCCAGTACTTCCGAACCATACAATAGAATGGGGCCTACCATGGTATGAAAAAAGTGATAATTACAACCAAGCGGCCAGTTCGTATTTTATTAACAGACAGTACATCACTTTTATGGAATTTTCACTTATTTAAGTTTGTCCTTAGACAAGTCCAATTTCCAATTTCAACATCTTCCTCAAAAGAGAAATATACAACTTAGAAGATTTGGAGGTGAAAGTCACAGGGCAATACACTTCTGATAACAAAGGCGAGATAATGAATAGAGAGAGTGAGCGAGTGAGATAGTTAAAATTTTACGTGGCATCGGCATTATTTCAGCCAAATAGCGACGACACCAAGTTAATATACTCACACACAAAAGAAACGAGTATGCTGTATACATGCTATTTATTTTCAACAGTAAAAACAAGAAATACAAATAGGGCAAGATTGACAAACAATTGCCTGAGGACAGGTTAATGGCTTAAAAGGCACAGGACATAATTGTTGTTTTTTTCAAAAGTCGTGCTTGTTGATGCTGTGGTTGGAGAACAGGACGACCTGCTGGGCTGCGACATCTGAGGTTGTTGGAACGGCGACGTCGGATCACAGTGTCCCGGCTAATGTGTCGATTATGTGTTACTATGGTCTGTCGAGCACTTTCACTTGCAGTTAGGAACGGATGTCGCATGTGTTGACGCATAATCTGCTAATCTTGTCGAGGTGTGGTGACCCTAGGACGACCACTCCGAGGAAGGTCATCCGTGGTCTGTGTAGCATTGTATCGATACATGAGACGGTAAATTGTGGTTATCTTAACGTTGAAATGACGGGCAACATCTTGGACAGACTCTCCAGCTTCCAAACGTCCGATAGCCTGGTTTCTCTGAATTTGAGTTAGGCGTGGCATTGTTGACCAAGGAGTGGTAGGTCCAAAAATCGGCCACAGTTTTATACCCACTACAGTTCGTGGCAGTTCGTGCATTTTCGATTTCGCGAGAAATGGGTGCATGATACCCACATATTCATTGAAATGGTGTGTTTTGGCGAATCGTTTTTGATGTTACGTTTTTACTCGGGGCTTCCAAAATGCAACCAAAAATATTGCTAACACGATCAGGCTTCACTACAGCTAAAACTAGTACAAATTTATGGTTCCGTGTTTGTTACCTATTTGCTTAAAACCACTTGCGTTTCTTTTGCGTGTGAGTATATATAATCAATTCATCCGACTCCTTGTAGCTGAAAGTTGACAGGCACTCTGCTGCAGTTTCAGAAATTGTGTATGTAAGTGGTTACGCTACAAGTGTTATGGCGAACATAACAATGTGACGTGTTTGAAAGTATTGATTGGCACTCAGTCACAACCACGCAAGCTCGTTTCAAGAAGCCAAGATATCCTGTTGTTTGTTGTGTAACGCCATACCCATCAATATTCCAGGTCTAAACCGGCGATCTTTAAATAATCGAGTCTAAATCCGACTTTCCCGAGTGATTGATATCATCAATCAGCACAATTTGGATACGATGACATGCTTTGTTATTTTTTTGTGTGTTTGCTGTTTAACGCTGCACTAAGCAATGTTCCAGCTATATGATTTTCCAGTGATTGACATCATGAACATCCATCCACGCAGTTTGTATATGATAACATGCATCAACCAAGTAAGCGGGACTGACCACCCGATCCCGTTATTCGCCTTTTACAGGCATGGGTTGCTGAATACAAATTCTAACCCGGACCATCAAGGGTCCCAACATACGTCGATGCATGTCGCTTTTCTTCAGTGTAAAACAACAAACAGATTCCCTTTATTCAAACTCTGCTTCCTTTCTCACCTGGGATAAATTTTAATACTTTTTATGCGGCACTCTTGCAATATAATTTGCAAAGGAACTAAATGTTATAAAACGTTTGTTTTTATTAAGCAGACGGTTTTATGTCAAAACAATTTTGATTCAGGTGAGCTAACACCAATAATAGCACATTTTGAAGCAAGAATAAGTTTGTTTTGGTTTGTTGTTGTTTAACGCCGCACTCAGCAATGTTCCAGTTATATGACGGCGGTCTGTACCTGATCCTGTTAGTCGCCTCTTACAACAAGCAAAGCTGCCTTTTACGGCAAGCATGGGCTGCTGAAGACGTATTCTACTGCAAGAATAAGTAAGATGTGAAAGAATATTGCCTTTAGCAAGAGTGGAATCCTTAAGTCGCTCACATAAATTTCCTTTCAATTGATTTGTACTTTTGGCTTAATACCCTTACACATAGAAAAGGGATGTTTATTGATTGTTCTCTGTACATAGATTGAATTTGTTCTGAGAGAATGGGGCGATGTGACACAGCAAAGGTACAACTTCAGTGCCATACGCGTCAATATAGTCTCAGTCAGACATCACTTGCTTGATAACGGTGTTAGAACCTACAACAAAACGTCCATAAAAAGCTATTACTGAACAGAACAATACGTTGTAAAAACGGGCTTCACATCACCAGCAACTGAAAGTAGATCCCCAATTTTGTAGTGAGTGAGTTGTGTTTAACGCGGCTTTTAACATTATTCCAGTTATATAGTGTCGTGTCATCTTTATCGGGGAGGAAAGACCAAAGTGATGCAGGTCTAAGACGTTTACCACTTCGGTGAAACCCACGAGCACAGGTATGGTGCTGACAAACCAAGACACAAAAATTTGAGAGGGATTCCCTGAGTACATGATGCAATAATGAACCATGGCTAAGATTCACCAACATATCGAGATATATTTAATCACATGACAAAGATTCCATAAGACAACATCTGTTGGTCTTCGATGAAACAGATGTTTGGTTTTGAGACATGGTGTGACAATGGTGTGGGATACAGTGGCGTTATGCTCCAGCAAATACAACATGAATATCTGTATTTGTGTACCAAATGCAATGTCAGGCTGGTTCGGCCCATGACAAGAAATGGAGACATACAGAAATCAGAGGTTGACACCTGCAGATTTGCTCATGGGCAACCACCTTCTGACGTTAGCCTCATGGCAAAACTAGTCATAATAATTTTAAATCCAAAGGCCAAACAATTATCACATAGCAAACTAAACAAACTGTTTCTGGTACAGACCGGCCAATTTTTTAGAACCGGACCCATTCATCCACCCGTCTAGGTGAGAAAAGGTCAAGATAGTGTGTTAAGGAAAGGATGATAGTTCCTGGAACCATTTCCCTCAACTACCAGACTCCCTTCCTACACCGACACAGGTGAACAACCCACGGCAAACGTGTTGCCCAATTCGGTCGTCTTTTACAACTAGCAGTGGGATGCAGGGGACACATTCTACCCCGGATCCCCATGAAGGAAAGCTAAGGATATGTTACGTCTGTATATAAGCTAAATTTACGGATACCAGTTATATTGATAAGGCAGTACACACAACTATTTCACTCACATGGTGTTCTAAATACTTTGGACAATTCATGATTATGGGTTAGGTACCAACATACTAGTAATCAAAATTGAAAACAACAATTAACAGCCTTTGCATCTTTGGTAAATTCAAAACGTCAAAGTCAGCGAATAATCAGTATTGAATATGTGATAAAACATATTTAATTGGCTGAACAAGGCAAAAAAGGGATGACACCATTTGATCTCGATAATTTGTCGACGATATTAATATGCACCTCAAGTACAGTGTGAATCAGTGAGGTAATATATACTGTCACATCGGCAATATTTACAGCCATATTGTGACGAGATAAAGTCAGGCATTTTATTACAAAGAAATTCACCAAAGGACAGTACAATAACTAGAATAGCACAGATTTTAGTTAAAGCTGGTTTGAGAGTATATAAAATAATATATGACAATTCAACAACACAATATAGAAACTGGTTATAGATCGCCAGCAACCGAAGTCACAACGCCAGTCACATCGGAAATGTTTCAGCCATCTGGTGACAAAAACAAAGGTTTACATTATTAATGAATACATTTCGACTGCATAAAACCTGTCGACAAGAGAAAGTAAAACAACTAGGGCATAATAGTTTTCTATTAAATCGAGTTTGCAACCATAAAATACGACTTCAGTAAACGAAAGAAACGGGCTATAAATCTTCAGGTACCAAAGTTAGACCACAATACTGGGGGTCATGAGTACTTACAGTACACCTGCTACTTACACGGTTACCCAGCAGACGCTTGTGCTTATTGACAAGCTTTACTTGCAGCTTACAACAAACTAAAACAAACAAATATTCTATGATTAAGAGACTGGTAGACATAAAATTCTCCAAACCCCACTGAGGGCACAGCCACTAAGAAACGCAATGAATAATCATGTACTACCAATTTATAAAATGCCACACTTTCACTTTATCAACTATGTTTCCTTTAAGAAGCATAATAAAAAATAAGGATTTAAATTACTAAACAATTCATTGATGTTACACTGATATAGTTATCGCTTGTGGTGGAAGAAGCAATACTGTCAAGATTGACCATGATTCTTTCATCACTAGGGATACAGAATAGAGGAAGCGCACCTTTAAAAAAATGCTAACGTGTATAACGAGAATGGCCAGTATGACATCATCGTAAAAAAATTGCCTTTTCAAATTTGGATTGACAACCCAAATCTGTGTGACCGTGGGTTGTTTTTAATGCAAGTACTATATTTATACCTACTTTGATGTCCTACTTCTTTTGCATTAGGTTTCTGAAGTAAACATCTAATCGCAGGTTTATAGTCGCTGTATTGGATCAAAAGTAGTGTCAGTTGCAGCATTGGCCACTATGTTACCAAAGATTCCACAATGGCTGGATAACCATCAAAAGACAATGCCATTTTGGCTAGTAGTAATACTATTAATTATGTAGTTCAATTATGTCAAGTGAAAGTAGATGTTGACACGAATTATTTAGCATGAAGACAGGAGAAATAGTCTAAAAAATAATGAATTGATCATGTTTAGAATGTTTAACGATATATTATAGAGCTATTTAGATGTAATAGTTAGCTGGTGATCTAGTTCATAAAATTCTGGATCCAACGATAGTGGCGTCAACATCCTTGGATCCATCTTTAAACATTGATTTGTAACTCCTTTGTCCTTTGTTTGTTGTTTCATGCCGCACTCAGCAATATTCAAGCTATATGACGGCGGTCTGTAAATAATCGGGTCTGGGCCAGACCATCCAGTGATTGATCTGTAAGTACTGTATGTGCTTCTTAATGCTGTAATTGATTCGTTTCTAGTTACTTAGTTTGACCAATGTCAGGTCTACCTGTGGCTTTACCAGCTGCCAAGAAGGGGAAGTGAACAGGCGGAAAGGAGATATATTTTAAAGGTCAATATTTGCAGTGGAATTAAAAGGTTTAGTTCTTATTCAAAGAGGTGGAACAACTCAAGTAAAGAAAAAGCTTGAATGGTAGAATGGTATATACTTTCCTTCATTTATAGTCTCTCGCCGATGCCTGTTCAGTGCGGTCCTGCCCTGTCCGTCATCTTGTCACCTGGATCGACTTGGTCATACATCATGCATGCCGGGTAAGTTCCTATGCTTATCTTAAATGATTTCATTAACCTCCTTATTTTATGTAATGTTCTTTTCATAAAGTTATGTATATATATATATATATATTTTAATTTAAAAATAATATTCAACAAAGGAAAATAGACTGAACATACATGGAAAGTTTGGAAAATGATATTGACGTCCTTGTGTTTATTACTCACTTGTCAATTTTGCCCTTGAATATTGGAATCGTGTCATCGCTCAGTTTTGATAGAAAAAAATAACTCCATGAATATTGAACAGGAGCCTCTGTGAGATGGGGGATTCAGACACTAATAACATATTCATTGGGGATACACGTGCAGGGGTAATTATCAATAAAAATCACATTAATAACAATCAGATTACAGTTAAATAACCAATATTTGTTGGCCCTCCAAGGTCTTAGTCCAGCCCTCTCATACCCTTATAGTATTTTCTTACAAACATATTTTGAAACTTAATTTTCACAATGCTGTTTGGCAGTTGGATGGCTAAATTGCAAACATTGTCTGGAACACCAATAAAATCATCTTGGAATTTGATTTTGTCTCTAAATTCAAAAGTATCTATTTGTATAATATGTGTAGATTATATCAATAAACTTCTTAACATACAACTGTTCAATAGAAGAGAAAGATCGGCGTCTGTCTCATACTTGAAGATGTCATGAACGTTTCTATTGTGACAGAATGCTGCACAGACATTATGAGTAAAATCTGCTTTGTGACAAGATTGCAACGTCAATCAGCTGAGGTCGTCCATTAAAAACCAACATCGTGTGTGTTGTACCAAACACGTTTAGTAAACGACTAATGTCTTGAGCTTCAAATATTTGACACTAACAGGTCAGTCAAAAGAAATAAGCCTTACGTTTTACAATAAAATCTTAATCATAGTCACAATGGAACATAGGCTGCCGTGTGTGTATGAATAAATTAAGATCCCAGGCAGACCATGCTTTAAGGAATGGAATACTTATCTTTAAGTTAATTCTCAAGGAGCCTTTCTTAATGTGGTGCCTTAAAGAAAGGTATAGCGAAACTTGCCTTGTGACGATAACAGACTATGTACATGAGTTCATTCATAATTCGCCCATAAGGTGCAGGACTAGGTGCAGGACAAGATCCTAGCCTCACAAGCTTATTGCCTCACCATGTGCTTGATAAGTAAGAGCTGCCAATGCAAATCGTTGCATAGATTCCCGAGCACTGGCCAAGATGTTTGTCCAGCCAGCCATGGCAGTTTGATATGTTTACTCGGCAAATCGACCCTTTAAGTGAGATAGTTTTCTTTCATATCACCCTTAACATGGGGAAAATCTAGACTCACTTCATTCAGAGCTTTTGCGTTACCGAAAGGTCTGGATGGAAGAGAAAATTATATGGTTCAAGGACTGCGAGACTACAACACTGTGTATCTAATCTGTGGATGGCTCTGAAAGAACTTGTCAACAACAGTGCCTATTCAATATAGGCAGTGCTATTTAATATATACTATGATTGTCAATCATTATATTTTTTTGAAGAGTTCCAGGGCTGCGGTACACCACCGATTTTAACCAATGGCACAAGAGAGTATGATGGTGTGTACCAGGGAGCTGTGGCAACGTACACGTGATTGCCTAACTTTATCATGTCTGGCAACATGTCTGTTTGTAGACAAAATGGACCGTGGGAGGTTCCATCGGTCCTTGTGATATTAACAGATGGGACAACCCTGTAAGACAGCTTTGAGTTACAATGTTTGAAAGTATTAATGAAAACAACGCTAGGGAAGAGAATTCAAGGATGTCAACTTCTTTATTATGAGAGAGACAAGTTTCGGAGTATAAGCTTACTCTTTCATTCACCTGATGAAGGAGTAAGCATATACACCTAAACAATGTGTTCCTAGTGGCAAGTAACCAGTGGGGTCTGTGAAGGGCAGACCAGGCGTGCATAACATTTGGCTTGATCTATGCCATTGCCTGGTATTATCATGACAAGAGAGGGCCTTTTGTCAAAGATAATCCTCTCTGGTTTACCGACGGTGTTACTGCAGTGTAAAGCACTATTGAACAAGCGCGATTGCATAGAATAAGCGAGTTTGGACAAGGCAAACAATTGACTCAAATGACAAGTAATATCTTATCCACATCATTGTTAAACTCTGTCATGCTATCATGATCTGACGCTGACACAGTTTTTCAGTTTGACGTGTCATTGAAAGCCGAAAGTGATGCAGGTCTTACACTGAAGATCCACGATCCCAGATTTATCTTATGCATCAGCCGCAAACAGCAAACTCATGAGCCTTACACGACTTGGTCATCAATGTCAGCTCATAAATGAACATTTTGATTGGTATATTATATGAATGATTTTGTTTCATACCTGTAGGATGAGACAAGATTCGATCTGCCGTGTGGAGCTGTGAACAGATTCAAATTCACCCTGTACATCACACCAACGATTGCTACAAGGTAATAGTAACACAAAACATGACCGGGACGTTATTGCCGTCAACCTATTAAGAAAGGGACCAACTATACTGAACAACAAAAGTTCTGTGACATTGAATAAGATTTAATGGAAAGTTATGTTTTTCACGAAATCTGGAACAATTTTGGCTTGCAACAGATAAAAAGACTCCTGTTAGTGTTCAAATGGTTTAATTTGCCATACTGATTTCAGAAATTGCGTGATTTCATAAAAAAATGCCAATTTACAAATCAATAGCGTGTGTGTCCACTTCTCGTTGCGATGCAAGCAACACATCTTCGTCTCATCGAATGGACCAGGCATCGCACAGAATTCTGTGGGATATCTGTCCATATCTGCTGGAGCATATTTGGAAGTTCCTGGAGAGTCTGTGGAACACGTAGGTGACGTCGAAGGCGCCGATCCATCTTATCCCACATGTGCTCATTTGGTGAGAGATCAGGGGAGCGAGCCGGCCAAGGGATGATATTCATGTTGTTTTGTTGAAGAGATACCTGAACAAGTCGAGCAATATGAGGCCGGGCATTGTCATGTTGAAAGGTAATGCCTGGCCCATGACGACGCAAAAACGGTAGAACAACAGGGCCGATGATGTCGTTGCAGTAGCGCTGTCCATTGAGATTTCCCTCTACCACTATCAAATGGGTCCTCTGCAGCTGTCTTGCTGTAATCCCAACCCATACCATTACGCCGCCGCCCCCGAACCGATCGCTGTGGCTGAGGTGAAAACGAGACTCGTCAGTGAAGAGAACCCACTGCATAGACGCTTTCTGCACCACTGTAGACGTACTTGACGGTGGTTTCCTCTCAAACTCGGACGTCTGGTGGATCTTCTGGCGACAATCCCTGCACATCTGAGGCGACGACGTAGGTTTGTGAAGGTATTCGTTGAAGGCCAGAGATGCTTCATGCAGTCACTGTTGCAGACTGGAATCAATTTCGTAGGTGTGTTGTTCGAATCCAGTTGTCTTGTCGATTATTGGTTACGCATGGCCTGCCACTCCGAGGATGGTCTCTGACTGCATTCGTCTGTTGCCAACGTTGCCATAACTGTGGACGTTAAATTGTCTTGCAACATCACGTTGACTCGATTCTACTTCAAACATACCAATGGCTCGCAGACGCTCATTTTCGGACAGGCGTGTTGAATAATTACGAAATGTTTTTTGTTTTTTTCTGAGTGGTTGTTGTCAGCACGATGCATATGGAATACCGTTAACACATATGTTATTATACCCATTCTTAGGTAGTGAAATGCATGGAGCTTGCATAAAAGTGCTTGCATAAACTTTTGCATGGAATGCATGCTTTTCTGTAGCAGTTGCGTTTTTGTGACTTTTTAAAACCAAACTTTACTTGTTTCAAAAATACACAAAATTATTGGTGTCACATGAACTTTTGTTTTTGAGTATATATCATATTCAGGTCTGGGAGGATTAAAAAAATGTAGGCAAAAATAATGACATGACCTGAAAATCAAATAGCCAGCTTATTTATGAAGATTTTTTTCTGGAAGATGCTTTAAAGTTATTATGGTGACAAAGAACAATATTGAGTAAGCATAATTAATGCAATATTGTCTACAGCATCGAACATGTATATAAAACGTCTGCATCAAGTGCAAACGCTGCACTTTATCATTGTGGTAATATTACCTCGTGATAATCTGTGGTGCATATCTTTTACACGCACGCACGCACGAACTAACGCACGCACACACACGCATGCTTATCGCTGTATAAATGCAATAGGCTTGGACGCGAGGTGAAACCCCATTTCATCTTACCTCATTTCAAATGTGTGTATATACGTGAGTGTGTGTGTGTGATTATATTACTGAACATCATGAATTTTGAAATTGTGTGGTCTTTTGATTCTCATTAAAATTCTCATTCTCACTGCCTGAATCTTATAAAAGGTATGATTGTTAATGAACTTGCAGCTTTAATTTTGTTGCTGATTTGGCTAAATGCAGGCATGTAAGCACTTTATGACTTGATGACTTACTCATTTGGTGATTTCATGTTTTAATAACCCTTTATCTCTTTCAAGGATGCATGTTACTGTACGCGGAAGCGCGAGTCTTTTGTGTCGCTATGACTTCCAAATGGATATCAACAACAGTCATCAACACACGTGTCTCTGGCGAATGAGGGTCAGAAATATCGTTACCACATGTTCCATTGGCACTGGGAGTTCAGTCTGTGATGGAAATAACCCTGGAGGAAGGAATCTACAGAGTATGTTACACCGGGATCCATGTCAATAATTCACGGGTATGTCTACTATACGCTCCTCCTACACATGTGAATGTATTCGGCGGTGTAGTAAGTCGTGTCTATTTCTTATCAGATAATTAACTCATGATAGTGAAATGATCCTACAGCGTTCGTACTCGGAAGAAATGTAAAATAACACCTTGTGACACATTTTCTGGGATAATATAACATCCCAGGACCATCCGATGAGCAGAATCCATGAGGTGAACAAGGACATGGAGTTTTTGTTTTTAATCAGTGTGCAGCCACTGTTACCCCAATGTAGTCAATGTTAAAGTTGACACGCAAGGATGGAATTGAAACAATCACGGTCAATATCATACCTTTCCCTTATTGACGTCCAATAAATTCAAATTGGTTATTGAGTCGTTTGCGCAACGATGCACAATGGTTTTGTTTTCTCTGGAAGGAGGAGCCAAGCACTAGTTGACCCACAACATAACATTCAGCATGTCTAGGGAACAAGTTATCTTTTTAGCATTTTCAGGAACAGATCATCTAGATAAAGAAAGGATCAATCATCTCGTCCCCGGAGAATATCACAAGCCGGTTTCAAAAACCTGTATGACTTTCATGCCCTCATATATAAATATCTGAAATACTGTTGAAAATGGCAATAAACCCTTCTCACAACCCATATCTGAAAAAAAATTGCTAGATTGTTTGTTGACAGCAGTCTCCATCGCGGTACGATAACACGCTATCACCCAAATCATGGACTGACCACAAATCCTCTTAGTCACCTCCAAGGACAAGCGCAGGTTGTTGTGGACCACTTATAACCCACAATTCCATCGGGTATCTGAAATCAACTTGAATGCAATCATGAATATGCATAATGACAGCACACACTCATTTAATAACCTGTGCATTTTATACATTAAGCTTTCAGTGGACGGAACTGGCATCTACAACTTAACTGAAAGATACCCTAACATCAATCCACAAAATGTCAAGGTTGATGGTGATGTTCAGATTGGATCAGCAGAAATAACACTGTGACGTGTTTTCTTCTTCATCATGTGAATTGAACTGAGTTAGATGTCTGTTGGACAGCTTATGTTAACTTTTCAAAGGAAAGCCCTTCTCTGGGGAAAAGTTGTGTACGTTCAAGTCAGTGTGACAATACCTTTTGTATGTCAAATAGATGCATGAATCATAATGTGGTAAATGCAAGTTTCTGAGCACATGTGCTTCCTTTCTAATCTGTTATATATGAACACCCAAGTAGGCTATAGGGTTCATGAATTTAAACCAATAACCAGTCATACAATCAGTCAAGCAATAGTCACATAATTTTAAACCAAGTTTTGATATTTTACTTTTTGATAAGATAATTCACACATACAGACTAAACTGTCATACCCGATTTCCCTTGTTAAATTCCCGATGACCTGTTTAGGTCACTGATATTATTTACACATATTGTGCATGTGAGGGTGCAGTACGTAACCCATTTGACTCTGGAGGAGGATGGAGGAAATTGCTGATGAATTAAAGTTGTAATCGGTTTAATTGTTCCGTTGTTTGTTTGACGGTCTGTGAATAATCGTGTCTTGACCAAACAACCAAGTGACTGGCATCATAAACATCGATCCATGCAATCAACCAAGTAAGTGAGCCTGACCACCCGATCCCTTGGTCGCATTTTACGTCAAACTTCTGTTGTTGAAGACCTATTCTACCCAGGATCTTCACTAGTCTTGATTGTTGCATCTGTGAAATACTCGTGACTTTAAATCAAGCGCTCAGCGTGTTCTGTACAGTAGCAACAGGGTGATCTATTGGGTGTTTGTTGCTCAATGCCACAAGCAGCAGTATTCCAGCTATGTTCGAGGATGCAACAATTGCAGAACCTGTTTGTGAAACGACACTATTTTTGCAAACTACTACGTCCCGTGGACAAACATGGTACATATATATATCAGTTAGTTCCTTACTCTGGAATTTACTATATGTTGAGTCTCTTGAAATAAGGGTTTTGAAATATATAAAGAAGACTTGTTTCACAATTTGCAGCTGAATACATGATTTCAGAATTGCCTGTAATTGGCACTTTCAAATACTTCCTAATGCTTCAAAAAAGTAACTTTAGTGTTAGACTTCCAAACTTCTGGAGGAATACTACGTCCTCCATGCAATGGATGTGGCCGAACTACAAAGTCAGTGCTGAAGTCAGTGCTGAAGTCAGTGAAGAAGTCAGTGCTGTTTGAGCAGAGAGAAGAGACTTGGAATCGTGGCATGGGAAAGAACTTCACTGTCTGTGATTCTATCTCTACATTTAATTCCAAGTATGTGCCTCAGGCAGCACGTGCAATACTGAGGAGCCAGTCGGAAACTTTTGTGAGGTCAATGAATGTGGCTAGACTGGCCGCTTCTGGTCTCAGCATATTTCCTGCCGCTGTTGCATAGAGAAAATCATGTTTGTTGTGTATCGTTCTGCACTGAATCTCCATTGCGATTCAGGATACACCCTACCACCAAGTTTATGTAGTCTGTTTAGGACTACGCCAGCAAAGAGCTTACCTGCAATGTTCAAAAGAGATCCAGAGATAGTTCTTACAAATGCGTTTGGCGCCCTTGTTCTTACACAAGGTGATGATGTTGCAGTCTCGCACGTCCACCTCTTACAAACATAGTCACAGAAGTTCATGCTGGAGCCCCTTTCCACATTTGATGGCAAAGGAGGGAGGGATTCCATCCGTTTTAGTAACTACCGGCAGTAATCTCCTCAGTGGCTTTGCTCAGCTCCTCCACATGTCTTGTCCTGTACCTTCCATTGCAGATTCCATTATACTGTTTTCTCTAGTGTACGGCTGAGTAGTTGATAATTGAATGCAGCGGTTAGTCGTTAGCACATGTCATTGATGTTCCGGAATTTGTTTCTGTCTCTTCTGAGAGTTTGCAGGGTATTCTGGATGGGATAACATGTGTATTCTCAGTGACAGGGTTAAGCTTGCAGGAATGGACTTAGTGCCAGGCATGAACGTTCCAATACTTCTTCCCAAAGACTGAGAATAAAGCGGCCTGTATGTTGTCAGATGGCCTCATCTGCTACAGGCTAGGAATAGCAGCAAAAAGGCTGAGAAATATTTCCGCCGACATCAAACTGTACATAATTTGAATCATGTTAGAATTACAAGTGCCAAGGCACCACGTCCCTTCAAGCAAAATAAGCATAGTCTTGGAGGAATTATGTCTCTAAAATTAATTCTCGCACGCCTAATCCAAAGTGTGGAACATGATTGCCAAAATAGGTACCAAATTGAGTGTGCAACACATCATGGAAGGTCACCATCTGTTAACAGATAAATTGGATATTGCAAATATATTGGGTGAAACGCTTGCCAAACACTCTTCATCATCAAACTATGATCCTAATTTTCAAAAATATCAGAAACAACAAGGAAAGAAGAGGGTTGATTTTACTTCTCAAAATGGAGAAGATTACAATGAGGCATTTTCACTCCATGAGCTAAATACTGCTTTAGGTCAAGATACGGGAGCTGATAATACTCCATGAGCTAAATACTGCTTTAGGTCAAGCTACGGGAGCTGATAATATTCACTATCAGCTGATAAAACATTTACTGATTCACGTTTGGAGACACTACTCACTATATTTTTAACAGATAGACAATTTTAAGCTGGTGTTTGATCAACGCTTATAATCAGGATCAGGGGGTTCCACAGGAGAGTATTTTGTCTGTCACATTGTTAAGCATAAAAATAAATAGTTAAGTAATATATGACTCAATTGATGGGTCATTGTTTGTAGATGATTTGGATATTTCAGGTCGTGGTAAAAATATGCATACCACTGAAAGACAGTCACAGTTGTGTCTTAATAAAATTCATAAATGGTGTCTTGAGAATGGATTTAAGTTTTCACAGCTAAATTGTATACGTTTCTGTCGGAAATATGAACCCCATAAAGAACCAGAGCTCTCTTTAGATGGCACTCCAATTAAGGTTGTAAAAGAAACCAAATCTTTGGGATTGATTGTCGACCACCATTTGACGTTTTTGCAACATCTCAAATATTTAATGACTAAATGCCTGAAGCCTCTAGAATTATTGAAAGTTGTCTCAAAAAGTGGGAAGGGGATCAGACAACCCTTCTTCACTTATATAGATCTCTATCGCCCTAAGCTGGACTAGGGCTCCATCGTATATGCTGGAGCTTGCAATAGTAATTAAAAAAAGAACTAGATTCAATCCATCATCAATTATTAAGACTTTGTTTTGGTGCTTTTCGAACTTCCCCGGTTGACAGCCTCCTTGTCGAGGCAGATGAACCCTCATTAAAACAATGCTGTATTGAACTGTCTACCCATTTTACTTATAAATTAAGTTCCAATCCATCCTATCCTGCTTATGACTCTTGTTTTTAATCCTCTCTTTGACGAACTGTTTTAGAAGAAACCAAAGCTGGTTTCTCCACTTGGAGTTCGGCTCAAATAATTAATGCTGCAAATATAGATCTTGATATTATCTCTCCTTCCTGACTTTTGTCTTCTCCTTCCTGGCAGTTGGTAAAGCCGGAAGCAGACATATCCCTCTTAGACAGTTCTCTTAGAAGTAGACATTTCAATCTTTACTGATGGACCCAAGGACAGTGGCAAAGTAGCATGTGCCACTGTCGTTGGATCAAAACATTTATAATCTGGAATACCAGACAATAGCTCTATTTTCACTGCTGAGGCCAATGCTATCCTTACAGCCTTGGTATACATTAAAAAACAGTCTGCATATATACATTATCATTTTTTCTGACTTTCTGTCCTGTCTTCAGGCACAGAAAAAAGTCTCTTCTAATCATTCCATTATTTTAAACATTTTAGAACTGTATAATGATCTTTTAAATAGCCAATACGACATCGTCATTTGTTGGTTGCCCAGACATGTTGGCATAAAAGGCAACACAATGGCTGCTGCTGCTAAAGCAGCACACAACAAGTCTGTGACACCACTTCTAATTCCATACAGTGACTGTAAGCCTGTTGTCGGATAATACATCAGAGTTCCTATGCAAAAGAAGTGGGACACCCAAGTTGGTATCAATAAATTACATGAAATTAAACCAAATATCGGTTACACCTACTTGGGATGCCAGTCCAGATTTGAAGAGGTCATAACACGACGATGTATTGGCCATAGCAGGTGTACAAATAAATATTTATTGAAAGGTGAGGATCCTCCTTTTTGTATCCCTTGGGATAAATGATTCAAACCTCAGTTTTAAACGTAGAATATTTGTATATTTTAACTAGTGGCTTCATTGCATACCATCATCAGCAGCTGAAGGGATGGTGTAAATCCGTCTGGGGAACCGTGCAGGTAGTAGAAGTATTGTTAGTCCCCAAGGTCCCTCGCGAGGTGGCCTACCTTTGGTTACTGGTGATCTAAAGCCCATTTTTATATTGTATTGTTGATTGAAAACGTATTTTTTAAAAATGTTCTCAACTAGTTTTAAAATCGAAACTGTGATACTCTAGTTATTCCAATGTCCTTTGCTGACAGGTTTTTATTCTCTAGTAATCTGTGTGTGTTATGTCAGTTCTCGTCACGATATGCCATTAAATTTTAACTCACTCACTCACTCTTGCTTCAATGGGGGCGGCTGGGATGCCTAGTGGTTAAAGCGTTCGCTCGTCACTCCAAAGAGTTCCATATTGCTGAAATATTGCCAAAACCATACTCATTCACTCCCTACTTCAATGAGATAAACATCTGAAACAGAACAAATGGTTGCAATGGTTACATTGTGTCATAAACATAAGAAACGATGGATCGCATTTTATGCTTTTTGTTTGTTTGTTTGTTGTTTTACGCCACACTCAGGACTATTACAGCTATATGATCTGTAAATGATCGAGACTGGACAAGACAATCCAGTGATTGACATCATGAGCATCGATCCACGCGATTGGACTACGATAACATGCATCAACCAAGTCAGCGAGCCTGACCAACCAATCCCGTAAGTCGCCTCTTACGACATTTATGCAATATTCTGGCCATATTCCACCAATACGTCTTTGAAAACGCCACTTACCAATGAAGAGAACAACTCAAGCCGAGAGACCACCATGTTTAATTGCAATTGAAACATATGTCACCCATTGTATTATGACGTTATACATCCGTGAAAAAACAATGTCTTATACTCCGCTGACTGTGCACAATGATACAATTTTCCCATAGCTTTGTATGTCCAGAAACAGTTTTTAGCTCTGCTGTGAGTTGTTTTCATCTTGCAGGATTTGTTACTGAGAGTCATCACATCATATGGTGATGTACGCCGAGGTGACGTTGGCGTCACCACTGATACGGACGTCTTCTCGGATCTCATTCGGGTATCTGTCTGTGAAGTTGTTTATGCTTGATCCATCTACAGCTAGCTGCAACGAATCAAATGGAACGTCTTAGATTATCCAGTGTATTACGTTTCCATTGTGTTCTATTGGAACCACAGCTTCTATTGGAGACGCTATGGTGGATATGGTGGATACGGTGACGACAAGTACGAAACAAGGCTAACATGGCGAAATGGTTCAAGGATATTCATCATAGTTGTAATGGGGGATGTAAGATAACAGAATGAAAAAAGTTGCATCTTGATTTTACAATGAAAATTCATATTCTTCTGATTGAGGACAAAGACAAAAAAAATAAATTTATGAGGAATATTTGATTCCCCCAAATGAAATATACATTAAAATTCATATGAATTTTTTTAAAGTAAAATACTATTTTTTTTATTTTGCATTCTGAAATTAGGCAGAAAAATCACAAATATAACATTTAGAATCGTTGTTGCATCAAATGACGGGGGAATAAAAAAATGCCCTGACTGATTTTTATTGCTTTTAACACTATATGCCTGCTGGTTGGTTTCTTCAAAGAGGTAAACGTTTGTGCCTGGGCACAGTGAGGGTGACATGCCCTGACATGACTTAAATACACATTCTTGTGTCCTACACCTACGGTCCTATGGCATACGACCTCAAAGAAAACACAACTGGTTTATTGCCTTCACTGCTTTAGAAACATATTTTGTCTTATTTAAATGTTGATCAGACAGATGCCCACCCAGACGTAGTAATTACTACCAATTTGTTATTTCGACAAAGCTCAAGTAGAGGATGTGCGAAGAAACAACAACATACCATGTACATGCCTTGATCCAGTCTTATCTCCACCAGAGCCTCCGTTCCCACTGCCAATGGGACCGGCGATAGAACAGTCCCTGTTCCCCACACTCCGGAAAAGCGTGAGTTCAATACAAGAGTGTTTTCATCCAGTCGGAAGGCGATATGATACAGAAGATTTCCTCCTCCGTTAACATCCATGTATATTCTAAAAAAAACGGGAACAAATTGTTGGTGTAAATATTGAAATATATTTCCAGATCGTATTAAAAACAGATACGAATTTTGGAAAACACGATAGTGGTCCTACAGTGTCTCTTTCAATCTGGAATCCTCATTCAAAATTTGCTTTCCATGAACAAAAGTATATGTTTTTGGAACAAAGTGATTCAGTTCCTGAAGAGATTGGAAGAAAGACTTATCTATTATTATAGCCAATCAAATTGTGAACATTTACAGACTTTCTAACAATTCAATCTGTGTATCCCATCAGTGACAACTGTGAACAACTGCCCTGTTAAAAGATGGACGGATGATGAGATACGATAACAAATGCTAGTGGCCCAATATTAGACGTTTGAAATACTAGTCTAGACGTCTTCATATGCATGAACGACGTCTCCATAAATTAGCTTACAACATGATTAAATATTTATATAACTTGCAAAAGAATACTTTGGCATTGCATATAACAAGTATTTTATCTTCTCATGGTTTTGGTTTTATATGACTGTATAGTGTGTGAGTGAGTGAGTGAATTTAATTTTAAGTCACGTCGGCAATATTTCAGCAATAGCGTGACCTGAATAATTTACCCCATATTTAACAGTATAATAACTTGCAATATATCACATTTTGACTTAATGACTTTAACTTTGACTAAAAAAACGATTAATGGGCAATGCGACGATATAAGAATGGGGCTATAGGTCGCAAGCAACAAAGGTAGGGTCACCATACTAGGGACCAAGGGGACTTATGATAGCTCTGCTACCTGCATGGTTCCCCAGCGGGATTTACACCTATCCGTTAGTTTCTGGCAATTGATGCAAGTTTATCCAGAGCTAAAAAGTGAATGAATATTCTGCAGTAAAAATGGGGTAGAAAAAGATATTCTGTGAATGAGGTGGTCTTACATACCCTCTCAATGGGACAATAAATTTACGGTACTTTAACCGCCGTAGAGGGCACCGCAACAAACAATCTCAGTTAATAATCATACACTACCGATTTATGAAATACATAACTTTTTCAATCAAAATCTGTGAATCAGTTCAATATCGTTAAAACGGTTAATGATTAAACGGGAATTTACATTGCCTTCACTATTTTGACACTAAAATATTTATTCCCTGTAATTGAATAATCAATACATTCAAGCAAGTAATTTTCATCACAAGGGATACAAAAAGGAAGGTTCTTCACCTTTTAATACATATTCATGCGTATATTGCTGCCATATCCAATACGATATCGTCGTATTATGACCTCTTCAAATCTGGACTGACAATCAAAGTAGTTTTACCGATATTTGGTTTAATTTGATGTAATTTATTGATACTTACTTGGGTGTCCCACTTCTTTTGCATAAGGAATACGGATGTAAGATCTAAGTACGGGTTTGTAATCAGTGTATGGTATAAGAAGTGCTGTCACAGATTTGTTGAGGGCTGTTTTTGCCAATGATGGGTTACCAATGATACCAACATGGCTTGGTAACCAACAAAAGACGAGGTTATATTGGCCAGTAGTAAGATCATTTATTAATTCAAGAATCTGGATTAAACGTGGATGTTCGGATGACATATTTTAATCGCCTGAAGGCACGAAATAAAATCTGAAAATATAATGAATTGTTTATTTTTTGATTGGTTATTGATATATGTTAGTGCTGTTAAAATGGCGTTTCCTTCTGCTGTGAATATGGAAGTTTCATCTGGTAATCGTGCAGATATTGCTCTGGATCCATTGACAGTGACAGTAGCACCTGCGCAACCAGCCTTCGATCCATATGTAAATATAGATTTGTAAGTGTCTTTAGTGTTTCTTAAATGATTGTATTCTTGTTGGTAAATGAGTTGGTTACGATCTGATTTCTTTAGTTTTGTTAATAGAAGGTCTACCCCTGGCTTACCATTTGCCAAGGAAGAAATGAAAAAAGTTTCTGATTCCGAGTGGCTGAGTGAGTGTTGACTTCCCACTGCAATGATCCTCACAGAGAGGACTGAACACGCACTCAAAAGCCGGATTCGACAGACTAGAATACAATTTAGTGATGCATTGCAAAGACAATCCTAGACGGCGCCTCCCAAGAAAAAGGCCTTCCATCACAGACGACGGAGCCGCAATCAAGCTTTGTACGGATCAGCGACCTGTGCAGGTGTAAGAGGGCCGCCCAATCCTCTCCCCACCTCGAATTAGAAACGACTTTCAATAAATCCAGCGCCTCCAGGCATTCAGCGCAAAGGCACCTAACATGTGGAAGGAAAGCTAAGTGGTTATCAAAAACAAGTCCCAAGAACCTAGCACCCCAAACAACCCAGACAGGGGAGCCACCCCAAAAGAGCCCAGGGCCCAAAATAACATCGAAATCGGTCTATAAATAGGTTCTACCTAGAATGGCATTACACTTTGGAGGAAAGTCCACGTTATGAATATCGCAAAAATTCAAAACTTTGCTTCAGCCAGAAATATATTTTTCAGTACTCACGAATGATAATTTAAGAAAACATTTAATAAGATATATACTTGATTTACTTGACCTATTTGTAAATGAAGTAAGAACATCGCCGATTAACAACTTGAAAAGCATTTGTTCATCATGTAATCTGGTGAGAGAAAATGAAATTCGTTTCGTGTTTGTCCATTTTACAATGATTTTAGAAAGAAATACATGTATTTCAAAGATTATCTAATAGCAATGTCACTGATAAATGCTTTTGAAGTTATGACATTGCCCAAAATGAGTCATCTCTTGTCTGTCTTGATTCCCATGTGATATCGAAACTCTCATAAGTACAAACACAATATGTAAAGTGTGGCTTTAATGACTCGCCACATGTACGGTCTTGAGAGTCCGTATCTTCTAACATAGATGCCAGATTGTGTCACACCTAGGCCTGAAGTGCAGCAGATGCGTGTCCTTCTGTTAGCAGAGAATCCGTAAGCTGGGTGCTATTCAAGTGACCTATGTTACATCATAAAGCTTGACGATATCTGACTGTAGCGTTAAATAACAACACAGAAATAAACAAGTGAGCATAAGTATTTGCTATTAAACTCCGCAGTCTGTCCCTTTTACATTAAGAGTATTTTGTAACATTCAGAGTTGTTACCAGGGTTAACCTGCAATAGTTAAATGTAAAATATTTTTACATTAAGAGTATTTTTACATTGAGAGTTGTATCTAGGGTTAACCTGCAACACTTAAATGTAAAAATATTTTTACATTAAGAGTAATTATTACAGACCATCCAGTGTTTGATTTTATGAGTAACGACTCACACCATCACACCGTCAGGGAGCTAGTCAGGGGACCACTCGAACCGTTGCGTCGCAAGATATGTTACTGAGGAACAACGCTAACCTGGAATTGCCACGGAGCCAAATACACACTCTGAGTAGTCACGCTTATTCTTTTGTTCTTCATAATTATGAATGGGAATATATATTTTTTACCGTATAACGGTTGGGATGATGTTCATTGCCACTTTGAAATTCGTTGCATTCCCACAAGGCACGACCATGAGGAAGTTCATCACCTATGTAAATGAAGAAAATGGTATTAAAATGTTTCACAAGCATAATTTCTGAATCCTTTGCAAACATTTACATACATATTTTAGCAGGACCGTGTCAACGGACATCTTATTATCATCTATTTGAAAGAAATTGGTCTCTATAACAATTTTTAAATATGCGTGTGAATACATAAATGCTTGTTTCTAACTTTGGTGTAATGCTATTATCAATTGACATTATGGAAGGCTCTGTCCAGGGGGTTAAAGTATCGTAAAATTATTGTCCAACCACCATTAGCTAAAGCGATGACTTAAATCCCCCTGGGGTATCATGCAGGCAGCAGGTGTACTGTAAGTCCCCACGATCCCCATCGAGGTGGCCCAGCTTTGGTTACTGGTGGCCTATAGCCCGTGTTTTAGAACTTTATACATGATATTGTTATGCTCAAATATGTTTCACAACTTGTTTTTAATTAGAATATATGCTTTAACAAGTAAATTGTAAATTTATTTACTTGGTCTGGTCGCTATATGGCTGAAATAATGCCGATGCGACGTTAAATTTGAACTCACTCAGTTACTTTAGCAGGAGTATACCTACTGGCATAAACACCTCAAATGAAGGTAACGTTTTTTTATATTTGATTTCGCTTTTAATTTTGTAACGTCTTTCGGGATGTTTGGAAAACATTCTTGATTTCCTATTGCATCATAAATTTATTTCCATACCCAAAAAATCTAGCATGGACGTTATCAATTGTAGAATAACATGTCTCTGTCTCAGCGGCATCCGTGTGATGTGATGTTCTTATATGCCGCTAATGGAACACAGTGGCAAACATTTGTATTGACAATGCAAATGTTTTCAGTTTCATATGCATTTTATTGTACGACTGCCTTTGTTGTCTCTGACACATGATTTTGTCCGATTGATATCGAATCGAATTCCCATTACACATGTATTTCCACATACTGTTTGTTCACTCAGTCACACAGTCATAAAAAATCGTTATATTTTACACAAGGGCAGACCAACCGGATCAAGTTCCAAAGACCAGTTCTACTAGTTCTGACATCGCCGATCTATTTGTGTAATGCCACGTACACTCCGTGTCATTGCAGTCTTACTTCGGTTTTATTAATCCATATTATTGAGTCCATCTCACCTATCCATCTTGTCACAATTATTGATGATACTGTCATACTCAACGTTCATACTGTACCACATAACCATCTTACCGGGTTGTCCCAACTGTACTGTGCGCACGGGCCGACAGAACCGTTCCAATGTCCTGTCAACTGACAGACTTTGCTGTTTCTATCCGTGCACATTATGAAGTTGTCCTTGCAAGTGTATTCTGCAACTGCTCCTTCATACACACCGTCATAATGAATCTCAGCATTGGCAACCGAAGGTGGTGCGCCACAACCCTGAAACTCTGTACATTAAAATGCAATCATACAACATATTGGTTTATTTTAAGCTTAAAGTGAGTACATGTATGTTTAACCAATCTGTCATTATTGGGATTTTAGAGTTGAACGCCGCCGATTGCAACAGATTAATGGGGCCGCCCAACTACTAATACATTTCAGAGGTCACTGACAGTTAAGAAATCATGCTCGGACGTTGAAACCTTATTTCTTTTCTCAGTTATTGTTCTTGGGTTAGGTCAGGTCGCTATCAACACGATCAATATACATCACACGATTATACTTGCACTAATTGTGTGTCTGTGTGTGTTCGTTCATGTGTGGGTGTGGCTGCAGTTACTAGTCATGACAAATAACTTATTCTTTGTTGGCCGACTGAAATGCCATCGCGCAGTTTAATATGTGTGTCCCACTCTGACTAGTCCTTGTTTTATTCCCTTAATGCCCGGCGCCAGGCAGGGAAACAACAAATACCAGGTTTTGATATATTTTGATGTGACATAGTCGGGGTGGAAACACCGATCCCCGGGCAGACGCTTTGTTCTGGAAAAAGTCATTCGTGACAAACACTTTCTCATATGGCATATCATGTCAGTCCAAGCCATATGATTTCAATAAAAGATAACGTAAAATAGAATTACCTATTACCAGTAAAAGATTTACCTGTCTCACATGATGCACGTCCTAGTCGATCTAATTGGCACCTGGACGTCGGACAAGGTGTTTTCGAACAGGCGCCAGCGAGTGACTATTTAAAAACAATA
Source organism: Haliotis cracherodii (assembly GCF_022045235.1). Taxonomy (NCBI): domain Eukaryota; kingdom Metazoa; phylum Mollusca; class Gastropoda; order Lepetellida; family Haliotidae; genus Haliotis; species Haliotis cracherodii. Next base: position 7,094,488 of record NW_027266281.1, on the reverse strand, counting down.
CATTCATATGGTGTTCAGTGTGCTTCCAATGCACATGATTCAGATAGATATTTAACACAGCGGAATCAGCTAATCTAAAATGTTTCAAAACGAGTTTCTCAAAGCTGATGCTGTTCGGGAGTAATTTGCTTTTATCAAGTAAACGTCCCATATATGGCCAAATCCTGAAGAGACTCTGGAAAGTCTTTTCGTTATAGAAGACAGCTGTGGGACTGTAAGCGGGCATCTTGTATGAATTCGAAACGCTAATGTCAATGTCAGAGAATAATCACTCTCGATTATCTGCCGAAATAGATCCCATCAGGCATAAAAGGCAATGGCAGTTATGTGAAAGGATCACTAAAAATCAGTGATGACACCAGGTAAGCGTGTTTTTTCTCATTGGTGCTGTTTACACACATTTAACACTTAAAACTGACCCATATGTCACTAAGCCCAATCACCTTGGCACGAGATGTTCAGAGAGAGAAAGTGAATTAAAATTTAACATCATATCGACAATATTTCAGCCACGATTTTCGTGGACCAGACAATCCAGTAATTGATCCTCGCAATTGGGATAGATAACATTGGCTCATACAAGTCAGCGAGCCTGACCACCCCATCCCGTTACTCGCCTCTTAAGACAAGCATAGTTGCCTTTTACGGTAAGCATGGGTTGCTGAAGACCCATTCTACCCCAGATCATCACACGACCAGAGAAAGTTTTACATTAATAAAAATTATACTAAGACTGCATAGATTCCCCGTCGTCGATGACAGTAGAACTGTATTATCATAGATTATAAACAAAACTATTCTGAGGACAATTGAAATAATAAATGATTAGAGTGAGTGAGTGAGTTGGGTTTAACACCGCTTTTAACATTATTCCAGTTATATCACGGCGTGTCAGCTAAATGTGGGAGGAAAGCCTGAAGTGATTCAGGTCTTAGACGTTTACCACTTCGGTGAAACCCACGAGCACGGGTATGGTGCCGATAAACCTAGAAACATAATCGGGATGAACCCGGATTCGAACCCACAACCATAGGTTTCTGGCATGTCCAGGGGACGCAACTCTGCACTGCGAATCACGGCGCCTTAGAAGACTGGGCCACCCGTGCCCCCATAAATGATTAGACAAAAATACATTAAAATAATCGGGCTATAGATAAGAAAAGTTAGGCCACACACTCTGGACACAGGGGACTAACAAAACTTCTGCTACCTGAACGCTTCCCCTGCGACATATACATCATAGAGAGAGAGAGAGAGAGAGAGAGAGAGAGAGAGAGAGAGAGAGAGAGAGAGAGAGAGAGAGAGAGAGAGAGAGAGAGAGAGAGAGAGAGAGAGAGAGAGAGAGAGAGAGAGAGAGAGAGATGGTTTAATGTGTCCAGACCACAAGGTGTACGGTTGACCTTTCAGTTATTATAGACCGATGACAACGGCCATTTTTCGCAAATATAAACATATTCCAGTATGTTTATACAACAAACAAATAAACATAAATATCACAGTTTCTTCTTAACATAAAGTAAATATAAAAAGGTATACCAATGTGTAAAGAATGTAAAGAAAGTTACATGACATGGTTTTGACATTTTGACCTCACAACGAAAAATAGGATTAATAAGTGATTGATAATATAACTACCTCAGGCCAGTGGTTGATGTCACTGTAAAGAAATCCTGGCCGCGGTGTGACGGTCACAAGATCACTTTTGTTGCTGTTGAGTTCACAGATGCGGGTCTTGGTCTCAAAGTTGAAGGACAAGCAGACTGAAGACATCAGACATTCCGATGCACAGGAATAGAGAGACTGTGACCTTACTTTCCTAAACACGTAATGTTTCATATGCGCATCTACCTCCACAACAGAAGTTGCGTTGAAGCAAGTGCCACAACTGCCTAATCCTCCCCCTATCAGGACTAGGACTACGGTAAAAAGACAAAATTGCATTTTCCTCTTTTGTGAGAAAAGAAATAAGTAAGGGAAAGGTGTCAGTAATGAATGTTGAATCTCATTCTTCACCTGTAAAGTTGGATCCCTCTACTACAGTTGCTGACACAGACATTTTTAAACAGATACATATCCATCCATCTACCCGTCCCCAGTGAAGTAAAGCCATGTAAACTTCCTCAGTGGGTTTTCTTTGTTATCTGACTGTCTTTGCTTTCAAGTGAAGCAACGCCCATGTGAGAAACAGGAATGAATGTAACTGCGTCATTTCTTTGAAATGAGTGGAAAAATACCAGACCAGATTTGAAAATCTTTGATCTCAACCTCGAAAGGAAGTAACTAAGAATTGATTGAGGTCGGAATGCAGTCGGCGAAGCTACATGCTTCATCGTTTAAAGATCAATATAACTCAGACTGCCTTGGAAGTTCAATCAGAGGCTACGATTGAGCGTTTGAGAGAACAAGTGTGCAAATCGATCGCAACTCTATGGAACTGCTTTTATGTACAGTGATACAGTGCATAATGTTTTTCCCACAATCATGGGATCCTGACACATCGGGCACAGTAGATGATGCCCCTTTGAATAGTTCAGAAATAACACCGAAGACGTTTTCTTTTACATTGATATGGTGATGACTTACCAAGGCTCCAAAATCGATGAAAATGTGATATTTAGCACATCCCTGCACTACTAAAAAATAAATTTCATGTGCTTTAAGTCCACTGGGTCACAGTTGATGGAGTTTCAGTCAAAACTACTCATGAATGTACTTATATATTTGATTTTGTTGTTTAATGTCGCACTCACCAATATTCAAGCTATTGCGATTTGTACATAATAGGATCTGGACGAGACAATCCAGTGATTCACATCATGAGCATCGATCTACGCAATTGGGATACGATTACACGCATCAACCAAGTCAGCGAGCCTGACCAACCGATCCCGTCAGTCACCTCTTACGACAAGCATAGCTGCCTTTAACTGGAAGTTTTGGTTGCTGAAGACCTATTCTGACTTTTTATATTTTAAATTAATAATGACCAAAGAGAGCTGAACAAAATAAAGTACTTGCTCGGGCAGTAGGGTAGCCTAGTAATCAGAGTGTTCGTACTGAAGACCCAGGTTCGATTCTATTGCTTGAATATTTATAAAAGCGGCGGATCAACTCAATCACTTTCTCTAATAGGACTCATAGCTTTGCGTGAACGCTGTATGCAACAGAGAACACATTATTTTAAAAGAAATAGAAATGTATGATACATTTGGGAAACCAAGCTATTTTATAAATTGGTAGTATATAATTATTAAGATGTGCCATCGATGGGGGTTGAAGTGAAACTTTAGAAGCGTTTCTTGTACCGGTATTGATCATCCAATCAATTATTGATCAGCATATCAAACAATGTTCTACGTCCCTGTGTCGAAACACCCCGCTGTCAACCAAGTTATCCATTGTGACCATCCGATCAATTAAAGCAAAACACTTGTTAGTTGTCAATGGCGGAGGTCAATCCAGTGTTTGAAAACGTGAGCATCGATTCACAAAATTGAGATATGATGAACCAAGTCTTCAAACCTGACAACACGATCCCTTAAGTGGCCCCTTTGAAAAGGCTGAGCGCGGCATTATACAAGCCCTCTCATGTTAGGAGATTATGTTTGCTACGTCTTTTGAAGTGAATAAAAAGTATGTTGGAGGTGATATGGTACTTAGTAAACTTTGGAGTAAATATTTGCTGATATAAAATTTCACGACTTATATTAAAGGAGATCTTAGAAAAAGAGAAGTTAAGGACATGTTAATGACTCTTACAATGTACATATTTACATAAAAAAGTCCCTGGTGATTTCTTTGTTATCTTAAAAGCAACACAGAACTGCCCTGATCCCACAATCATCACGAATTCAGGTTGTAACGTCTTTGCGGAGAGACGTCCGCCATATTGTCTTGTTAACAGTATATTAATCTACATCACAATAAAGTGATTTTCTGTTATTCTCGGCATATTGAAGACGCAAACTTAGATATTGTGTGGTCGTGGGGGTGTACTAGTTCATCAAACAAAAGTACCAAATGCGAGGTCTTGTAATTGCCAAGCGAAAAGGTCGATGTAGCGAGAAGGGAATTGAAAACCAACTGGACCAGTCGTTTTGTGTTCGTTGAATCCACACAAACTAAACAAACTTGGTTACGTAAATACAAATATAATGCATTGTTACATATAATCCATGACAGACTACCCTCGACAACAATTACAAAGGACCATGCACTTTTAATCAGATTACATGCTGAGATTATGTATTTGGCACAATTTTGGTGTACATAAATTCACATATTCAGTTCATGGTCTGGCGTACTTGAAAACCTTCTCTGATTCTGCAAGTAAAGTTCTCTCTTATTATATTCACAAAACATGCAGGATGAAGTTTGCTACATTTTTTAGGATACCAACCCCCTCTTTCCCTGAATACCTTATACCATCTCATCTTTCATTTACTCCACCCTGAAACCAGAATACTACTCAACACAAATCACAAAAGCATTGTGAAAAGGGTTTCGATTTCAAGTCAATTACTGAAAACATATGGAAAAAGAATACATATATAAAGGAAACTTTGGTGTACACCATTACAATTTTATATAAATATTGCATCTGCATAACAAATACGATTGTATATGAGTCCTTGGGTACCACATCGCTGAGGACTGAACACCCTCTTAATAGACCCCTGAAATCTTGTGTACCAAAAGGGGCCTCGCAGCCTCATTTGAGGTTACATTATTTGGAAACGAAAAGAGGATAGAAACGAAGATATCTTCGTCTTGAAAAATGAAAAATAAAAAAAAATATCCCGAGCATGAAATTGCCTGATTTGTGATGATGTCAATGTGAAAGAAGTATTTGTGTGTCAATTTTATTGGATATATTATTTTGACAAAAAACTGTTTTAGGTCCAATTTAATTGTATGAATTTGGTGTACATTTTGCGAGGAATTATAATTAAGTGTACTTTTAGTGTGATATCAGTTTGAATTCATGTATTTGTTGTTAAACAGATGGAGTTCATTCTTTATTTGTGTTGTAACCTGTTTGCGGAGAGACGTCCGTCATATTGTCTTGTTAACAGTATATTAATCTACATCACAAATTATTTGTAATAATTGGTAGTCAATGTTGTGATGATGGACGTTGACAAGACGAGTAGAGTTACTGTGCATGTAGTACATGAATATATAATACACATTGAAGAATGCTTCATACTGTGTGGTTAAAAAAAGGTTTCCTTTTTGCTACTGAACCCTTTTAGAATATATTAAGCCTTTTCACACAATAAAACGTGCATATGAATACGACACGTGAAGATTCCAGGGTAGAATAGGTCTTAAGCAGCCCATACTTGTCATTAAAGGTGACAATGCCTGTAGTAAAAGGCGACTAACGGGATCGGGTGGTCAGGGTCGCTGACTTGGTTTGATACATGTCATCAATCCCAATTATGTGGATCGATGCTTATGATGTCAATCTGTGGATTGTCTGGTCCAGACTAGATTATGTTACAGACCGCCGTCATGTAGCTGATTGCGGCGTTGAGCAACAAACAAACAAACAAACAAATATATGAATAAATACCGATTTTTTAGAAAAATGGCTGCTGATCGATAACCCAAAGGAATTGTAAAATGTTTCAATATTTTCACTATTACACGATGGGTCTCCAATACATAAAGGTTATTTTTAATAATATTGGTAATATTATAATTATATTATTGTTCTTTATCAAAGAAATAAAATTGATTAAAAAATAGAGATGTAAATAGGTAGTTTTATAAATTTGTAGTAGGATTATTACCAGAGACTGTGCACGTGAGTTGCTTTACTGCCCTTTTTCTGATCATTTGGTCGAGATTAAGATACAGCTGCCGCTTAATATTGATACGGTGTGTTGCTTATTGACAATAGCATGTTTAAAGAACATTACCAATCAAACCAAATGCCGTGTACAGAAAGGTCCTGATGAGGTTATTCATGGGTGCATGAACATCCTTATGGACCTGTGCTCCTTCACACCCCCAGCGCCAAATGAATACCAACACAATACTTAAAATGAAGATGAACAATTAAAATTAACCCTGGGCGAAAATGTATCGTTCCCACAACACAGAAAAGATAAAAATATATTAAACTTTTCCGCCTTTTCTTTTGTGTCAGCTTTCAGTCTGTCTGAACATCATCTGTCACATTTTGTGCGTTTCACACTTTCATTACAAATATTAATAGACGTTAAGAGGTAATATTTCAGAAAAAAGGTCTAATCAATTACCTGAAAGACAAATATACACAAAGGCAACTAACATTTCAGGTACAAAATTTTGTCCAACAGTTGTCTTGGAAAATCAGAAAAATAGTTATGCACCAATTATACAAAATCTCTGTTACAAGCAGAGTTGACGATTCCGATTTTATGTTGAACATTGTGTATGAATCACTATAAAAAAGTATGATACCATGCTCGATTTAATCTCAAAGGTTCTAACACCACCAAACGCTGGAGCTGCTGGGATAATGCTGGAAATAAAAAGAAAGTTGACTATTGGAAAGTTAAATTCATCCTCTTGTCATGCTGTTTTCTGGGGCAGTCCGAACGACAGTTATGTAGGACTGATTCTGAATGCTAGACATTGCCTTCCCCATCCATCTACAATCGGTTAAACGTTTTAAACACAAGAGACTATGTAAAGCCTATGTCATACAATCTCGGCCATCTGTTAGACATTGCAGAATCTTCTTTTGTTCAGTTTTCAACTTTTGAGCTGAGAACAGTGTCAAATATATTTATCGATTCGACGTCTGAAATGAAAGTCTGAAATGTTTTGCAACGATCGAGAAATGATTTTTTCTGATTAGCTAATTTATATTTCATCGGTCAGTCACAGTTTGACAGAGGCCGTTCCTAACCTGATTTGTTCCCAGGCCGATTATGTCCCGGGAGCGAACACAAAGATCTGATTTTCATGCCATAAACGCGGGTTCGTATCTCAGAATGGCGCCGTTTATGTTTCAAGGTTTTGATTGTATGTTTCAACAACGTGGTAAACGTCCAATATGTGTATCATTTAGACGTTCCCCGCACATTCATCTGACACGCCTTGTAAGAACTGAAAAACTGTTCGATGTTCTTTCTTTGAAGTTGTGGTCTAGGGGCAGACAGCTCCATGTGTAAGAGGAAATGCAATTGTGCCTCAACATATATACTTATAACAGTATTTATTTCCATGATAGGATCTTTAGGTTATGATGCATACTTAAAAATACAACAAAAGTCTTGCTGATGCTAACAGAAGATATATTTATTTGAATACAGAAATAAGACATTTTTCATTGACAAAACAATTTGACAAAGGAAGTTAGATTTCTTTGACTGGGAACTGAAAGAAAGTTTTTTATGTTGGCATTTAAGCGCAAAATATATACTGAAACGCCAATTAACATTGCATGAAAAGTTGTCAGTTAATGTCTGTAAAAATCCATCCAAATGGGATAAAAATAATTCATTATTGAATTGCTACCTTATGCCAAGATTGACAAGAAATCAGCGACACCAAGCCCTTGGACGATTGCAAGGTTGACAAACCGCCCGGCAAGTAGCCAATGCATTTCAAGTCCATGTAAGGACCATATACAAGCTCCAGCAACGGTACCAGACCACCAACACTACAGATGACCGACCACGTAGTGGAAGACCAAGGGTCACCACCCGACGAGAGGATCGTCAGATTGTGCGACAGCATCTTCAAAATCGCTTTGTTTCTGCTGCGGAAACTGCTCAACAGACCATAGGGACACACCAGCAACACATTAGTGTAAACACCATGCATCGACGATTGACGAGCAGACACCTCTACTGTAACAGGCCACACCAAGGACCCATTCTGACACCACGTCATCTTCAGTGGGCAACACAGCACCAGCATTGGCGCCACCAGCAGTGGAGAAGAGTCTTCTTCTCAAACGAGAGCCGTTACTGTATCTCAACAGCAGATGGCAGAGAGTCTGGCGACGCCGTGGGGAACGTTATTCGGATGCTTGTGTTGTTGAGAGAGACTCGTTGGGTGGTCCGAGCATCATGGTGTGGGGTGGAATTTGTCTTGCACCCTCTGTCAGTCCAGAACATCAGTCCAGGGAGAGACAATGGTGTCACTGCAGCTCGGAACATTGATCAAGTTTTGAGACCACACGCCATACCTAATTTGGCATGTCGCCGCAACCACAAGTTTCAGCATGATAATGCCTGTGCCCACACTGCACGAGCAACAAGAGACTTCCTCCAGCAGAATGGCATCAGAACCATGCAGTGGCCTGCCCTCAGTCCCGATATAAATCAGATGAGCACCTGTGGGACGAGATTCAAAGACGGCTGAATGACGTCCGACCAAGGCCGACAACTGCAGCTGAACTGCGTCTGGCGTTCCTCAGAGCGTGTGCTCAATTGCCTATGGCTTCATCACTCGCCTCAGTTATCCCATGTATAGACGTTGCAAAGCAGTCATCAACGCACATGGCGGACACACGAGATACTGACTTGTGATGCCATTTTCTCAGAGACTTGTGTTGTGTTTCACTTTAAGAACATTTGACACTTTAATTTCAACCTTGATGATCAGTTGTACCAAGTGTCATCCTTTTAATATGTCTCAAAGTGTTTGGACAAATACGGTTTCTCATATATCTATCCATGGTGGGGTTTATTATGCAGTTCAGTATATATATTTTCAAAATAATGGCAGTTGTAGTGAATCAAATTGGTTGAAATGTTTGCTAATCAAAGTACATTGTGATTTCTACATGCGTAATGTCACTTTTACTTACCGCTGACTGTGTATTTTTTTCGGTTCATTGAGGCATGAATAAAAAAAACGATGTGCAAACTGTTTTAGATCCTTCGGTCTCAAGGGTTGTATAGACAGGGAATATGCATGAATTTCACTAAATGCCCAGTGCATGGCGATACACATGAGCAGAAAGGGAATTCCCTCAAAAATTCCCTCGCATGTAATACTATGATTCCACGACGTTCTGTAGTAATAAAAGTAGTTGGCTTCAGTGAGCATGGCTTACTTTTTTACATTCAATGAATGCAAAAACACGTGAACAATTCAGCTAATCAGAATGCAGGAATTCAATGAACAGAAGGAAAATTTAATTATTTAGTCTTGTTATTAATTTCCATTCTTGTAAACGAATGTAATATATCCATTGTTCACAACTACAGCTATTGTAGTCCTGATATCAAAACACAATAGCCTGCACAACATGTCGTTGCTTCTGGTATTAAAAATATATTAATGTTTTAATCTTTGGATTCAACCAAATGATATCGATTACATATATTAGTGGTTGAACAACAAAGAGCACTTTCAGTAATCCAATGTGTCATACATCCATTCTATTAAATAAATACCCTAGACCATGTTGCCATGATGTCTGGCATCGCATGTCTCTTGCTTCAGTGGGATAAACATTTGAAACGGAAGAGACTTTCCACAGCCAGTAGGAAGTACTGCCATGAATATTGACCGTCCTGTTCCTTTCATGTGACATTTGATAAGAACATTTGATCGTCATGACGTCGAACACGAGGATAATGTCATACCATCATAAAGGAGGAAAGGTTACATAGCAAATACAACAAGTTTTCAAGTTGCATCCCTTTTGGAATCGATAAATACTATCCGGAAGTTATCAAAGCAAATTGTGTTTGCTATGGTTACATTGAGTCATAAACATAAAAAACGATGGATAGCATTTTGCGCAATATTCTGGCAATATTCCAGCTTTACGTCTTTGAAACCGCAACTTAACCAGAATGAGTTCTACACAAGCCCAGTGATTGCCATATTTAGTTGTAATTGAAACACGTCACCAATTGTATCACGATGTTATACCTGTACAAAAAAACAATATCTGATACTCCACTGACTGCGCACAATGTTCCCATAGCTTTGAATGTCCAGAAACAGTATTTAGCTCTGCTGTGGGATGCAGGGGTTGTTACCGAGAGTCAGTTGATACTGACAACAACATCATATGGTGATGTGCTCCGAGGTGACGTTGGCGTCACCACTGATACGGACGTCTTCTCGGATCTCATTCGGGTATCTGTCTGTGAAGTTGTTTATGCTTGATCCATCTACAGCTAGCTGCAATGAATCAAATGGAACATCTTAGATTATCCAGTGTATTACGTTTCCATTGTGTTCTATTGGAACCACAGCTTCTACTGGACACAATTACAACTGTCTAACCACATTTCTCTCTTTATCAAAAGACATTCTGTGCAATGTTTTTGATAGGAGACATGGATATGGTGACGACAAGTACGAAACAAGGCTAACATGGCGAAATGGTGCAAGGGAATTCATCATAGTTGTAATGCAGGATGTAACGTAAACAGAATGAAAAAAGTTGCATCTTGATTTTACAATGAAAAGTCACATTCTTCTGATTAAGGTGACTCAATTAATAGCCATTCAAAGTTAAGGACAAACGCACTCATTTACTAATAATATTTTTTTCCCTAAGAATGACATATGTATTAAAATTTATTTATTATTTAAGTAATTCATTTTCGAAAATAGTACGTTTTTTTATTTTCAATTCTTAAATAAGGCAGAAAAATCACAAAATATATCATTGAGAATTGTTACATCCAATGACGGGGGGGGGGGGGGGGGGGGGTCCTAAAATGTCCTGACTGATTTGTATTCTTTCTTTGTCAACCCTTGAAAGTTGCAAAAAAACCCGGAAAACCCGGTACAGTAAGGGTGACATGCCCTGACATGACTTAAATGCACATCCAAGAGGCCTAAACCTACTTTGCACACTCCTATGGGAAACGATACTAAATAAATGAAAACTGCCGCTCAACAGGACAATGAATTCACTGATAGGACCGCTACAATTAAGCGTGCAATGTACTTTTTTCATTCCCACTTATCACCGCTGGTAGCACCTACAAATCTGCTGGACACTTTGGATGTTATAGAGTGGGTAATTGCCTTCACTGCTTCAGAAACATTTATGTCTTATCTAACTGTTGATCAGACAGATGCCAACCCAGACACAGTAATTACTACTAGGTTTGTGATGGTGACAAGGCTCAAGAAGAGGACGTGCGAAAAAACAACAACATACCATGTACATGCCCTGGTCCAGTTGTATCTCCACCAAAGACTCGGAACCCACTGCCAATGGGACCGGCGATAGCATAATCTCTGTTTCCCACACCCAGGAGAAGTGTGAGTTGAATACTAGCTTGTTTTGATCCAGTCGGAAGCCAATATGATACAGACATTTCCTCCTCCACGAACATCAATAGATACTCTAAACAATCGGCAACAAATTGTTGATGTAAACTTTGAAATATATTTCCAGATCGAATAAAAAACAGGTACGAATTATGGAAATGACGATGGTGGTCCTCTAGTGTCTCTTTTAATCTGGAATGTTCATTCGAAGTTTGCTTTCATTGAACAAAAATATATGCATTTGGAACAAAGTGATTCATTTCCTGAAGAGATTGGAAGAAAGACTGTTGTTTTTATTTATAGCCAATCAAATTGTGAACATTGACTGACTTTCTGACAAATCGATCTGTATATTCCATCAGTGGCCACTGTGAAAAAATGCCCTGTTAAAAGATGGATGGATGATGAGATTCGATAACAAATGCTTTAATACTGGTCTAAAGTTCTTTATATGCATGAACGACGACTCCCTAAATTAGCTTATAACATGCTTTTATATTCAGATAGCATGTGATATAACTTGGAGATCGCATGGGGGATAAAGTCCGGGTGGGGGGATAAAGTCACCGTGCCTGACCACTCGAAAAGTTGCGTCGCAAGCATGTTGCTGGGGAACAACTCTAACCTGGAATTCCCACGGAGCCAATTACGCACTTAATACATGTGACAACATTCTCTAAGTAGTCACGCTTATTCTTTTCTAAACTTTTCCTTTACTTTAGTCGTTGGAGTGATGTTTATTGCCGCTTTGAAACTTGTTGAATTCCCACAAGGCACGACCATGAGGAAGTTCATCACCTATGTTAACAAAGAAAGGGTACTAAAAATGTTTCACAAGCTCGATAATTTCTGAATCCTTTGCAAACACTTACAAACACTTTTTAGGTGATGTTTCTTTAACTCAAATGGATGTTTTTTTATTTTGCTTTGAATTTTGTCTTTCGGAATGTTTGGAAAACATTCTTGATTTCTTTTGCCATCAAACATTTTTATTTGCTGATCAAAACAAGAGTCATCCGAAGATGACATATCCCCCCCGACGTGGCAGGTCGGTAAACTGTGTGTACCTTCAAATGTATTTAGATTATTGGCAAGGAAACCTTTTTCCTTGATGCCAAAACCAGAAATGTAATGAAGGTTATTAGATATTGCTTCATGTAGCTCACTTTCTGATGATCTCATGAAATTGTAATAACAATTACTTCGTAGAATCGTATATGAATAGCTCTGTAGTAGCCTCATGACACAAGGGCATAAAGAAAATGTACTAGGGATTGTCAAAAAAACAAACCTAAACATCTTCTTTCATCATATGTCAGGGGCTACAAATTTAAAAGATCTAAAATCTATCAATAGCAAACTGCACTACCAGTGAACATGATTGATATTTGCATAAGGTTTGGTGAATCTCTGTCACGTGGTTTAGAAAATATGTTCCAGACAAGGACATAACCTAAAGTTCATCAATTTTCAATTTAAATTGAAAAAAATAATAAGTAAATAAATCTGTTAATAGCATAACCTGCTTGATACTTGTGAACACGTTTGAGAAGTTTTGAGAAGTTGTATGGTTGGGGAGATATGGTCATCATATTTCCATGGAAACGAAAAAAAAGTGTACCAAGTTTTGGGAAGCTAGATTGTACGGTTTAGGAAATATGCTCCGGACAAGAGCACTACCCTCAAATTTCCTAAGTTGATGATATTTCCATGGAAATGACAAAAATATAAAATTCTAAAAATCTCTAAATAACTAAAGGCACTTCTACTGAGCCTGATTGGTAAGTGTACCAAGTTGTAGGAGGTTAGGTTGTACCGTTTAGGAAATATGCTCCGGACAAGAGCACTACCCTCAAATTTCCTAAGTTCATCATATTTCCATGGAAAATGACAAAAATATAAAACTCTGAAAATCTCTAAATAGCAAAAGGCACTTCTACAGAGCCTGATTGGTAAGTGTAGCAAGGTTTGGGACGCTAGGTTGTACGGTTTAGGAAATATGCTCCGGACAAACAATGATTACAGACGGACAGACGGACGGACAGACAGACGGACGGACAGACGGACATACTGATGGCTATATCCCCCCGTCATTATATGTCGGAGGGATAAAAATCTGGCTAAGACTTTATCAATTGTAGAATAACATGTCTCTATCTCAGCAGTGTAGTGTGATGTTCTTATATGCTGTTTATGGAACACAGTAGCACACATTTGTATTGCCAACGCAAATGCTTTCAGTTTCATATGCATTTTATTGTACGACTGCCTTTGTTGTTTCTGACACGTGCTTTCGGTGGAAGCATATCGAATTCCCATTACACATTCACTTCCACATACTGTTCGTTCCCTCTCTTGCATGGTCACAAGAATCGTGAAATTTTACACAAGGGCAGACCGAACTGGATCAAGTTGCAAAGTTCTGCTAGTTCTGACATTGCCTATCTAAGTGTGTAATCCCACGTACACAACATGTCATTGTGGTCTTTTTTTATACTTATAGGAATTTTATTTGGTCGATATGATTGAGTCCATCTCATCTCACCTATACATCTTGTCACAATTATTAATGATACCTTCATACCAAACGTTCATCCTGTACCACATAACCATCTTACCGGGTTGTCCCAACTGTACTGTTCCCACGGGCCGACAGAACCGTTCCAATTTCCTGTCAACTGACAAACTCTGTGGTTTCTATCTGTGCACATCATGAAGTTGTCCTTGCAAGTGTATTCTGCAACTGCTCCTTCATACACACCGTCATAATGAATCTCAGCATTGGCAACAGAAGGTGGTGCGTCACAACCAATTAAACTCAGTCATATAACATATTGGTTGATTTTAATCTCACAGTAAGTACATGTATGTTTAACCAATCTGTCATTATTGGGATTTTGGAGTTGGATCTTTCTACCGATTGCAATAGATTAATGGGCCCGCTCAACTAATGATATATATCAGAGATCACTGTCAGTTACGAAATCATACACGTACGTTGAAACCCTACTTCTTGTTTCAGTTATTGTTCTTGGGTTAGGTTGGGTCGCTATCAACACGATCAATATATATCACACGATTATTATTGTACTAATTGCAAGTGTGCGTGTGTGTGCGTGCTTGCGTGCGTCCGACTGTGGGTACTAGTCATGATTAATAACTTATTCTTTGCTGGCTGACTGAAATGCCATTTTGCAGTTTAACATGTGTGCCACACTCTGACTAGTCCTTGCTTTATCCCCTGAATACCCAGCGCCAGACAGGGAAACAACAAATACCAGGTTTTGACATCTTTTGATGTTACACAGCCGGGATCGAAACACCGACCTCCAGGCAGATTCTTTGTCCTTGAAAAAGTCATTCGTGACAAACACTTTCTCTTATGGCATATCATGTCAGTCCAAGCCAAATGATTTCAATAAAATATAACGTACAATAGAATTAACTTTCTTTTACCAGTAAAAGATTTACCTGTCTCACATGATGTCCGTCCGAGTCGATCTAATTGGCACCTGGACGTAGGACAACGTGTCTTCGAACAGGCGCCAGCGAGGGACTATTTATAAACAATACATACATATGGTGTTAAGTGTCCTTCCAATACTCATGATTCAGAAATTTAGCACAGCCCAATCAGCTTATCTCAAATTGTCAAAACGAGTATCTCTCAGCTGAGGCTGTTCGGGAGTGTTTCACTTTTATGCAGACAACGATTATCTGTCGAAATAAATCCCATCAGGCATAAAAGGCAATGACAGTTATGTAAACGGATCACTATAAATCAGTGATGACACCGGGTTAGCGTGTTTTTCTCATTGCTGGTGTTTACACATATTAAACACTTAAAACTAACCCACATGTCATTAAGCCCAATCACTTTGGCCCGAGATGTTCAGAGTTAGTGATTAAAATTTAACATCACATCAGCAATATTTCAGCCATATCATGACGAGATTGGTAGGTTGGTCCGTTGCTCAGTTGTATAACGCTGCAATATTCCAGTTATATGAAGGCAGTCTGTAAATAATCGGACCCTAGAAGATCCGGGTAGAATAGGTCTTCAGCAACCCATGCTTGCTGTAAAAGGTAACTATGCTTGTAGTAAAAGGCAACTAATAGGATCGAGTGGTCAGACTCGCTGACTTGGTTGATGCATGTCATCGATCCTAATTGCGTGGATTGATGCTCATGATATTAATCACTGGATTGTCTGGTCTAGACTCGATATTTTACAGACCGCCGTCATAAAGCTGGAATATTGCTGAGTGTGGCGTTAAACAAAAAACAGCCAACCAACCAACTTTAAATAATTGAGTCTGCACTTAAGGCTTCAGTGGCGAAAGTTATTGTAGACCAATGACAACGATCATTTTTCGCAAATACAAGACCAATGTGTTATGAATGTAAAGAAAATTACATCTACAGTGGTTTTGACATTTGGAGCTCAAAACGAAAATGGGATAAATTAGTAAATTATAATTTAACTACCTCAGGCCAGTGGTTGATGTCACTGTAGAGAAATCCTGGCCGCGTGGTGATGGCCACTAGATGACTTCTGTTGCTGTTGACTTCACATATGCGGGTCTTGGTCTCAAAGTTGAAGGACATGCAGACTGAAGACATCAGACATTCCGATGCACAGGAATAGAGAGACGGTGACCTTACTTTCCTAAACACGTAATGTTTCATATGCGCATCTACCTCCACAACAGAAGTTGCATTAAAGCAAGTGCCGCAACTGCCTAATCCTCCCCCAATCAAGACAAGGACTACGGTAAAAAGACAAATTTGCATTTTCCTCTTTTGTGAGAAAAGAAATAAGTAAAGGGAAAGGTGTCAGTAATGAATGTTGAATCTCACACCACTCACACCCTGTGCCAGCTACATGCTTTATTGTTGAAAGATCAAAATAACTAAATTTGTTTTGGATGTACAATAAGAGGCTACGGTTGAACGTTTCAGCGGAAAAAGCTAATTTCACATAATGAACAAGATTGCAAAATCGACCTTAACTCTATTGAACTGCTTATGTGTACAGTGATACAGTGCTAAAGGTTTTCAGTTCGAATTGAGAACTTATGGCATAAGAAATTTGCCATCACTAAAATTGACCTGACTTCCTGATTCCGTCAGTCGCGTCTTACGACAAGCATAGTCGCCATTAACGGTAAGCATTGGTTGCTGAAGATCTACTCTAACGATTTATGTGTTAAAAAAATAATGACCAATGAGAGCTCAACAAATTATAATACTTGCTCGGGCGGTAGGGTGGCCTAGTGGTCACAGTGTTTGTGCTGAAGACACAGCTTCAATTCCCTTGCTAGAATATTTGTAAAAGCGGCGTATCAACTCAATCACTCTCTATTACTGCTAATACAATGTTTCATGATAGAAACGTATAATATTGCGAGAACTCTGTATGTAACAGAGAACACATTAATATTTCAAAGAAATCTCGTCACGCTTGGTTCAATTCCCGACATGGGTACAATGTGTGAAGCCCATTTCTGGTGTCCCCCGCCGTGATATTCTTGGAATATTGCTAAAAGCGGCGTAAAACCATACTCACTCACTTTTACAGAAATAGAAAATAAGATACATTTGATAAACAAAGCTGTTTGTTGGTTGTACATAATTATTAAGATGTGCCATCGATGGGGGTTAAGTAAAACTTTTGAAGCATTTCTTGTTGTACCGGTAGCACCTGCCATATTTTGTCTGACAAACGCACCCAGCAGTACTGCTGCCATACAACAAAGAGCATGTAAACATTCGAGTATGAAACATCAAATCGATTATTGATCAAACAATGATTTACTTCGTTGTGTTGAAACACCCCGCTGTCAACCAAGTCATCCAGCACGACCATCCGATCAATTAAAACAAAATACTTGTTAGTTGACAATGGCCCAGATCTCTCCAGAGTTTGACAACATGAGCATTGATTAACACAACTGAGATACGTTGAACCAAGTCATCAAACCTGACTACACGATCCCCTGGGTGGCCTCTTAGGACAAGCGAAGCGTGGCATGAAACAACCCCTTTCATGTTGGGAGATTATGTTTGCTACGCCTTTCGAAGTGAATGAAAAGTATGTTGGAGGGGATTTGGTACGAAGTCTTAGTAAACTTGGAAATATTGGATGATGTTTCACGAATTGTATTAAAGGAGATCTTCCAATAACAGACGTTAAAGACATTTTAATGAATCTTACAGTGTACATATGTGCACCAAAAAAGTGTCCCAGGTGAAGTCTTTGTTATCCAAAAAGCAACAAATAAATGCGATGATCCTGTAATCAGTGCGAATTCAGATTGAAATCCCCCCTAGAGGCTACAGGCTGTACATGTTACGTCATAGTGGCGAGATGATCGCCATTTTGTCCTGTTAACAGTATATAATTCTACCTGACAATGAAGTGATTTTCCGTTATTCTCGGCATATTGAAGACGCAAACTTGGGTATTGTGTGGACGTGGGTGTGTACTAGTTCATCAAACAAAAGTTTAAATCAAATAATAGAGAAGATTACCATGAAGCACCTACCTGAACCATGTTAAGAAACCCTTCTTCTGATTTTTGATGAAATATGGATATCTGATAAATTTCCTTAATTTGTGGCGTGATGCCATACAATTATCTTGTGAAGGGTGACACGGTAGACAGTATTTTATGGATAACTTCTTTAATACTGTGAGTGAGTGAGTGAGTGAGTTGGGTTTAACGCCGCTTTTCACAGTATTCCAGTTATATCACGGCGTGTTAGCTTCATGTGGGAGGAAAGCCCGAAGTGATGCAGGTCTCAGACGTTTACCACTTCGGTGAAAACCATGAGCACGGGTATGGTGCTGACAAACCTAGAAAAATAATTGGGGAGAACCGGGATTCACTTCAGGCTTTGCTCCCACATTAAGTTGACATGCTGCGATATAACTGGAATACTGTTAAAAGAGAAGTCCTTATGTTGCCACTGAAGTGTGAAATATGTATGTATTTCAATTTAATGGTGGTTGTTGTGAATCAAATTAGTTGAGATTGTACATTGTGAGTACTATGTGCGTAGTTTCTCTTTTACTTAGTCTAATTATTAATTTCCGCGAAAAAAAATGTCCTTCTTGTAAACAAATGTAATATATCCATTGTTCACAATTAAAGCTATTGTTGTCCTGTTATCAAACAGTAGCCTGCACAACATATCGTTGCGTCTGGTATTAACATTTTATATGTCAATCTATGGATTTATCCAAATAAAATAAATATTAGTGGTTGAACAACAAAGAGCACTTTCAGTAATCCAATGTATTATACATCAATTCTATAACAATAAATACCCCAGACCATGTTGCCATGATGTTTGGCATCGTCTGTCTCTTGCTTCAGTGGGATAAACATTTCATACGGAAGAGACTTTCCACAGCCAGTAGTAAGTACTGCCATAAATATTGACTGTCTCTTTTGACATGTTCCTTTGAAGTGACATTTGATAAGATGGATGAACAAGAACATTTGATCGTCATGACGTCGAACACGAGGATAATGTCATACCCTCGTAAAGGAGGAAGGGTTACATAGTAAATACCACAAGCTCTCAAATGACTGCATCCCTTTTGAATTTGCTAAATGCTATCCGGAAGTTATCAAAGCAAATGGTGTTATGATTACATTGTGTCATAAACATAAAAAACGACGGATCGCATTTTGCACCATATTCTGGCAATATTAATACACCAGCCTATTGATCACCACATTCGGTTGTAATTTAAACATATGTCACCCATTGTATCACGATGTTATATGTGTACAAAAAACAATATCTGATACTCCACTGACTGCGCACAATGTTCCCATAGCTTTGTATGTCCAACAACAGTATTAAGCTCTGCTGAGGGATGTTTTCGTTTTGCAGGATTTGTTACCGAGAGTCAGTTGATACTGACAACAACATCATATAGAGATATGCGCCGCTGTGACGATGGCGTCACCACTGATGAAGACGTCTTCTCGGATCTCATTCGGGTATCTGTCTGTGAAGTTGTTTATGCTTGATCAATCTACAGCTAGCTGCAATGAATCAAATAGAACATCTTAGATTATCCAGTGTATTGTGTTTCCATTCTGTTCTATTGGAACCACAGCTTCTACTGGACACAATTACAACTGTCAATTGCAGATGCCAACCCAGAGGCAGTAATTACTACTGGGTTTGTGATCGTGACAAGACTCAAGTAGAGGACGTGCGAAGAAACAACAACATACCATGTACATGCCCTGGTCCAGTCGCATCTCTACCAGAGACTCGGAACCCACTGTCAATGGGGCCGTCGATAGCATAATCTGTGTTTCCCACACTCCGGAGAAGAGGGAGTTGAATACCAGCATGTTTTGATTCAGTCGGAAGGAAATATGATACAGACGATTTCCTCCTCCGTGAACATCCATAGTTACTCTAAAAAATCGGAAACAATTTGTCGATGTAAACTTTGAAATATACACATGCACAAAAGTTAAGCGCCACCCACCATATTTGTGAGCTGTTACTTTTGGCACTTAATGATGACTGTCATAACGAGATGTACAAATGTTATAAGCCGTATATGTAAACCTCATGTGATGCAAAATTTGTCTCAGCTTAGGACATATATTCAGCAGACAAACAGTGACCAGACGACTACGACATTATGGTCTCCGGGCTTATCGTCCTTTCAAGGACATGACCTTGACCCGTAAACATCGCCGTGCCAGATTGACGTGGTGCAGGCAAACTCAGCGATGGCGACAAAAGGAATGGCGGCGAGTGCTGTTTAGTGACGAGAGCAGGTTCCAAGTCTTCAAACCTGATGGGCGGACGCGAGTTTATCGACGACGTGGTGAACGTACGGCTCCTTGTTGTGTCCAGGAGGTGGAACCTTACGGGGGCGGAAGTGTGATGGTCTCTGGGGCGGCATTTGCGGGGACAAGAAGACGGAACACAGACGGAACTGTAGCACAACGCTACATTGACAATATCTTACGGCCAGTGGTTCTTCCTTTCATCCAGCGTCAACAATGGACGGTGTTCCTACAAGATAACGCCACATCCCATAAACCCCGTATTACAAGAGACTTCCCCAACGCCAACAACGTGACTGTCCTCCCGTGGCCAGCTCGATCAAAAGATCTGTCACCCATAGATTATCTGTGGGGCCAGCTCGATCAACAGATCTGTCACCCATAGAACATCTGTGGGACCAGTTGGGGCGTCGTCTTCGGAAACGTCAACATCCTCCCTTCACGAGACAAGCATTGATCGAGCACCATACCCGTGCTCGTGGTTTCCACCGAAGTGATAAACGTCTGCGACCTGCATCACTTCAGGCTTTCCTCCCACATTAAGTTCACACACCATGATATAACCGGAATAATGTTAAAAGCGGCGTTAAACTCAACTCATTCACAAATGACTTGCAACATGTATGGTTTGGAGACTCTTTTAACACAGATGCCAGATTATGTTACAACTAGGCCTGAAGTGCAGCAGGTGTGTGTCTTTTTGTTAGCAGAGAAACCGTCATTTAGTGAGTGAGTGAGTGAGTGATTTGAAATGTTGTCACATCGGCAATACTTCAGCCATATCGTGACTATCAAGGGTTTAACATATAAATAAATTGGGACTTTCATAAAAAAACTGCCAACAAAGGATAGTAAGATAACTAGACATATCCCAGAAATATATTTAAAACTAGTATGTAATCATAAAATCAATAGCACTATACATAACATTACATTATAAAAACGGGTTATAGATTGCCAGCAACTAAAGGTAGATCACCATACTAGGAACTATGAGGTCTTACAGCACTTAAGCTTCCTGCATGGACCCCAGCCGGATTTACATCACCTCTTCAGGTGTTGGCGATTGTTGGCAAATTTAGCCAAATTAAAGAACACATATTCTACAATTAAAACTGTAGTTGGAATAACATACTTGAATGATATGGACTTAGGATACCCTCTAAGGGGGACAACAATTTTACACTACTTTAACCCCCTTTGAGGATACAGCCACGATCAATAAGAGATATTGATTTATTCCACTGATGCTAAAAAGTCATTTACTTAATACAAAGCAAATTAACAAAATTTACTAAACAACTCAGTCAAGCAGGACAAGCGGGTGGGGGGATAAAGTCACCTTGCCTGACACTCGAAAAGTTGCGTTGCAAGCATGTTGCTGGGAAACAACTCTAACCTGGAATTCCCACGGAGCCAATTATGCACTTAATACATGTGACAACATTCACTAAGTGGTCACGCTTTTTGTTTTCTAAACCATAATTATGTATATGAATATCTATCATTTACCGATTAACTGCCGTTGGAGTGATGTTCATTGCCACTTTGAAACTCGTTGAAATCCCACAAGGCATGACCATGAGGAAGTTCATCACCTATGTAATCAAAGAAAGGGTACTAAAAATGTTTCACAAGCGTGATAATTTCTGAATAATTTGCAAACACTTACAACACTTTTAAGCTGGTGTTTCTTTAGCAGGAGTATACATACTAGTATCAACAACGCAAATGGATGTTTTTCATGTTTGATTTCGCATTTAATTTTGTAACGTCTTTCCGAATGTTTGGAAAACATTCTTGATTTCTTATGCCATCAAACATTTATATTTGCGGATCAAAAAACTCTGGCAAGGACATTATTAATTCTAGAAAAGCATGTCTCTGTCTCAGCAGCATCTGTGTAATGTGATGTTCTTATATGCTGTTTATGGAACACAGTAGCACACATTTGTATTGCCAACGCAAATGTTTTCAGTTTCATATGCATTTTATTGCCTTCGTTGTTTCTGACACATGCTTTTGTTCGATGCATATTGAATGCCCATTACACATTCACTTCCACATACTGTTCGTTCCCTCTCTTGCGTGGTCACAAGAATTGTTAAATTTTACACAAGTGCAGACCGAACCGAATCAAGTTGCAAGTTCTGACATTGCCTATCTAAGTGTGTAATACCACGTACACATCATGTCATTGTGGTCTTATTTTATACTTACAGGGGTTTTATTTTGTCGATATTATTGAGTCCATCTCACCTATCCATCTCGTCACAATTATTAATGATGTTCAATGTTCATCCTGTACCACATAACCATCTTACCGGGTTCTCTCAACTATACTGTGCGCACGGGCCGACAGAACCGTTCCAATCTCCAGTCAACTGACAAACTCTGCTGTGTCTAGCAGTGCACATTATGAAGTTGTTCTTGCAAGTGTATTCTGCAACTGCTCCTTCGTACGCACCGTCATAATGAATCTCAGCATTGGCAACAGAAGGTGGTGCGTCACAACCCTGAAACTCTGTACATTAAAACCCAAACATATAACATATTGGTTTATTTTAATCTCAAAGTAAGTACATTTATGTTTAACCAATCTGTCATTATTGGGATCTTGGAGTTGGATCTTTTTCACCAATTGCAGCAGATTAATGGGGCCGCTCAACTACTGATATATACTAGCCACATTAAGAAACTGTGCACAGAGAAAATATAGATATAAGGGCACAACGTCCATATATAAAATATAGGTTTGAACACAGCAATTATTGGAGACATTCAAACGCTCATGCACGTGCCATGCGATATGACGTCATTGATGGGGGCCTATGGACATGCAATGTGTTACTGCACGTGCATCCTGTGCAGCTGTACACAGCATGTGCAACTCAAAATTCGCTGTCACTTTGGAAAGCATGATCTGTTGTCATTCAAAAATTCAAAACTTCTCAGGCGCAAACACAAGCATATCACTAGCAAATCATGCCAAGATTGACAGCTGCACAGCGTCATGAAGCCATTGGAATGATCCGAGCGGGAATGAGGAAACAACAGGTGGCAACACATTTCCAATGCCATCGTAACACAATATCGGCATTGTTGAGGCGTTATCAGAACACAAATGACGTTGCCGACCACCCACGTTCAGGACGTCCCCGAGTAACGACGCCAAGACAGGACAGATGGATTCGAGTTACACATCTTCGACACGACACAGGTTCCAAACGGCAGTAACAACGTCCCAGACAATTCCTGGACTGCGCCGTATCCATCCCAACACTGTCAGTAATCGTTTACGTCAGTACGGGATTCGACCACGACGCCCTGCCATACGTCCCATCCTGACACACCGTCATCGAGTCAACCGTCTAAGCTGGTGTCGAAATCATGTTCGCCAACCTCGAATATGGTGGAGAAATGTTGTCTTAGCAGATGAATCAACATTTCCCACATTGACGGGCACCAACGTGTCTACCGGCGTTTGGGAGAACGTTATGCACGCAACTGTATTGTGGAGAGGAATCGTTTTGGAGATGGCTCTGTGATGATTTGGGGTGGGATAACAGCACAGCACCGAACCCCTTTGGTGGTTGTTCAGGGCAATCTCACCGGTGTTGGCAACAGAGATCAGATTCTGAGGCCTGTGGTCATTCCTTTCCTGCAACGTCACGGCCCGGGATTGACATTTCAACAGGACAACGCTCGTCCTCACACGGCTAGGGTCGCAATGGATTTCCTACACCATAACAATGTCATGTTACTGCCATGGCCTGCAGTTTCTCCAGATCCCTCCCCAATAGAGCATGTGTCGGATGAAATGGAGCGCCGTCTGCGTCGTCTTCCACATCCTCCAGATAACGTCCGTGACTTGGCACAGGATTTGAGGAGGATATGGCAGGCCATTCCCCAGGCCTTCCATGCCCATTTGGTGGACTCCATGCATCGCCGATGCACTGCTGTGATTCACGCACAGGGTGGTCATACCCGTTACTGACTTTGTGACTTTGTCAATGACCCCCTACTCCATTTTGATCTTCTGACGTCATGGTAACAGATGTTGTTCAGGTCCCGTTGACATTTCCTTATGGTCCGATCATTCAGCTGCTACAGCGTCTGCATCATTTTGTTCTTGCTGTGTTGTATTTCAATCCAGAATATATTTTCTCCGTGCACAGTTTCTTTATGTGGCTAGTATACATATATTTCAGAGGTCACATGACAGACCTAGAAGAAAAAGCCCTCCAGACATCACCCATCACCCCTCTCTGTTGGTTCCGGAAAGTAGCTAGATGACACCTTTGTCATTCTGCAACAAGACAATGACCCCATAGCCCTCCTCAATCACCCAAGAATTCAGTTCACCATGGAATCCGAGTCTAAAAAACAGTTACCTTTCCTTGACGTCCGAGTCCAGAAAGACCACCTAAACAAGCTCCAGACCAGTGTCTACCGCAAACCAACACATACTGACCAATACCTTCATCATAGCTCTAACCACCCACCACAAGTCAAGAGAGGCATCATCTCCACCCTAGCCAGACGAGCCAAAAACATCTCCTCCACGCCCCAACTCCTAGAAGCCGAACTCAACCATCTCCACACTGTCTTCACCAGTTACAACAATTACCCTGTCAAGTTAGTCAACCAAAACCATCAATAGCACCCTCTACACCAGTGATAAACCTCCCTGCCAACAAACAGCCCCTTTCGTCATCAGCCTGCCCTACATAGGAACTACCAGCCATCAGATCCGCAGACTACTTAAACATGAAGCCAATATAGGCGTTGTGTTCCAGAGAGGCCAGACAATTCAGAACCTCCTCAATGCCACAGGTAAACCACCAAGCACACGCCAACAAGATCCAGCTGGTGTTGTGTACCATATAGAGTGTGAATGTGGTGACTCATATGTAGGTGAAACTTCAAGACCTCTCAACCAACGCTTAAAAGAACATCATACCTCTGTCCTAAAAAAAGACTCTAAATCTGCTATCTCTGACCACACTCAAATCCACCCCAGCCACAATATTAAGTGGGACAACGTCAACATCTTAACAACAAACCAGAAAGACTTCAAGCTCAGAACATTAACAGCTCAAAAGCCATTTACATCAAAAGAATTCAGCCAGCCATAAACAGAGATCAAGGATACTACATCCCTCCAGCTTACCATGATCTCATCAGCTCACCAAAACAACACTGAACTATTATCTCCCCACTGGCTTCCCATACATTCCTTCTTAGTATTCCTTGAGTTAATCAATCACTGTACATCAACCCTATCTCTTGTATAAACTTGTTTATCATAACTACCTATCAATCAGTGTACATCAACCTTATCTGTTATATAAACATCTATCTATTGTTATGTATATATATCATCCTCATACCTAGTTGGTACATCATTTGCTTGATAACGGTGTTAAGGGTATCCAAAGTGCATGTTGGGAGGTTAAGAACGTCACACGTCTGCGTGGTGGATCAATACTTGTGGAATGTGCACGGAGACAGCAATCCGTCAATCTGTTGGGCCTCCAGCAGTTTGTCAATATACAGGTTGTTGTCTCCCTGCACAAGACACTGAACTCCAGTAGGGGCATCTTTCGAGATCGAGCTCGCTGTCTGTCAGTCAGATATGACAGGAGAAGAGATCACAACTGAATTAACACCTCAAGGTGTTACCGCAGTTAAGCGGTTTACTAGAAAAGCAGAAGATGAAAAATGTCAATACTCAAACCTACCTTTTCACTTTTGCTCTCACAACCCTTCCAAAGTCAATAAAAGCAGGTTACTTTAACATCGGAGTCGAGGTCTATGTTCAAAACCCACTCCAGTGTCACAAGTGTAAAAAATTTGGTCTTGGTGCCCAAACTTGCACTAACAAGGCAAGGCGCTTCCGTTGCGAGTTCAGACTGCACAAATGCGATCCGGTGTGCCAACTGCAACGGGGAGCACTTGTCCTCATCAAAAGCATGTCCTGCTTTTATTCTTGAAAACAAAATATTGAAACTCAAGCATACTCATAACATTTCATACACTGAAGCTAGAAAGTTATCAATTCCTCCACAAACACCTTCTTCTGAAAGCTATTCAGCTGCCCTCCCTTCTTCTCCAGTTCCATGTACCCAGGTAACTGCGGTCTCAATACAATGCCACACTTCTATGTCTTGGTTTACCAAATTACCATTGATGACACCATTGAGGCATCTCAAAGCTATCCAGCGATATCAACATCTGCCACCCAAACTGAAAACATTCAATCATCACCTTCTGATCAAACTCACCACTCAGATCTAGACCCTATAAAGGAATAAGAAACATTTCAGGGATAGGCCATTTATCAAAATCAGCTAAAAAGCAAATGAGGAGAAAAGCCAGAACACTCCAACACTTAGAGGTGCCTTTTCCTGTGATAACTACTGTAGAGGTTCATAATCCGTTTGAGCCTCTGGAGATGGACGTCAGTCCAACACAACCAGTCCACGATAGTTGACGTACTTCCCGGTCAAGATCCCCAGTTGAGTCACCATGAGCTGCTCAAGTCACATCGTTCAATGGAATTGCAGCGGACTCAGACATAATTATAATGATCTACAGCTTTTACTACGAGATTGTAAACCATCAGCTCTTTGTCCTCAGGAAACCTACTTGAAAAACACCGATCAAACCGACATCAGACAGTATAGTTCCTATCATTTCTTTTCCCCTCCAGGGGCTAAGGCCACTGGAAGTTCTTCAGTGTTGGTGAGGCAGGGTATCATCCACAGTACTGTTCCTGTTGATACTCCTCTCCAAGCCGTTGCTGTCCGAATAACTTTACACATAGTTTTTACTTTGTGTTCTCTTTATATCCATCTTCGTCTATTCAGCAAACTGATCTCCAAGCACTATATGACCAACTGCCTAAGCCTTGTATCATAATGGGTGATTTGAATGGACATAATCCATTATGGGGTAGTGATTATACCAGCACTAAGGGGAAATGTATAGAAGATTTTATTTCAAACAATGCTTTATGTCTTTAATGATAACTCCAAAACATATTTACATCCCCGTACAGGTACATACTCCTCCCTCGATTTGTCCATTACAGACTCTGATCTGTTGCATGAAGTTAAGTGGTCAGTCCACGATGACCTCTGTGGAAGTGACCACATTCCAACCATTCTGAAAACGGTTAACCCTTCTGACGTTCAGCCATCATCACAATGGAACTGTACAAAAGCAAACTGGCCTTTGTTTGATTTGCTGTCCTCAAACAAATTAACTCCTAATTTGTTTATCAACGCTCCTGATCCTATTCAAATCTTCTCTGATGAACTTCACAAAATTGCTGATGAATGAATTCCGGAGTCCTCTGCAAATCCACACATCCATAAACCATGGTTTAACAATGACTGCAAGCAAGCAAGGAAGGCACGGAAAAAGGCTGAAAACTATTTCCGTCGCCATCCTATGGTGCATAATTTGAATAAATTTAAAATGTTAAATGCTAAAGCACAACATACTTTTAAGCAAAATAAGCGCCAGTCGTGGCAAACTTATGTTTCAAAAATCAATTCACGTACGCCCATGTCTAAAGTTTGGAACATGATTCATAAAATTAAAGGTAAGGGTTTCAAACCCAGCATCCACCATCTCCAAAACGGGGATTTACTACTAACTGATAAATCTGATATTGCTAACAAACTTGGTGAAACTTTGGCTACACATTCTTCCTCAACTAACTATGATCCTAAATTCAGCAAGAAAAGAAAACTATTAATATTAAATCAGATAATGGGGAAGATTATAATGAACTTTTCTCTATTCATGAAATCCACACAGCCTTTGAAGAAGCACACGATACGGCTGCCGGAGCTGATAACATTCATTATCAACTCCTGAAACACTTACCAGAATCATCTTTAGTAACATTATTGACTATTTTTTATCAAATTTGGACGTCTGGGAAATTTCCTCCTTCATGTCGTGATGCTGTAGTTATCCCAATACCCAAACCCGGGCGAGATCATACAGACCCTTCAAATTATCGACCGATATCACTAAACAAGCTGGGTTTGCAAAACCATGGAACGCATGATTAATAATCGATTAGTTTGGTACTTAGAGACCAACAATCTCATTACAAACATACAATGTGGTTTCCTTAAAAACAGAATTACCATCGACCATTTGGTTCGATTAGAATCATTTGTTAAAAATGCAATAATAAATAAACAACATGCAGTGTCTATCTTTTTCGCTCTCGAAAATGCATATGACACTGCATGGAAACATGGTATTTTAAAAGATTCACACGATTTTGGATTACGAGGCCGTTTGCCTCAAGTCATATCTGAGTTTTTAACCGACAGGCAATTTCAAGTCCACATGTGTTCTACCCTGTCTGATCATTATCATCAGGATCAGGGTGTCTCACAAGGCAGTATTTTGTCTGTCAATTTATTTAGTATTAAAATTAATAGCCTTTCAAAGATTTAAGTGATTCAATTGATGGATTGCTATTTGTGGATGATTTTAAAATTTCTTGTCGTGGCAAAAACATGAAATATCTCGAAAAGCAACTACAGCTCTGTTAAAATAAACTTCATAAATGGTCCTTAGAAAATGGATTGAAGTTCTCAAAATCTAAAAGCAACTTTATTGATTTTTTTAGAAAATATAAACCTCATAAAGACCCAGAACTAATATTGGATAAAACTCCTATTAAATTTGTACAAAAAGCCATAATATTTGATCACCATTTAATCTTTCTGCCCCACATTAAATACTTAAAGAATAAATGTCTGAAGCCCCTAGATTTGTTAAAAGTTGTATCTAATTCCAAGTGGAGAGGGGATCAGAAAACCCTGCTCCAACTATATCGATCACTTATCCGCTCAAAACTTGATTACGGCTCCATCATCTATGGTGGGGCTTGTAAAAGCAATTTAAAATTATTAGATACTGTTCATCACCAAGGCTTGAGACTTCACCTATTTGAAGTTTATATCTGGAGGCTGATGAGCCATCCCTTCAACAACGTCGCATCAAATTATCTTTGCAGTATATCTCTAAATTACGTTCCACTCAATCCAACCCAGCATATGACTGTGTTTTTAATCCTCTTTAGAAACCTCGCTACAATAAAAAGACATCTCTTATTCCTCCACTTGGAATACGAATACAATCAGATGCTTCTGCTGCTCAAATCAATCTTGAAAACATGGTCTCAATTCGACTTTTCGCTTCTCCACCATGGCAGTTAGTGAAGCCTGAGGTAGACCTAACATTAACCAAACTCAAGAAATCCGACACAAGTCAACTAATTCATCAACAGCAATATAATGAATTATGAAGCACTTATGACACTTACAAATCTATATTTACAGATGGATCCAAGGACGGTGACGCTGTTGCCAGCGCTACTATCATTGGATCCAGGACCGTCTCATCCCGTTTACCAGGTAAGTGTTCTATTTTCACAGCAGAAGCAAATGCAATTTTAACTGCACTCAAATATATCGACAACCAAACTCAACATAAAGAGTTCATTATTTTCTCAGACTCTCTTTCTTGCCTTCAGGCAATTAAAAACATGTCTTCCGTGCATCCACTTTTAATAAAAATGTTTGAATTGTTTAATAATCTTGCTACTGGCCAATATGACATCGTTTTCTTTTGGTTACCCAGCAGTTGGAATCACTGGGAACACAATGGCCGATGCTGCTGCAAAAGCAGCACTCAACAAATCTGTGACACATCTTCTGATCCCATTCAGCGATATCATTAGATGTTATTAGATGTTACATCAGAGATTAAATGCAACAGCAGTGGGACACCCAAGTAGGTATCAATAAATTACATGACGTTAAACCAAATATCGATTAAACCTACTTGGGTTGTCAGTCCAGATTTAAAGAGGTCATTTTATGATGATGTTGTATTGGCCATCGTAGATATAGTCACGAATATTTATTAAAAGGTGAAGATCCTCCATTGTGTATCCCTTGTGATGAGAGAATCACAGTCAAGCATGTCCTGCTTGACTGTATTGATTTTGCCATCACAAGGGATAAATATTTCAAATCAACTTCTCTAAAGGATCGTTTTAACAATATTAATTCTCATTTGATTATTAGGTTTTTAAAAGAAATAGAATTGTATAGTAAATTTGTATTACATGTCTTGTATATAATGAATGACCATTAACAATTTGTAGAATGAATTTATATTTGAGTTTGTTACTGGCAGTATCCTCAAAGAGGGTTGACCTAGTTTAAAATTATTGTCCCCCTGAGAGGATATAGTAAGTCAATTTCATTCTAAGAATAGTTCTGCCTACTACTCATATAAACGTAGTATATTTGTCATTTTAATTTTGGCTAATCACCAGTTGCTGAAGGGATGATGTACTTCCTGCTGGGTTCCATGCAGGAAGCTAAAGTACTGTAAGTCCCCATGGTACCTAGTATGGTGATCTACCTTCAGTTGCTGGCGATCTACAGCCCGTTTTTATACCGTGATGTTATATTTAGTGCTATCAATTTTATGATTCTATACTAGTTTTAAAATATATTTCTGTGATAAGTCTAGTTATTTTACTATCCTTCGATGGCAGGATTTTATATAAGTTTCAATATATGTTTTATGTTTAACTATTGATAGTCACGATATGGCTGAAATATTGCCAATGTGACTTAACATTTTAACTCACTCACTCACTCTTATGGCACATATCATGATTTCAATAAAAGATACAAGAGAACTTTCTTTTACCAGTAAAGATTTACCTGTCTCACATGACGCCCGTCCGAGTCGATCTAATTGGCACCTGGACGTAGGACAAGGTGTCTCCGAACAGGCGCCAGCGAGGGATTATTTTAGGTTAATGCTTTAGCAAAAGTAGATGCTGCACCATTGCAAGAAAAAACACAAAGACTTGAGTTGGATGTAAGGCCACAGGTTTATATACAGAAAAGTACAAGGACTGGAGAACACTCCCCGGCTGGGAAACGCTAAACACGGCTGACTGTCAACCCGAAGGTGCCCAGACAGAACAGCAAACGCGGCTCCGAGGGTACAAATCATACGGAGCCAAATGATGGGACCCCCCAGGGAAAAGCGCATATGGGGTCTGCTGTAGGCTCTACAACCACCAT
This sequence comes from Haliotis cracherodii, assembly GCF_022045235.1. Classification (NCBI taxonomy): domain Eukaryota; kingdom Metazoa; phylum Mollusca; class Gastropoda; order Lepetellida; family Haliotidae; genus Haliotis; species Haliotis cracherodii. The sequence continues at coordinate 7,063,257 of NW_027266281.1, read as the reverse complement.
TATACAATAGGGCCTAGAGGGTATGCCTCAAAGACCCCCAAAATCACTACTCCCAGCCCAAGAGTGTTACGCCACGAGATGTGTCTATACACAACTCCTCCAATACTTGTACTGTGATTACTGTTATATTGGTTGTGGTGTAGGAGATTAATTAGCCAAAAATACCTTACTTTTTACTTCAGTATCTGCCATGAAGTGCTGAAAAGCCTCTTGTAAGGTGTTCACAAACAATGCATTTCCCACTTCGGAAAGATGTACGCCATCATGGCGGACAAATCCTGTTTCAGACATGATAAGATTGTTATAAATACAGCGGCCACCCCAATGCAAAACTGCTTTGAACCCAGCTTGGTTCAGTCGACGTTGAGCCCTCTCTATCGCCTTTGGATTGACAACTCCATGCCAGTATAACCGTGGTAGCAGTTGAGTCAGGTAGTAGATGCCATTATTAACATGCCAAACTAGGGAACCAATATTCTGGTCAACAAGGTCATTTGATCCCAAATGCAAGAGTATTAGACTTGGGGGAGGTATACGGCCTAATTGTGTCTAGACGACTTGCAAGAGTTCTGACCACTTCATGCCCCGCTTTCCAAACCAGTGAAATCGTAACCCTAGATTGTTTCCCAGTTTCAACCTCAATGATTGATGATGAGCCAAATAAATGAATGAGGAGCCTATTATCCATACATCTGGAATAATAATAATTATTTATAATTATCAAATTGCCCGAAGTTATTGACTGTGCATCCAAAGTTTAGAGTCTAATTGAGTTGCGTACGCCTTAGACTTCCATCGACCCCACAACTGTATTGTCTCCGATGACACACCTATTTTGGCGGCAGAAGTGGCTGCTCCAATACGGAACGAGTGCGATTGGAACTTACATGGGTCGAGTCCCATATATCTGATGCATTTGGAAACCATAGCTGCAAACTGGTATCTTGTTAAAGGTTGACTGTTCCCATGGCAAAACGGAAAAACCAAACCCGCTGGACGAAGTGCAAGGTATTGCCTCATTGCTTTTAGTGGGCATATTTCACTTGCATTACCTTGGATGTGGAGCGAGCACCTCCTTGCTAACTGGTCTGTCTTTGACGATCTCAAGGTTACTTCTAAAAATGTCCCTTGGACTGTGACATCTGAAATCCTAAGACATCTGAGATCGTACCAAATGAAGATGGTCTTGCCAACTCTCATGAAACCGAAAAAAAGGCCAGAAAAAATAATGCAGTTGTAAACAAAATAGCTTCATGTGGAGAACAGCAAAGAGCATTAAGAGCTTGAGGCATCTTTAATCAATATGGAATAGGTAATTGGAGCCCTGAAGTCCCTATGACCCTTGGGTCGTTAGGAGCCTTCCAACATCTTTTGGATGATAAAACTGCTTGTGGTATGTCGCAATCCTGTGAGTTTATGTTGGTAGCTTATCGCTGATAGGTGCTGACAATGTCAAGTGGGCCAAACCTTTCGGGGACAAAAACGCAATATATGTTGTTAGTTGTCCTGACGGTGCAGGTCAAGAATAAGAAAAATTGAATTGAAGTAATCGGTTTACCTCTCTTCCACAATCTTCGATACTCTGTCTGGCATAAGAGTTGCCACCAAATCTGCATCTGAAGCCAGCTGCCGGAATTTCTCTAACTGAAAGCGTGAAAGTGCATCAGCAAGAACATTCTTTCTCCCCTCAATGTACTCTCCCCTAATTGTGATATTCAACTCCAAACAGCACAGACAAGGTGCCTAACCAAAGACATGACTGGATCTGATCTTGAGGTCATCTTGTGAATAATCTCGACTACTGCCTGGTTGTCAGATGGAATGTGACCCTTTTTTCGAGTAACTCAGAACCCCATATATCACAATTGCAACTACGATGGGAAAATACTCAAGGAAGTTAATATTAGTCATAAAGCCCTGTTGTAGCCAATAATTCGGCCAAGCTCCACAGGTTATGGACTGGCAAAATAAATACCAAAACCTTTGCCTTGTCCACCAGCATTGTCAGCATAAAAAACTCCAGATCAGCATTTGAAAACTTTGATCGCATTATGGAAACTACATTGAACTCCTTCAAAATCTCTGCCAAACTCTTAGGTCACTCTTCATGTTCTTTGTCAATCGTATGTAGTGGTGAGGCTTCCTACCACGTGTTGCATTAATCATTCGTCGGAGGAAACATCTGTCTGATGGAACTGCCTGGCACAGGACATTATGTAAACCAAAAAACGACTGTATCTCCTTTAATCTAACCTTTAAACCTTCAAAATATTATCTATAGCATCTAATGAATGAGATAGCTTATCTCCGGCACACACACACACATGTTGATTCACCAATAAAATCCTTTACGCTCTGACCTTCTGGAAAGATAGGTAGTGTATTCATCTAGAATCTCCTGGAGCGCTCTTAGGGACCAATCAGGCGTGAAACCTTAACATACGGTATAGGAGCTCAGTCTATTATACCCAAGTCCAACTCTTTTTGGTTTTTTGAATGTGACATAAGATGATTATTTTTAACAAATTTGAGATTTCTTGCCATTTTTTGCCAGAACCTACCACTTTACCATCATATCCTAGCCTGAAGCCATATTTGAAACCATTAACGAGAAACTGAGCCTGATCCGGTAAATGCTTAGCCATTCGTTCCATCACCTGTGTCTTGACTGGTGTTCGACCGAGCTTGTATAACTCTGGAAGGAGTGCTGGCTGATATACATTTGCAGGCTGGATGGGCATTGCTTCCACATGCGGAACAGCTGTGTCGGCACTTGCACTTTTGTCTAAAACACTTGCTCTGATTGAAGTTGTTACATGTGTTGCTTGCCTGTCGATGTAATTTGCCCTGAAATGTGCTGACGTGTCGTTTTTGTATACCAGAAAAACCCAGAAATGAACTGTTGATTGTAAGTGTCTGTACAAACAACATCCACAATTCCACATTCAAGTTTCCCCATGTTAGAGACTGGTCACGAGCCTGGCGAAGACGATATTGTTCATCATAGGTTCTCCATCCCAAACTAGTATGACAGTAAACCTTGTTCCATGTCCATCCTGCGCTGGACATAAATACTCATGTAAGTTGTGAAAGCTGTTGTCCAATCAAAAATGTTCTGATTCTCAGGCCCTTAGACTTGGGCCTCAACTCCAGCTGTCCATCTGTACTGATGAATACTCCCGAAGTTGTATATAATCCATCAAATCCCTGTCTGGTTTAAGCAAAAGTGCGAAAATTGTCAATGTTGTTGTTGTTTGTTGTTGTTGTTGTTGTTGCTTTGTTTGTTTTTTAATGCTGACAGGTGATCATACACACTTTGTGTTGTTGTAGGTGGTGGCATATTTAACATGTCAATATTTTGAAACATGGGAATGACTTGTGAATTATGAGAGGCAATTGGGTTACTGACCATGCTAGGAGCATTGTTATGATACTTGGCTTAAGGGACATGATTAACAAATTCCGGGAGGATACATTTGTGAGTTAAGTAAAGGTTTATATGCATTAGGCCTATAGGGATAAAAACCAATTTGCACCGACTCACCTCCTGAATGAGTAGTGGTAACAGGCGTTATCGTCGATAGCCTCTGGGACCACGTGGACCTCTGTTTCGGCTACGCTGCTGCCGCCATTTTCTCCATGAAACGCATTCTCATAGCTGCAGTTGTTACTGAAAATCTTGATTCCATCCCCGAAACAAATTTGTCCATTGTTTGAAATACTTTTCCATGAGGATAAGTAAAGCTATAACGTTCACCACAATAATAACTAACGCCACAAAAACGAGAATTAGAAATGTTTCTTCTAACGTAAGTGTTTCCGCCATTTAAAAAACGTGTTAATGGTGTGGTTGTGTGGATGAAAAGAGGATGAAGCAACTAAATTCGGCTGCAACATGGGTTAATTCCCTTTGTTTAGAGCATGTGAAGAACAATCCTGAATAATACACTGATTAGGTGCCTTGCACTATTAAACCAGGAAGAGTAGCTTCCCTTGCACTATTAAACCGGGAAGAGTAGCTTCCCTTTGACCGTGGAACACAAATGCATAGGGAGAAAGCCCCTTGAATTGGAATAATATAAGATTACCAAAATAATGCATTTTATTAATTAATAATAAAATTAACTATTTATAAACAATACATGCATATGGTGTTTAGTGTGCTTCCAATACTAATGATTCAGATAGATATTTAGCACAGCCCAATCAGCTTATCTCAAATTGTCAAAACGAGTTTCTCTCAGCTGAGGCTGTTCGGGAGTGTTTTGCTTTTATGCAGACAACGTCCCACATAAGGCCAAATCGGGACTCTGGAAAGTCTTTTCGTTACAGAAGACAGCTGTGGGACTGTAAGCCGGCATCTAGTATGATTTCAAAACGCTAATGTCAACGTCAGAGTATAATCACTCTCGATTATCTGTCGAAAAAGATCCCATCAGGCATACAAGGCAATGACAGTTATGTGAAAGAATCACTAAACATCAGTGATGACACCAGGTAAGCGTGTTGTTCTCATTGTTGGTGTTTACACATATTAAACACTTAAAACTAACCCACATGTCATTATGCCCAATCACTTTGGGCCGAGATGTTCGGAGTGAGTGAGTTAAAATTTAACATCACATCAGCAATATTTCGGCCATATCGTGACGAGATTGGTAGGTTGGTCCGATACAGTGCTAAAGGTTTTCAGTTCGAATTGAGACATTTGCCATCACTATAACTTTTACTTGAAACTGACTAGTATTAAGCTGCTAAACCAAGATAATAAAGGGTATTAAACCCACGATCATGGGATCCTGACACATCGGGCACAGTAGATGATGCCCCTTTAAATAGTTCGGTAACAGTGAGTGAGTGAATATGGTTTTACGCCGCTTTTAGCAATATTCCAGCAATATCACGGCGAGGGTCACCAGAAATGGGCAGTTCGGTAATAACACCGAAGACGTTTCCTTTCACATTGATATGGTGATCCAAATCGATGAAAAATGGGATATTTAGCGGATCCTTGTACTACTAAGGGACGCGTATCTCAAATAAAATTGATGTGCTTTAAGTCCACTGGGTCACCAGTTAACTGAGTTTCAGTCAAAACTACTCATGAATGTACTTGTATATTTATATGTTGTTCTTTTGGGTTGTTGTTTAACGTCGCACTCAACAATATTCTAGCTATATATGACAGCGGTTTGTAAATAATCGGGTCTGGGCGAGGCAATTCGGGGATCAACATCATGAGCATCGATTTACGCAACTGGCATACGATAACATGCATCAACCATGTCAGTGAGCCTGACCACCCGATCCTGTCTGTTGCCTTTTACAACAAATATAGTCGCCTTTAGCTGTAAGCATTGTTTGCTGAAGACCTATTCTAACAATTTATATATAAAATCAACAATGCCCAATGAGAGCTTAACAAATTATAACAATTGCTCGGGCGGTGGGGTAGCCTAGTGGTCAGGGTGTAAGCGCTGAAGACCCAGGTACGATTCCATTGCTGGAATATTTATAAAAGCAGCGTATCAACTCAATCACTCACTCTAAAACTTCTAATACATTGTTTCGTGAGAGAAATCTTCTGAGTAGGACTCATAGCTTTGCGTGAACTCTGTGTGCAACAGAGAACACATTAATATTTAAGAGAAATAGAAATGTATGATAAATGTATGATTTGATAAACAAAGCTATTTCTTAAATTGGTAGTATATACTTATTGATATGTGCCATCGATGGGGGTTGAAGTAGAACTTTAGAAGCTAATTGCGGCAACTTAGATGTCTGCACCACCAGCTTTCGGTGGATCTTCGTCTTGTTCCCAGACAAAGATACTACATAACTATACATGGGGAACATTATGTACGAACTTCTGATTTGTCACAGCAGAACGGAATGTGGTGTCCAGACACATACGTAAGTGCCAGATCGGATGAATGGGCCATATTATTAATGTTGCAGACATAAGTGAGTGAGTGAGTATGTTTTTATGCCACTTTTAACAATATTCCAGCTATATCACAGCGGGGGAAACCAGAAGTGGGCTTCACACATTGTACCCATGTCGGGAATCGAGTTGGCGTCACGAACGAACGTTTTAACCATTCAATCACAGTATGTAGTTATAACTTTTTCAATGGATCGATAAATGGTTATCTCCCACGCACTCACCTTCTGTTAAGTCAGATACATTCGAACACAATTGACAATATTTGCTTCCCTTGGGTCCAGTCATCCCGAAAATAAAAGCCAGTGTGTTGTACACTTTCAGATGCTCGACCAGTCAGATGTGAAAGGAGTGTAGCAATTGTGGTCTCTCAATTTAGAGTGTGACGTTAATGCCTACCAAGAACTGCACACCCTGACAAGGACGCTAGCATGTCGGTGAGGTAACGTGTTCCTGAAACCTCCCATTCTCATATGACAGTCTCTACACACGAGGCAAGAAAAGACGTTACTTACCGTTGTCGGGAAGTTGAGGTTGGCGTTTGGACGTGTACCAGACTCCAGTGGAGGTAAGCTCTACATCCATCTAGCAATCCAATTTTAAAACGACAAACGTTTTGAAATCAATGCATATAACACATGCCACTGCCAGCCATTGATATTGATAATATAATCGAGATTATACTTGATTGATAGCTTTATGACAAACGTCAATATGAGAACATGTTTTAGTCTGTTCCTGTCAATATCATCGATTATCTGTGTATATTTTCATTCTCTTGTTCATGAATTCCTTAATTTCAGCTATGACATTGCCAGGGCGGGCAGCCTAGTGGTTAGAGCGTTCGCTCGGGTTCGATCCCCGACAAGGGTACAATGTGTGAAGCTCTTTTCTGGTGTACCCTGCCGTGATAATGCACGAATATTGCTAAAAGCGGTGTTAAAAACATACTCACTCACTATGACACCGTCAGTTATTGCTGCCAAGTCAAATGACAAAGGACACAAGAGTATTTTTGCTCTGACTGCTCTCTGTCATGTCATTGTTCTCGTGCTGCTGAAACTGAAGCGTCTCTCCATGGAGGGTTAGCTTGGCACATACTGAAATTAACAAACCCTAAAACATTATCATTTATTAGAAATGACGTTTAATGATTTATTTCCTACACAAGTGTTATATGTTGTAGTTGTTTTGTATCAGATGTGTTTGAGAAACAGCTTAAATCGTTATCTCATTTTGTTTTTTAGAAGAATTGTAAGAAACTCTATTGATCCCTGAGACCCCTGAGATCTGGAAGAAACCTTGAGCATGTTATACTTTCTTTCTCTCGTCAAATTCAGGAAGACGACACGAACGTAAGTTAGCCCTTGGTGACTACATATTCGCACTCATATCCAGTGCATGTTTTGGGGGCACAGGTAGCCCAGTCGTTAAAGGTGCAGTGATTCGCTGTGCAGAGTTGCGTCGCTTGGGCACGCCAGAAATCTACGATTGCATCACTTCAGGCTTTCTTCCCACATTAAGCTGACACACCGTGATATAACTGGAATACTGTTAAAAGGGGCGCTGAACCAAACTCACTCACTCAGAATTTTTTTTTAACTCTTTTTGTTTTTCAAAAGAATTGTAAGAAACTTTATTCATGTATTGGTATATGTACATCTTAAAATAGTATGTATGTCTAACGTTTTGTAATGTACATTAGATTATGGTTATAACGAAGCGATAGGGACCACTTAGTTTAGTTTGTAATAATCGTAGTTTCTTAAAAGCATACGGCATATATACAGTAAATGGCCGGGACCAAAAACAGTTCGTTATATCCGTCAGTTCGTTAAAAAAGTGTTCGTTATAAACATATTTTACTGTACATGAGCGATGCCCAGTGAAAAATAAAATAATAACGAAGTAGTGATAATACCCAGACCCCTGAGATAAGAAATTTGTCTTTTGCTGGAAGAAACCTGGAGCATGTTATACTTTCTTTCTCTCTTAAAATTAAGGAAGAAGACACTCTTCAATAAGGTTTGTTTGTTTTTTGCTTGACGCCGCACTCAGCAATATTCCAGCTATACGGCGGTCTGTAAATAATCGAGTCTGGACCAGACATTCCAGTAACTGACATCATGAGCATTGATCCACGCAATTTGGATTAATGACATGCATCAACCAAGTCAGCAGCCTGGCCACCCAATCCCGTAGGTCGCCTCTTACGACAAGCGGAGTCGCCTTTTACGGCAAGTATGGGTTGCTGAAGACCTATTCTACCCCGGATCCTGAAATAAGGTATACCTTGGTGACTACATATTCGCACTCATATCCGGTACATATTTTCACAAAGTTGTGGAAATCTTAAACATGCCCCTTGTGCAAGAGGTGAAACAGATGCCAAAAGCGTTGTTGTCAACTTATCATGCATTGTCCTGATGTAAAACGTCCACTGATTATATAGTTTAATGGAAGCGAGAAGATTTTATGGCCGCTTCACAAAATTATATAACTTCTTTCGAATGTATCTAATTTTGCATTGAATGTGCATACCAACGTATGGCTTAGCGATTGGAGGTGTGTGTCACGACACCTTTATTTGAACATAAGAACAATATCTTCAGTACTAAAGTACTTGTTACTTCATTCCAAGAGCATGCCTACGAAGCGCTGTCAATTCGCCTAGAGGGGAAGGAATAAACCGGACCATATTGCAAGTTATTGTTTGTTTAATTGTTTTTTAACGCCACACTCAGGCAATCGCTCAAAATATATCCATTCTTTTGTACAAGAAATTAATGTTTAGCCCCAAATTGCCATACATAACAGATCAAACTGGTTGTTATATACACAATACGCATTCTACATAACACAATACAATGGATATAGTGAGTGGGTGAGTTGGGTTTAACGCCGCTTTTAACAGTATTCCAGTTATATCGCAGTGTGTCAGCTTAATGTGGGAGGAAAGCCCGAAGTGATGCAGGTCTCAGACGTTAACCACTTCGGTGAAACCCACGAGCACGGGTATGGTGCTGGCGAACCGGGATTCGAACCCACAATCATAGGTTTCTGGCGTGCCCAAAGGACGCAACTCTGCAGCGGCGCCTTAGACGACTGGGCTACCCGTGCCCCCACAATGGATATAATACATTTGGTTTCAACCCGCTTCAGGTGGGGAGGGGGGTGGGATTGGAACGGGGGTGGATGGGTGGGAGGGGTGGTGGGTGCTTGGTGGGGTGCAGTCGTATAAGGCGCCGCGATTCGCTGTGCAGAATTTCCTCCCACGTTAAGCTGACTCGCTGTAATATAACTAGAATATTGTTAAAAGCGGCTTTAAACCCAACTCACTCACTTACTCATCCCGCTTCGTCTTTTTTTTTAAACAGGTAAACAGCAGCTATTAGACAAAGCAGGTATAGTCAGGGATGAGTGACTTTGCTAGTCAGACAAAGTAGGCATGTGGATCGAAATTAAAAGAAAAAGAAAAACTTCCGTGCATTGTTTACTTAACTATCTTAGCACTTAAAATGACAGACAGACAGACAGACAGACAGACAGACAGACAGACATGTTTATTCAGTAAAAGGCCAATGGCCCAAAATACAGACATGTGAGCATGACATTTACAGGGCACAGAATTTATCATTAATTATTTTGTGAGCATAGTATAAGAATTTACAAACTAGAAATAATGTTTGCTCATTATAATTACTAAGAATATTTATTACATGAGAATAACTGTAATGAGTAGGCATAGGAAGATTAACAAGGTATTTTTGTCGTAGGGCAGAATATAAATTACAATTAAAGAGTACATGAAATTCATCCTCAATGACATTAACTCCCTTTCTACTACAATAGTTACAGAATCTGAGTGAACTGTCTGTTTTACTATATCTGCCAGTTTCTAAAGCTATTTTAAAATTTGAACATCTGAATTTAGTAAAAACAATTCTTAAATGGGTTGGGAGTGGACATGACAAGTACCTTTCAACATTTAACATTGATTTAAAATGCTAATAAAGATCACATTTTGGAGAAGAGTTTACAGAAGCACTCCAGACAAACCCAAATTGGAATAAAATATTTCTAACTTTAGTCGCCCAAGTTACCCGCCCAACATCATCTAAAAATTTAAGCATTGAATAGCATTGAGAAGGTAATCTGTGGGGTTGAAGATGTAAAATGAGCCAATGATGTCAACCAATATACGAAACAGATACTTCAGTGTTCACAACAAGTATTAGAATCAAAAATTATTCCACATAGACACTTTAACGTTTATGACAGGCATACGATTCAACAATTATTCCACATGGACACTTCACTGTTCACAACAAGTTCCAAAAAAAATTCAACTGTACTGTCGGAAGTGTTATAAAAATGTTATACATTTTTGCCCGTTTACACATGATCAAGTGTTTCACACACATTTGCTATTAAAATATCAAGTAACTTCCGATCTACCTACATGTGGTTATTATCTGCTATTGATCTCTTAGCTGTCAAACTATGTTATTTCACTTACATGTACATTTCTTGATTGAAAACAAACCTTTAATTTATCGTATTCCATTACTAAGAATTTGAATATATACACTGCTTTATTAATCTGCCTCTCAAGTTGTCCCTACCCAAACACCCCTATCCCTATGCCCACTGAAAGTCTCTCCCAAACAGATCATACGGGTCAGTGACTGCACGGATTACACTGAGATATGGAGAAACCACTTATGCATCAAATTTTTACACAATGTACATTTTCTTTCCTCTCTTACAATATTACGTAAGGAATGTAAAGAAAGTGAGAGAAGTGAGGACCTGTGCTCATTACCACCCCTCAGTGCAAGATGCATATCTGAACTTATACTTGAAGTGTACTCCTTTTAATTGTGGAATCAACTACTTATAAATGTACAATTAAAACTAACACGGTGCAGATAAGGATGTTCATAGTAGGTGGATGGGATGAAATAGCCTTAATCTCTGCTGACTGATTGCTCATGGCAGCGAATGTGGACTGCTTCTGTTAGTTTTAATTTCGTGAAGTCATGGAGATGGACTGGGAATTCAATTATGCGAGAGAGTGAGAGATATATATATAAGTGGGTCGATGAACATCCTAAAGGACCTGTGCACATTACCATCCCTCAGCACAATATATACTAATGTGGAATGTACAATTAAAACTAACACTGTGGAGACAAGGATGTCCAAGCATTGTTGTACATGGTGCAATAGAGCTAAAGTTTATTGATTGATCAATCTTATTAAAACCAGGCCTTAATGATCGCTACTGCAACACAAAAATCTGACGACATCCCATTGCAGGTTACAGGTCACGCCAAACCAATGTAATCATGCAACTACGAACAGTTGCACCATCACAAACACATGCAAAGCCAAACCAAGTGTTCATCTGAAAAGAGCATCAGAGTCAAAATGGGAGATTGCATCGGACATAACTGTTGTCACTGATGCGTCAAATGTCCTCCACATGTCTATTATAAAAACTGTTTTGAAAGCTTTACTGGGGCCTTGAATTTTGAAAACATTGAACAAACAATGTGGATCTAAATATGAAACGGAAGAGGCTGTCTCACTGGTCTCAGGGGGCTTTCCATAAGACACTTAGGGCTGAACGATCGCAACAGATTTGAAATGCTAAATAGCGTCTCTTCTCTTGAAACAATTGCATAAGCATTTAAAATGGAAGAGACTATCCTCACCCTGATGATGGGATAAGGGACGTATCACAGGCAGTAGGAACTACTGCAAAAAGTGTTGTATCTCTTATGACATTCCAGAGGTATCGTTTGTTGTGATTTTCATAAAGATTAAAGAACAAGAACATATTATCGGCAATACATAGAACATGCAGATGCTTCCATTCTCTCCAAAAGGAGGAAAGAAAACACAGCAAATACCAGATATTCACTTTTTAAATCAACAAATACCGTCCAAAAGATAATCAAGCAAGTGTGCATGGTTTACAATACAGTTTCATTGTGTCACAAATATAAGATCACTAAATATTTTTATATACAATGAATACGTTATACAATATACGTTTTTGAAACCGCAATGTCATCTTAAGAGACATTAGGAGTACATTTGGAGTACAGAAGCCACCCATTGTTTTGAAAGAAACGTCTGATACTCCGCTGACTGCGCACAATGATACAATGTTCACATTGCTTTGTATGTCCAGAAACTGTTTAGCTCTGCTGTGGGATGTTTTCGTTTTGCAGCGTTTGTTACCGAGAGTCAGTTGATCATGACAACAACGTTACATGGTGATGTACACTGCTGTGAGGATGGCGTCGCCCCCGAAGAAGATGTATTCCGGAATCACATTCGGGTATCTGTCTGTGAAGTTATGTATGCTTGATCCATCTACAGATAGCTGCAAGGAATCGAAAGGAACATCCTCGATTATCCAGTGTATTTTATTTATTTCTTTACCCTGGACACATTCCCTACCACAGCCTCTTTTGGAGACGCTAGCAATAACTATCTAAGCACATTTCAATCATTATCGAAAGACATTCTGTGCAAAGTTATTGATAGGAGACATGGATATGGTGACATCACTTAAGAAACAAGGCTACCATGGCGAACTGATTCAAGTGTATTCATCATAGTAAAATGGAGATATAATACAATAGGTAATCGAGGATGAAGGTTGAACAGAATGAAAAAAAGTTGCATCTTGATTTTACAATGCAAAGTCTCATTCTTTTGTTTGAGGTGACTAGATAAATATCCACTGAAAGTTACTGACAAAAGCATTAATTTTTATATAATATTTTATTCTAAAAAATGGTAGCATTTTTATTTGGCTTTCTTAGATTAAGACGAAAAATAAAAAAAAATATAATTTAGAATCGTTGTTGTGTAAAGTTACGTCCAATGACTTAGCCAATTCAAATTTGTCCGCATTATTATTCTTGCTATGTCAACCATATCCCCCTGCTGTTAGGTTTCTCCAAAGTGGTAAACTTTTTGGACGTGCCCTGATTTGACTTAAATACACTTCCAAAAGGCCTAAACCTACTTCACACACTGCTATGTCTATGGGATACCAAAGACAAGAAACCTACTGCTCAACAGGACAATGGTTTTATTACATTGAATGGGACCGTTACAAGTTAGTGTGTGATTTTTGTTAGTGCAGACTATCACGGTTAGGAACACCTACAAGTCTGCTGTACATTTTGGATGGTATACAGTGGATAATTGCCTTCACTCCTTCAAAAACGTATATTGTCTAATTTAACAGTTGATTATACCCAGACGCAGTAATTACTACCTGTTTGAGATCGTGACAAAGCTCACATAGAGGATGTTTGAAGAAACAACAACATACCATGAACATGCCTTGGTCCAGTCGTATCTCCACCAGAGACTCTTTACCCACTGCCAATGGGACCGGCGATAGTTTAATCTCTGTTCCCCACACACCGGAGGTTAGTGAGTTGAATACCAGCTGGTTTTCATCCAGTCGGAAGACAATATGATACTGAATATTTCCTCCTCCGTAAACATTTGTTTTTAGTCTAAAAAACAACATATTGTTAGCATAGTATATAATTTTTAAATGTTTACAGCTCGAATACAAAACAGGCACCAATTTTAGAAAACACGATGGTGGTTCTACCAGTTTTTCATTGTGATGTGGAATCCTCATTCGATGTTTGATTAAGAAAGATGTATGGAATTGGAGCAATGTGATTACGTTCTTGACGAGATTGGTATAAAGGCTGTTTGTCAGTATTTATAGCCAATCAAATATGTTTGATTTTGAACAGTTACATGCTTTCTAAAAGGTTGATCTACAGACCGCAGAATTGACATATGGAAAAATTGCCCATGTTAAATGGTGGAAGGTGGATGTGATATATTAACAAATGCTAGTGGCCATAATGTTTTGTCTCAAACTTATTATTTGTGATAATAAATGTAATGTAAAACTGTCGTCCCCATATATGATTGTTGAAGGGAGTTCATTATTGATCACTACATAAACATTGTATTTCTTATAATAAATATATATATAGATATAGATATATATATATGGATATTGGCAAAAGTCAAGATGTGGAGGCTGCAGTCATGCTGCACTAAGGTTTCCCACTGTCCACGGTAAAGGTTGCCTAGTTTTTATTCAAGCAATAAAAAGTATTAATTCTATGTTTAAATATGTTAGACGGATTTTTTTTAGACAACACATGTCATGTGTGTATGGTTTTAGCAATAGTTCTGCAATATCATGGCGGGTGACACCAGGAATGGGCTTCACACAATGTATGGAATCGAATCTGTGTCTTCGGCAAGACGAGCGAACGCTCCCCGACCGGCCCACAAATGTCATGTATTGCTACAACTTTCTAAACTCTGTAGCCTGAAACAGGGCGGACATGACATGTAAGTTTAATTAAAATGCTTGTAACTGCGATAATGGAATCACTGAAGCCGAGATGGTGAGTGAGTTAATATTTAACGTCGCATCAGAAATAAATAGGGGATAACTCCAAACAATTAGGGGAGACAACTTTCAAAAAGTCATACTTCTTTCAAAAGGTTACACCCGACATCTCGAGTCACCGTCAGAGGGAGGACCCAGCGCCTGTCAATCGATTCACAGGTGCCCGACCTGTTTTCAGCTTGTTCGCGTCTTGGAGACACCCATGGACCACCACAAGTGCTCAGATGAGCGAGCTCCATGCTTAGTGTGTCGAGAACCTGTGACCCCAGACGATCGATGCTACGTCACCCCCCCCCCCCCCCCCCCCCCCCCCCCCCCCCTACGTGAAGCCAATGATGCAGAGGGGAGGGAGGAGGGATGCTACAACCAAGTCCGACGAGACAACGTCAAATTCCTCTACTATGATTTTGAATGTACGCAAGAGACGGGGGTGCTCATCCCGAATTTGTGCGTGGTGCATTTATGATGTAGACGGTGTATCGGTTAAGCGACAAAGTGTTGTGCAAAGACTGTCCATAGAGAGGAGAAGGTTATGGTCCCAGCCACGCAAGGGGGTAGCAGCACGTCTAGGGAAAAGTAAACATGACAGAACCCTCCTCAGACGGGATGGGCGCGTCCACCTCCATGGCATCCTCCCCCTCCTCCTTGGACAGTTGACGTCGCCAACGCTTTGTGGTGGGCTTGCTTGAGAGGGTTCTGTCATGTTTTCTTTTGCCTAGGCAGGCTGCAAAAACCTCTTGTGCGTTCTCCACTTGGTTCCTCTTCTTGGTTTTTTCAGACAGGGTCATCAACCATGCACACACGTCGTCTAGCGTGGTGGGGCCTTGAAACACTTTCTCGCGGCTAGGACCATAACCTTCTTCTCGCCATGGACAGTCTTCGCACAACTCCTTTTTCGCTTGATACATCATAAAGCTTGAAGATGGCTGATTGCAGCCTTTAACAACAAAAACCAATAAGCGTATGTGTTTGCTATTGAACCCCGCAGTCCGTCATATTCAAGCAGTATATTTGTAGCCTGTAAATAATCGAGTCTGGGGCGGACCATCCAGGGATTGATTTTGTGAGCAACGACTCACACCGTCGGGGGCTAAAGTGACACGCTGTCAATCAAGTCACTGTGCCTGACCACTCGAACCATTGCTTGGCAAGCATATGTTGCTGGGGACCAACTATAACCTGGAATTCCCACGGGGCCAAATACACATTCAATACATGTAACAACATTCTCCGAGCGCTACCGCTTGCTCTTTTGTGTACCATAATTATGAATGCAAATCTATCCCTTACGTTTTATCGGCCATTGGAGTGATGTTCATTGCCACTTTGAAACTCCTTGAATTCCCACAAGGCACGTCGAAGCGGGAGTTCCTCACCTGTGTAAACAAAAAAAAAGTATGAAATATTTTTCACAAACTTGATCATTTCTGTATCATTTTGTCAACAGTTTACGTACGACTCGCAAACATCCACGTAATAAAGAAAGATTCATGATAAGTTGTAAAAAAACAAACATAATTCAGACAATTAAACAACATACAGGAACTCAGGTCTTTTATGTTTAATTTCCGCCTTTGATTTCGTAACTTCTTTCGGGATATTGTGAAATCATTCTTGCTTATTTATGACATCAAACAATCCACCTTAATTTGCGGATTATTAAAAAGAACTTGTATGGCAAGGACGTGTTCATTGTACAATAACTATCTCTGTGTCGGCAAAATCCGAATAATTACATGCTCTTATATGCTGTTTATGGAACAGTTGTGCACACATCTGTATTGCCAAAGCAAATGGATGACGCTTCTGAGATGTGCTTTATTGTACGAATAAATTATTGTTGTTGCGTCGCTATATGGCTGAAATAATTACGTTAAATTTTAACTCACTCACTTTGTTGCTGATACCTGCCTTTGTGTGATGAACATCGAATCGAATTCCCGTTATACATTTATTCCAACATACTTTTCCTTCCCTCTCTTACACATCTACAAGAATCGTCTTATGAGTAATATTTCACACAAGGGCAGACGGAACCGGAACAAGTTCCAAAGACCAAACAAGCCCAAGATCTGTTACTTCTTCCATTGCCTATATTCAAGAGTATATTGATAAGTGCACTACGTGTCGTTGTTGTTTCTAAATAAATTCTTAAAGCGGTTTTATTTGGTCGATATTTTTCCATCTTGTCACAATCCTTAATTACACCTGGAGAAGGAAAGGTCAATGTTAGATCCCCGACCGCATCATACCAACATACGTTAAAACATGGTACTTGTTGTTGCCCTGCCTAGCGCGGTGCATTATGGACCTAAAACAAGGACTGGTTGGTTCGGAGTCAGTACACTGTGTCTGAGTGGGGAATTGATGTTAAACTGCGGCATGGTATCTCTGTAAGCTTGCAGTATAGAATCAGCATTAGGTCAAGCTAGTACGAGCAGACACACATACACACACACACACACACACACACACACACACACACACACACACACACACACACACACACACACACACACACACACACACACACACATGCATGAACGTCACTGTAAAAGTGTAATAATCTTGGACGCGACATTACACCCCATTTCATATCACCTTCATACTCAACGTTCATTTTACCGCAATGTCATAACAATCTTACCGGGTTGTCCCAACTGTACTGTGCGCACGGGCCGACAGAACCGTTCCAATTTCCTGTCAACTGGCAAACTCTGCTGTGTCTAGCAGTGCACATCATAAAGTTGTCCCTGCAAGTGTATTCTGCCACTGCTCCTTCGTACACTCCGTCATAATGCATTTCAGCATTGGCAACAGCAGGTGGTGCCGCACAGCCTTGAAACTCTGTAACATTAAATAACAACGAAAGCAATATAGATCTTGGATTTTAATCCACCAATAACATCAGATAAATGTGTTGGCTACTGGTATATACTGAACGGCAAAAGAAACGTCACCCAAGTAACATTGCATGAAAAGTTGTCATTTCAATATCTGGGTAATTTTTGCATAAGTTTCTAAAATTTAACATTACCTTGTCTGGAAATATGAAATTTGATGAAAAAACCCAAAGCAGACAGACCATAGGGACACACCAGAGACGCATTAGTGTGGACACCATGCGTCGACGATTGACGAGCAGACACCTCCACTGTCACAGGTCACACAGAGGACCCATTCTGACACCACGTCATCGTCGGGACCGTCTTCAGTGGGCAACACAGCACCAGCATTGGAGATGAGTCCTCTTCATAGACGAGAGCCGTTACTGTATCTCAACAGCAGATGGTAGAGAGAGAGAGAGAGAGAGAGAGAGAGAGAGAGAGAGAGAGAGAGAGAGAGAGAGAGAGAGAGAGTATGGCAACGCCATGGGGAACGTTATTTGGATGCTTGTGTTGATGAGATTGAATCGTGGCGTGATCCGAGCATCATGGAATATGGTGGAATTGATCTTGCACAGAGGGTCGGCCCTGTGCTCTTCCAGAACATCGGTCCAGGGAGAGGCAATGGTGTCACAGCAGCTCGGCACATTGATCAAGTCTTGAGACCACACTCCATACTTCATTTGGCACGTCGGGGCAATCACAAGTTTCAGCATGATAACGCCAGTGCCCATACTGTGAGAGCAACAAGAGACATCCAGCAGAATTGTATCAGAAACTTGCAGTGGCCTGTCCTCAGTCCCAGTTTAAATCCCATTGAGCACCTGTGGGACGAGATTCAAAGACGGCTGAATGACGCAGCTGAACTGCGTCAGGCGTTCCTCGGGGTGTTGGCTCAAGTGCCTATGGCCTTCATCAACCGCCTCATCCATTCCATGTATCGACGTTGCACGGCAGTCATTAATGCACATGGCGGACACACGAGATACTGACTTGTGATGCCATTTTCTCAGAGACTAGTGTTGTGTTTCACTTAAAGAACATTTGACACTTTAATTTCAACCTTGATTATCAGTTGTGTGCCTGACCATGTTTAGTGTGTTTGGACAAATGAGGTTTCTCATATATCTATCCATGGTGACGTTGCTTTTGCGGTTCAGTATATTTTAGAAGTCAGTGTCAGTAAAGAATCATTGATACTCGGTGGAAACTCGGTTTCTTTTCACGGGTATGGTTCTTGCATGAGGTTACATTGCTTTCAACACCATCATTATATCAAGTTTTTTTTGTTCTGGTGATGTGAACTGAACTAGGGTTCAACGTCTCGCCCTTGCGCGCGTGTGTTGCTGCTTGTACTAACCAGGAGTTATGCCGTGCCACAGTTTAACATGGATACTCCACTAAGACCTGTCCTTGCTTTATCCCCTTAATGTCTAGCGCCAGGCAGAGTAATAAAAGGTACCTCTTTTATGTCCTTTCATATGACGCGGCCCAGGGTCGAACCACCAACCTCTCTGGCCTGACACAGTTTCTCATTATGCTTTCTCACCCCAGTCCAAGCCAAATGATTCCAATGAATGATAACGTAAAATAGTGTTAATGTTCTGTTACAGTCAATAGCTTACCTGTCTCACATGATGCCCGACCCAGTCGATCTAGATAACATCTGGACATTGAACATTTCCCCCAGCAGGCGCCAGCGAGTGACTATGTAAAACAATATATGCATATGGCGTTACATGTGCTTCCAATACACAAAACGACTAGGCTGAACGTTCATCCAGCCGAAATGGGAAATGTAAAATGTTTCAAAACCAGTAATTCTACCAGCTGTTTTTATATAAATGAAATGCGACTGCTAACATCCAAGCGCTTCACAGGGCAGCTTGCATTGTATACTCCCCAGGGAGCTGAAAATGAAAAGCGAGTACCCACAGGTCAAATGACCGGGATGATAATGTGGGCGCTTTGAGCATGCACCGAGTGTATGGAGGCTAGCACAATATAACTAGCCACATTATGATAATGATTATGACTATGATGTCCACATGAAAATACAAAATGCAGCAAATAGGGTTTGGGTGATCCTGGCACAGTCAGGCTGGTAAGACTCTTGTCCCCTCGACACGCAGCCCAGTCAGCGAATGTGACTTCTCCCTGGACGCGCTGCCAAGTTGAACCCAGACAGAACTTTTCGGAGAATGTGAAGACTCCCCAATTCTGCAGCCTTCTGCATTACCCTGATTGTCAGAAGGGCTGTATTCGTGGCAGCAAACCTGGGTACTCTAGGATTTGCTGCTAGATCATGTTTAAGAATGACATTTAATTTTTTATCTATATGGGACTTGTAATCTTTGGTTTTGGTTTGGCTTGTTGTTTGATGTTACACTCAGCAATATTTCAGCTGCATGACGGCGGTCTGTAAATAATCGATTCTGGACCAGGCAATCCAGTGATTAATATCATGAGCATCGATCCACGCAATTGGGATAGATGACATGCATCAACCAAGTCTGCAAGTCTGACCACCCGATCCTGTTAGTCGCGTTTTCGACAAGCATTGTCACCTTTTACGGCAAGCGTGGTTTGCTGAAGACTTTAAAACTCTATATATGGAAAATAACTGAAGATATTAATCTATGATCAGAAACCAGAAATGTTTTATTGTATGAAATTGGCAGTGTTAGAATATACATCTGATATTTTAGTTATTAACTGGTACTATACAAGTGATACACTAACTAGACATCTGTTTAATAATTTATCAGTAAAACTTTGGAATGTCTTTGTACGTATATGTATTTATCTATGACACTTCTTTGAATACAACTTTAGTTTTGCTAAGAATGTTTATTAAACTATTCCGTACAATGTTTGATGTAATTAAAATAGGGTAGGGTAGAGATATTTTTACAGGGGAAACCTTGTTAATAAATCCCAATACACATACAGGATTGAACTGACGACACTATATCATCAACGGCAGAGCCCAAGTACTTCTCAAATTTGTATCCCACAATACGTAAATGATGTGTACATGTCAAAACGCAAACTTAGGTCTAACCCTGACACAATCGTCATCACTGAAGACCTGGCCAAACATCGCCATTCACTAATTAAAAGGCTCCTAGAACTCAAGAAAGCCACCTCAATGTACTTATTGATGACATTGGTGATTTGATAAACTCATAAATGTGTTGTGTCCTCTTGACCTGTACCTGTTTAGGTATCATGCCAATGCCATCTATATTCTGAAAGTGACCATCATATCATTTCAGAGCTACCTACTTCTTCCTACTATACACATTAAGATGTCATTAATCAGATGCATCCTGGTCACAGCTATTGCTGTACTTACACAGTCCCACCCAAGCCAACAAAATCAATTTGTGACAACACACCCTACTTGTCGCTATCATTATGTTTCACACTGTACGCTTTTGTATCGTATTTCCTCTATTAATTTTGAACAAGACCCAGCTTTTTCCTGGATCTTTTCTATGTTACTTGTACATACTTCATGTGTTTGTCCTTTGTCCACAAACAGACTACAGTTCAAGACTTTTGAACATTTTGTGCTACACAATCAAGAAGAAGTTAAATGTTCATTATACCTCTACAGAACGCTTAACATTCGATTAATCATATTCATCAAACCAATTATCAAACACTTTAAGAACACGTTCATCGTCGCCCTCACCTGGTTCATTATTTTCTCCAAATTAGTCAATGATTGACATCATGACGTACAGGGCGACGATTGGATTATTTTATAATAAATGTATGCCAACTTACCTCAGTATAAGCATGTTCCACTTGAATATAAGAAGAATGTGGCACAAATTGACTAAAATCTACGATGATATCTGCGATTTCGATGTGTAATGCTTCACTGAATCTCACCTGGACGCCAACATTCAGTCAGCCGACCTGCCCCTTGATCTCTTCCATCAACCTCACAGGAGGGACAGGGATTGTTTCGGAGGTGGTATAATAGTATATTTTCAAATTCACTTAGTGTCAAGCATAGAACAGACTTGAAAGTAATTAATTCTGAATAAATTTGGTTTCAAGTTTATTCACCACAGCATAGTTTTCTGCTTTGTGTTATCTATCGCGCACCCAACACCCCTACCGCATGATAGAAACTGCACTTGATGTATCCCGTGACATCGTCCTTGTTGGTGACCTAAATGAAGATCTTTTCAATACGAATATCCACCACTTACGTGACATAATATCACACAAGAACGTACGCAGTATTGTAAATGAAGCAACACGAATTACAACACATTCTGCTAAACGTATTGACACTATTTTAAAAAGTGATGATTGTAATTGTTCCTTATCCGGTGTCCTAGATCTTAGTTCCGATGTATCGTATGTCAGGGGAGTTTTCGTGTCTATTAATGTATATCTTAATATACAAAAGTCATAAAAAAGAAACGTAAGGCTCTACAAACAATCTAACTTTACTAAAATGAATATACAAATTAAGAATAAAAAATGGAACGAGTCTTTTAAAGAATGTACGGACGTTAATGGAATGTGCGACAAATTCCACTCTCAACTAAAAAAATACATGCACGACTATATACCCTCTAAGAGTGTAACTATTCGCACAACGGACAAACCATGGTTCGATAATGACCTCAGAAATGAGCGTTGCTCCAGAGACCGTCATTGAAAAAAGGCATTACGAACTGGTAAATTAAGCGATCTTGTCAATTACAAAATGCAAAGAAACACATTTAAAAATATGAAAACAATAGCCAAAGTAAAATGCTATAGCAACATTAACGGCTTGTTGGAAACACATCTGACATCAGACAATACCAACTACTGGACCTTATTGAGATTCATTATTAAAAATGCTAATTCACCAGCATGTAATCCCCCCACCCCCCACCCCCCTCTGTGTACCGACCTGAATAAACCCACAGCATTTACCGATGTCGAAAAGGCTTATGTACTTAATACATATTTTGTTTCTATTTGTGATGTAGATGACAGCAATCAGCCACTTCCGGATTTCAGTCAACGTTTTGAAACCCCTCTCTCGGATATCACAGTTACTGAATCAGAAATAAGCGATGTCATAAAGACAGTGCCATGCAATAAATCAAGCGGACCAGATGATATAAACCCTAGACTTTTAAAACCCTTGGCTGACAGTATTGCCGTCCCATAATGTTTAATTTTCAATCGATTTTTAAAAGGAGCAATATTTCAGAAAACTGGAAACTTGCTCACGTCATGCCATTATACAAGAGAGGTGACAAAGCATTACCCTCAAACTACAGACCAATTAGCTTCTTATCTATTCTTGGAAAATTACAGGACCGATTAGTTTTTAAACGCTTATACAACTATTTCAATATGAAGTGTCTCCTGTACAAATATCAATCCGGCTTTGTACCAGGACATTCTACTACCTCACAATTAATAGAAATTTATAATGATATCGTCTCGTCTGTTGACAAGCACAGACACTATTATATGGTATTCTGTGATATATTGAAAGCATTTGACAGAGTTTGGCATAAAGGAGTACTTCATGAATTACAAAAATATGGTGTAACGGGCAAGCTATGACTATGGTTAGAAGACTATATTAGTCAGAGGAGACAAAATGCTTTTGTAAATGGCAGCTTTTCATCTTTGAAATTCACCAGAGCTGGTGTCCCCAAGGGCTCGGTATTAGGTCCACTTTTGTTTTTAGTCTACATCAATGATCTCGCTGATACTCTAGTAAATTCTACTCGCCTTTTTGCAGTCGATACTTCCGTTGGTACATCATCTCTCCACTTACAAATGATAGAACACAGATTAAACAGTGATCTAGAGCTTCTCAATACCCGTGCCAATAGATGGCTAGTAACGTTTAACCCGGACAAAACAACATTTATTCTGTTCACTCATTGTAAAAACCGCACTGAATATATTATTATCTCGCACAAACATCTGGGCGTTACTCTCTCTCATGATATGAAGTGGACAACTCACATTGATAACATTTCCCGCTCAGCTTCCAAAATGATTTGTTCGTTAAGAACCGTTAAATATTTACTTGACAGACCAACCCCGTCCAAAGAGGTATGGGATAACTGCAGTCAAGAAAATTCCGAAATAAATAATTCCAAAAACTTCAACTCGAAGCCGCTCGCACAGTAACAGGTCTCCCTCAAGATCGAGTTTATATTTTGAGACAGGATGGGAATCACTATCTTATAGTCGGAAAAATTAAAAAAATTGTACAATCTACAGTATCGTTGATAACATATGTCCGTCGAATTTACATGACACGTTACCACCCAAAGTATCAACTATTAGTAGGTATGAGTTACGAAATCAGAACAACATGAATTTGCCGAATGCACGAACAGTTACGTACCACCAATCATTTATACCTTCTTCAATCAAACTGTGGAATGAGTTACCCCATGAATACAGAAGTGCAACATCATTATCAAATTTTAAACATAATATCAAAACAACCACCTCCATACTTCTCAACCGGCAACCGAAGAGCTAATATTTTACATACACGCCTTGTAGTTCCCTAAATGCAGACCTCTTTAAAGTAAATTAATTTGATACTTTGTCATGCTCTTGTGGAAACCCATGTGAAATCATACACTTTTTTCTTAAATGTCCCAATTACACTATTCCCAGAAATATCATGTTCGCTAACATTCTAAAAGCTGGAACTACATGCACAATACAAACTATTCTCTACGATGATGTATCCCTAGCTGAAAGTCCTCATCTTCAACAGACTTCAAAAATAGATACTGTCGACTAATAGATAGATTCGAGAAACCCTTTATCATAGAGATAGAATATGGCTCTGCGGCCACTTATTATGAATTACGCCATTAGTGTATAAACTGCATGCATGTACACGAATACATGGGTATCTCTGCCTTCTTCTGTAAGCATAATCTTTACGGGTATGTATATTTTGGTGTATGTGTGTAAATATGTATGTGTATGTATATATACTATTAAAAAAAAACCGCCTCCGTGGTCTAATGGTAGAGCGGAAGGTCCGGGGTTCGATCCCCGGCCGCGTCATACCAAAAGACGTTAAAAGATGGTACTTGTTGTAACCCTGTCTGGCGCTCGGCATTAAGGGGCTAAAACAAGGACTGGTCGGCTCGGAGTCAGTATACTGTGTCTGAGTGGGGTATTCATGTTAAACTGCGGCATGGTATCTCAGTGAGCTAGCACTATAAATCGGCATCAGCCCGGACTAGTACAAGCAGCCACACAAACACACACACGTACATGCACGTCGCTATATAAGTGCAATAATCTTGGACGCGACGTTAAACCCCATTTCACCTCACCACCTCACCTATTCAAAAAAAGAAACGCAAAACCCGTATTTGCTGAGAAAATGTTGTATATTCAAACATGAATAACTTGGTAGGAAATGAATTTGAGTACATGAAATTTTACATCTGTTTAGGAGAGATCAATGTCTGTCTATACAATGATATCCATAAATTGAGGTAAGGCATTCAAAATATTCCTCAAACGTGAATGGAGTATCAATATCTGTTGTGCCCACCACGTGCACGAATAACAGTTCTCACACGCCTTGGCATTGACTGGATGAGACGCTGGATAACGGCCTGGGGAATCCTCCGCCACTCCTCCTGAGGAAATGCAGCTAGTGCCTGGAGAGTTTGGGGTTGATGTTGTCGCTGACGGAGACAGCGATCAAGTTCATCCCACAGGTGCTCTATTGGGTTAAGATCCGGGGAACGGGACGGCTAGGGGAGCACGTTGACATTGTTAGCAGCGAGAAAGGTCATTGTGACACGTGCCGTGTGGGGCCGGGCGTTGTCCTGCTGGAAAATCTCACGTTGGACGTCAATGGCTGACAGGAGGTGTGGTAGCAGGATGGGGTCTCTGTAGCGTACATCCGTCAGGTTTCCCTGGACGTGGACAAGATTGGTACGATCAATGTAGGATATTGGCGCCCACATCATCACACTCCCTCAACCAAATCTGTCGCACGCAGTTAGGGGCATAACGTTCATGAACACGTCTGTTGACCCGGTTCCTACCATCACGTCTCTGCAACATGAATCTGGACTCATTGCTAAACCAAATGCGTCGCCAGTTACGAAGGTTCCAGGCAGTTACGTTGTTACACCAACGGAGACGATGAGCACGATTGTGACGACGTAGCACGTTCCCGGCGTAGGGTCTCCTGGCTCTCGTTCCATGTTCTCTCAGCCTGTTCCGTACAGTCTGGCCTGATATCCTCCTAAGTCCTGGCACCCTGGCTGCAGTGCTCTCACCCGTAGCAGTAAGGTCACGCAAATGGAGGACCCGGATGTAGCGATCCTGTGCTGGTGTGGTGACTCTAGGTCTTCCTGTATGGGGACGGTCATTTGTTGTGCCTGTTTGTTTGTAGCGAGCTGCAAGCCGTGATATTGTCAGATGTCGGGCAACAGAAGATTGGGACTCTCCAGCCTGCAGTCTTCAAATGGCGATGTTCCTTGAGTCAACATCAAGACGTGGCATGTTCATTTGGCTTGGAAACACCTTCTGAACAATTGCCTATTTCCGATAGAAAGCTTGCTTTTTATTGCCAAACACTGCATGCTTTTCCTGCCCAATTTCAACGCGCAAGATGCCTCTTGTTGCGTTGTACTGATGCGTTTCTTACTCATTCTCAAAAAATCACATCAAAGTCAACATTTTCAAGCAAAATCGATTTGTTGCAAACGGAAGTGTGTCAATTGATGCTCTTACCAATATTGAGACATATTTTGACGATAATATGAATACAATAGGTATTATTTTCGTTTTAACATATCAGTAACACCTATGCGTTTCTTTTTTGGGATAGTATATATGTATGCATGCATATACAAGGGTATATGTGTATGTATGTTGTAGGTGTATGCGTGCATATAAGTACATGTATATAAGTATATGTATGATTGTGTAATTATATATGTAATCTTGCATGTATTTTGGATTGATGTGTATATACAAGTAAATTGAGTTTATATAGGCATTTCTTATGTATGTCTATGTTATTCTTGCAAACATTATGTTTTGTGATCTTGTGTAAATATAATTCTCTTTGTTACTATAAATGTAATATGTGCATATGTATATGAGTATGTGTATGTATGTATGAGTATATATGATTATGTGTATATAATATTATGTGCACATGTATGTATACTCACACGCAAAAGAAACGCAAGTGGTTTTAAGCAAGTAGGTAACAAACACGGAACCATAAATTTATACGAGTTTTAGCATGTAGTGAAGCCTGATGGTGTTATCAAAATTTTTGGTTGCATTTTGGAAGCCCCGAGTAAAAACGCAACATAAAAAACACGTATCGCCAAAACGCACCATTTCAATGAATATGTGGGTATCATGCACCCATTTCTCGCGATATCACAAATGCACGAAATGTCACGAACTGTAGTGGGTATAAAACTTTGACCGATTCTTGGACCTACCACTCCTTGGTCAACAATGCCACGCCTAACTCAAATTCAGAGAAACCAGGCTATCGGACGTTAGGAAGCTGGAGAGTCTGTCCAAGATGTTGCCCGTCGTTTCAACGTTAACATAACCACCATTTACCGTCTCCTGCATCGATACAATGCTACACAGACCACAGATTACCTTCCTCGGAGCGGTCGTCCTACGGTCAACACACCTCGACAAGATCGGCAGATTACCCGTCAACACATTAGCCGGGACACGGTGATCCGACGTCGCCGTTCCAACAACCTCAGATGTCGCCGACCAGCACGTCCTCCAGTTCTCCAACCACGGCATCGACAAGCACGACTCGAGTGGGCACAAGGTCATCACATCGTGAGTGGAGGCGTGTCATCTTCTCTGATGAAAGTCGCTTTTGTGTCTCCCATGCAGACGGAAGAGTCAGAAATTGGCGGCGTCGAGGTGATCGTTTTGCTGACAGAAACGTTGTGGAAAGGGATCCATGGGGTGGACGTAGCGTCATGATATGAGCAGGGATTGGACTTAATGCGGGACTTGGCCCATGTGCTTTCCGAATGTTGGTCAAGGTCGGGGACTGCTTAGCGGTATATCGACCAAGTGATCAGACCCCACGTTGTGCCATTTTTTGCACAACAACAACAACACATTTTCCCGCAGGATAACGCTCGTCCCCATGTTGCCAGAGCTACCATGGCCTTTCTGCAACAACACAACATCCGTTTTCTACCGTGGCCAGCCCTCAGCCCTAAACTGAACACCATCGAACACTTTTGGGATGAGGTTCAAAGGCGTCTGCACAATGTGCGCCCAGTCCCTACAACTGCCGATGAACTACGCACGGCCTTCACAAATCGTCTGATCATCTCAATGTACAGGAGATGTGTGGCAGTGATCAATCCTAAAGGTGGTCACTCCAGGTATTGACTGACATTTTCGGTATTGACCCGAAACTGTGTAAGCCCTTAACATTTGCAAAAAAAACAATTATTTCATCTGCCTTTTAATCCATGAAACTCCTTCAGTCAAACTTTTGTCAATCTTGCCCTATTAGTACTTCTTGTCTTTACTGTTGAAAATAAATAACATGTATACTGCATACTCGACTTGCGTTTATTTTTGCGCGTGTGAGTATGTTTCTGTATACGTATATATAAGTATGTGTGTATGCATATGTGTATATATATGTATAATCAATGTCTCTACATATAGAGTAGGGAAAGGGCCACCTAAATTGGATAACTTTTGCACAATCCCGTTGACATATATGTTACTAAAGTATGTTTAAAACAAATCAAAAACTATATCTCCCTGTAGAGGGGATTAAAATCTAGTTTAACATGTTTTCTATAAATGTAATGATGATCATCATGATCAAAACGATCATCATCATCAGCAACATCATCATCTCCAAATATATTTGTTTTACTCTGACGAATGTCGACAACAAACGCAGTCAACTCTGGCATATTTTGTCACTTGCGACAGTATATGCCTGGCAACAACATGTGACGTGAACGTTGGCATACATGTATATTGCACGGCGACAATATATGGGTAACATAGCCTCATTGCGTATGAAATAATTATTGCGCGCGAAAAATAATAGCAATAATTAATAATATAAGAATACCTTAGGCCAGTGGTTGATGTCACTGTAGAGAAATCCTGGCCGCGTCGTGATGGCCACCTGGTCACTTCTGTTGCTGTTGAGTTCACAGATGCGAGTCTTGGTCTCAAAGTTGAAGGACTTGCAGACTGAAGACATCTGACATGCCGATGCACATGAATAGAGAGACTGTGACCTTACTTTCCTAAATACGTAACGCTCAATATGCGCATCTACCGCCACCACAGAAGAGGCGTTGAAGCAAGTGCAACATCCTGATCCTACACCAGTCAGGAACAGGACTATGGTAAAAAGTCTTAAATGCATTTCTGTTTTCTCAGAAACGAGATCGGTAAGAGAGAAGTATTAATGAAGGTTGCTGACGAAAACGTAGTCCTTATAGATATATTGTCCATCTACCCGTCCTCAGTTATGGAAAGCCATACACAATTCCTGAGTGGAATATTCTTTGTGAGCTTACTGTGTTTGGCTTCAAAGATAAGACCGCCCCTTTTAGAAACAGTACTCGAGTTTGGCGTCACTTCTACATTAATTATTATACAGTAGGAGTTCTTAGATATTTTCTCGTTAGCAAATACGTAAGAACTGATTGAGTAAGCGATATAGTCGACAAATCACCATTGTCAAAGAATCAATATAACTAAATTTGCCATGGCTGTCTCATGAATATGTTCTTTTGTACCACACGACACAGGGAAACAGAGAGAATAATCGATTGCAACTCTGTTTCTCAGTGATATAGAATTTGTTAAGCTGCCGAGTTCAGATTGAGAATTGACAACATGACAAATATGACACACTCACACCAGTTGCGAAATTCCGTTATTTGAATTCACGAGCATGTAAGAACCAGGAATTCAATCAGGAATTTTCATCAACGATCGTAGGATGCTGGCTCGCATAAAGGACAGCCTAGAGAATTCGTCCATTATAGATATGGATAGTTTTTTCAGTAAAAATGTCGGAGGCGTTTTCCAGCACATTGGCATGTTGAAGATAACTGCAGTTATAAAGCGATGTTAATGCACGTGTGTGTGTGTGTGTGTCTGTGCGTGTGCGTGTGCGTGTGCGTGTGCGTGTGTGTGTGCTTGTACTAGTCCGGATCTTTCGCCCACAGACGTGCTCGACAACTTGACCATTGACTCTACTTAAGAAGGGTTATGACGATATATAAATTAGATAAGGGAGCTCAACAAATTCTAATAATTGTCAATAAAATGAGACAAAACTGATCAAGATCGCTAACTTTTGTGTTCAAGAGATATTAAGTCATACAATCACAGGAAAAGAGGCTCATGATGTGGACAAAACACATCTGAACATATCAGCTGCATAGAATGCTGTCCGTCAGTTTCGTCCTTTGCCATTGATTCGGTACTTTTAACATGTTTATCAGGGATTTAATGATATTATCCATTTTGAAATACATTAACCTTTGATGTAACAATTAGCGCCTGTTGAAACAATGGCCAAAATAGTAAGACTAAGTATCTAACTATGTGGTGGATTGTAGACATAGAGGTTTACAAACCACGTCAATTAACGCTGACCTTAAAGGTTTAAAACACAAACATCCACTTCGTCAATCAGCAATCAAGCCTCTCTGAGGTTAACGGATATTGCACTCTTCAAACAAGCTGGGTATCAGGACATGTTTATGCCATCTATTAGAACACAGATAAATTATAACAACAAACATCCCACGCAAGAACATTTATGTATGTTACCTATAATGCCAAAATGCATCCTATGGTTTCCATGTACCTCACGATGTCATTCTTGATTTTGATACTTTCAAGGACTAATCAATGTGGACCATTATTTCTCTCAGGTTTAGTTCTGTTCTTCATACAGTTGTGATTTACTTTATGTCGTTCATTGTTAGTGATTAGGCGTCTGCAAAGCACGGAGCGTCTACGTGCTTTCGACACGCTGGAAACTGGTAAAAGTGTGCAAAGCACGGAGTGTCTACGTGCTTTCGACTCGCTGGAAACTTGTAGTAGTCTGCAAAGCTCGGAGCGTCTACGTACCATCGATACGCTGGAAACTGGTAGTAGTCTGCAAAGCTCGGAGAGTCTACGTGCAATCGATACGCTGGAAACTGGTAGTAGTCTGCAAAGCACGGAACGTCTACGTGCTTTCGACACGCTGGAAACTGGTAGTAGTCTGCAAAGCTCGGAGCGTCTACGTGCTATCGATACGCTGGAAACTGGTAGTAGTCTGCAAAGCACGGAGCGTCTACGTGCAATCGATACGCTGGAAACTGGTAGTAGTCTGCAAAGCTCGGAGCGTCTACGTGCTATCGATACGCTGGAAACTGGTAGTAGTCTGCAAAGCACGGAGCGTCTTCGTGCTATCCACACGCTGGACAATCGATTGATCCGAAACCAGTGTTGTGCCGCATCTTATAAATCGTCATATTGCCAACGGAGGTCAATGGTGTGGACAACGTCGAAACTGGGGAAAACGTTGCAGGTCGCGTGTGATGTTTTCAGATGAGTCCCGATTCACTTTGAACTTTCTTGGTAGCCGTGGCGACGTCAAAATGAACTTTAAGCCAAGGCAACATGATATCATACCAGATTTGACTTTGGATCGGTTATAGTGAAGGATGGTATCACTATGGCTGGCGCTACCCCACACCATCTTGTGCAAGGAAGGGTAACTGGACAGTATTATTGGGATAACACACTGGCACCCTTGTTGTCCCGTTTGCAAGGCGTGTGGGTCGAGGTTATGTCTGTCAGGGCGACAACGCCCGTACTCATCGTGCAGCACAACATCCATAGAATCCCATGGCCAGAAATCAACTCGGACCTTTCCCCCACATGTCTGGGACATGATGGAAGATGTGTGCGTCAACGTCATAGGCCGCCGACCGCATGCAATTTACCATACTGACTTGTACAATATGCGTGTTTGGACTTGAAAACAATTGCCTTGCCTTAGCATGAGTTTCTGACGATGCTACTGACGGGACAGGCTTTTCGGTAACACTTTGTGTTATTATTATTTGACAGTAATTTACAATTACATGCTCAAGATAGAATAATAATACAATTAACTCTGTTTTTAGCCGAGATTTCCTAAGATCATGAAAGTGATTTTGAAGCTTTTATTATTTGATTTTATTGATCCATTGTATCCAATATGCACACATATACATATAAAGCAAAGCCCTAGCATGTTGTCATTGTGGTCAGTTCAACTGGACCTGTGTGTAGTCATACAACAATCCTGGGGAGCTTAATACTTCACTTGTAGCAGCATGCAAGAATAATACATGATTCGTAACACTAAAGAAATGCAAACATTGCACATACTGTCATAGCAACTGATTTACGACAACCATTGTTTGAAGAACATTTCATTTAAAAGGATAATTAAGCTGTAAATCCCCGTTGTTAATCCTCACCACCATTTCATTGTATATTGACTGTCAGCCAACCTGGACTACTATATCACTTCCCGTTAATTACTGTTATTTATAGTATGACATTTAATGCCTTAATTGTTCATCCCCTGAGCAATGTCGGTTCATCACCCCTAGAAGTCCCATGTCCAGAGCAACGTCATTGTCTGTCCATTGTTGTTCATTACTATATATGTGTTACCATTACACTGTTAGGAAGCTTGGTATTCCGAGTGTTTGTGTGGGGACGACCCCGAGCAGGATGTGCCGCTCGTAGGAAACGTCCTGAGGTGAGCTGGAGCTCCGCTCACCTCATGTATGCCTGAGCTGGAAGGTCCGCTCATCGCTGTGTTTGTGTTGTCAGAGCAGGTATTCCGCTCATTGTGCAATTGTTGTTTATTGTTTACATGTTGTGCATAAAGCGTTCCGGGACAGTGATGTCGGTTTTGTCCTTTATTCCCCCAAGAGCTTATTCCCCATCATCATCCACGTTGACAGTACCAATACTTACGCATCCAGTTCTTGCTCCCTCGTAAAATATTGTAGGTGGGGATATCTACTTGTATGTTGTAAATATGACAATTTAAGGAAAAAATATATTGAACAGAAATACTATGTACATCCAAATAAATACAAGTTTATCTCTTTAATTTCACATGTGAGCAAAACGGCTATACAAAATCTCTCTCTCTTTATATATCATGCCATGTTATTAAGAAATGAATCATTGTAACATTCCTAACCGCTTCCACATTGTCATGTATTCTGTACTACGGGCCTGATTGATTGATATCTGAGGAAGAGTCACACTATCATTTATTAAACAGTCTATTATAGTAAAACAAGTGGTAATCCCATGTGGCTTTGGTTGTGTGCGTTTGTCTCTTAACTATTCATGATTAGCAGCATATAAAGACGTCTTGTACGTTATATATTTATGCCTGAATAGAGTCATACTGGAACTTGTTTTCAACTTTAACAACGGTATCCACAACACAATTTATACATCAGACTCACAATGCTGATGTCAGCTTGAAATGATGTAACATTAATTATGCACATATTTTTAGTATCATTGTCACATAAGAGCTCGTGAGTTACACTACAACATACTTAGGTGGTACATACAGTTTGGACAGTGCAGATTACTTCAGTGATCAAAACATACCAAAACGATATGACAGATCTCAAATAAATTGAACACTAACTTGGCAATAAACTTGCGCAAAACATAATTTCAAGTTCCAGAAATCTAAGTCAGTACTCATAAAATACATTCAACATTTATGAAAACAGCCATTGAAGCAACGCCAGATGTGAGTGCTGTGGCCTGTTCTCTTTCAAGTACATACAATGAGGGGGTCGGTTTGAAAAGCTGCAATATCAAATATTTTAGCTGTTGTGGTCGAACTTATACATATTGTCAGCTTGCTGAAGCACATGGTTTGCTTCAGTTAGTCCCATCATAATAATGTCTTCAAAACACGGACAGCCTCCATGGTCCAGTGGAAGAGCGTCGAAGTCCGTATACTGTGTCTGAGTCGGGACATACACACAAGTGCATGCACATCGCTATACATGTTCAATAATCTTGCACGCGACGTTAAACCCCATTTCACCTCATGTTTCACAACACATACTTCTTTCACTGGATATTCTTACACTACTCTATACTGGTTAGACCTGTGAATATCTGGGATAGAATAGGGCTTCTGCAACCCATGCTTGATGTAAAAAGCCACTCTGTCGTCGTAAGTGGCGACCAGTGGGATCGGGTGGTCAGACTCGCTGACTTGCATGGATCCCAATTGCATGGATCCGTGCTCATGATGTCAATCTCTTGATTGTCTGGTCCAGACTCGATTATTTACAGACCGTCGTCATTTAGCTGGAATATTGCTGAGTGCGGCGTGTTTAAACAAACAAACATACTCCATGGTTAAGTGACTGCTCATTACTACAATAGCCGTGTTTGTAATTGGAGTTGGATGCTGATGTCAAAATGGATAAAAGGGGAAAAAAGACATTCCTCGTAGTATTCATCTGATACATTCACATATTCATCAGTGTTACTCAGCAAGGTCTGAAGTGTGGCTTCCGGTGAAGGTACTTCTTCCATTTCATGGTAAGGGTTTGCTGTTGCTGTTGTTGTTTAAGAGATTGCCTGCTGTCCGCAGCAATTTCGGCTAACCGTTGTCTTTTCAAAACATTTGATACACAGGAGGTATCCCCAGTGTCTTTTCATAACATTTGATACACAAGGGAATCCCCAGTGTCTTTTCATAACATTTGATACACAAGGGAATCCACAGTTTCTTTTCATAACATTTCATACACAAGGGAATCCCCAGTGTCTTTTCATAACATTTGATACACAAGGGATTCCCCAGTGTCTTTTCATAACATTTGATACACAAGGGATTCCCCAGTGTCTTTTCATAACAGTTGATACACAAGGGATTCCCCAGTGCCTTTTCATAACATTTGATACACAGGAGGTATCCCCAGTGTTCTCAGACGTGCATTGTCCAGTTGAAAGCTTTGAAACGGGATGATTATTGGAAGGTTGCAGTTTTTTAATCAAGAAGTATTTTTGTTCTAAAGATGAATTGTATATGAATCCGTACTATCACCCAAAGGTATGATAACTGGTTCAACCAGGCTGTGTTGATCCTCCGTTTGATATGTGTGAGTTTGAATGCTGTGCTATGTCTTGTCTCGAACCCTTTACAGTTAGACAATATATTCCGGGAACGGTCGTCTTGAGACTACTCATAGATGGCGCGACAGTATCTGGTTCTTGACGTTATATCAACTGACGTTATCCACGACAATGTCACTAAGGTTGTTTAGATTTTGCAGAAGCTCATCTTCCAACCACCTTTCATTTCCTTATGATAATCACCAGTGTCCTTTATCGCCTCGAAAACCGGCTCTCATCTACCAAATAAGCTCCAGACCACGGGTTATGGCGTGCAAAACAATGACACGATTACCTGATGGTACCATTGGGTGCTGTTCGTCGATGGTAGCCTCATGCAGCGAGTGGAATGATTCTTATTCATCCAGATTTATGACCTGGAAGTCCTGACTGTGATGGTTATGAATGGTGCGGAGATAATGTGACCTCAGACAGGATGGACTATTTCCCCCTGAAAACTGATCGGCCATCGCCCAGCGCACTGTATCGAAATCCCATCTCACGGAGAGCAATGTTTAATGTAGTCCAGGAAATTATAATTGTGTCTTCAATTTCCTCCTGAATTCTACTACAAGCTGGGGGTACTATAAATCTTTACACTATACGCCTATTCACCCCTTTATCCTAGCTGCCTAATATCCTTCGGTAACACACCCTATCTCAACTAATAAATGGTTTCCTTTATCTATCTCAAGTGTAACAAATGTGTTTACATTTCCTAGTACAGTCTGCATGTCGTGTACCATGGCTGTGGCGATGCAAGTGTAAGAATCGTTTTTACATTTCCTAGTACAGTCTGCTTGTCGTGTACCATGGCTGTGACGATGCAAGTGTAACAATCGTGTATACATTTTCTAGTACAGTCTGCATGTCGTGTACCATGGCTGTGGCGATGCAAGTGTAACAAATGTGTCTACATTTCCAAGTACAGTCTGCATGTCGTGTACCATGGCTGTGGCGATGCAAGTGTAACAAATGTGTCTACATTTCCTAGTACAGTCTGCATGTCGTGTACCATGGCTGTGGCGATGCAAGTGTAACAAATGTGTCTACATTTCTTAGTACAGTCTGCATGTCGTGTACCATGGCTGTGGCGATGCAAGTGTAACAAACGTGTTTACATTTCCTAGTACAGTCTGCTTGTCGTGTACCATGGCTGTGGCGATGCAAGTGTAACAAACGTGTTTACATTTCCTAGTACAGTCTGAATGGGGCAGTGTTATGTTTGAGTGGATTAGATTTTTTATGAAGATAACATTATTATCACAGAGTCAAGTACTCATATTTCTATTGTCCGTTTTAGATTTCCATCACTGACCTTCCAAACAGTAAGTAGTAGTAGTACTTCAGATGAACTTCCTAAGCTTAAATGTGTATGGACTGCATGCAGGGAAAATATGAAATTTTCAAATCTGTTCACGTTTTTAAACAAGGTGCTCACGTGATTTGATGCACTTCGCGATGTAAGACCCATTTTATCACAATATAGATCTTGATTATCGATCAGATCGTCCTGACTCGACGATACGTGATACGAGAGGTGGAATCTGATTGGTCAATAGGAGAAGCTTTGAAGGGACATTACTCATAATAACTACTGTTGGCGCTACGATCGAGCCAAGGAATTCCAGCCTGATTTGGCAAGGGTGGAAACTGGACTTGCCTCGGAAAGATGACCACTGCCAGTCATTGTTATTGATAATATAATCGAGACTATAATTGATTGATAGCTTTATGACAAACGTTAATATGAAAACATGTTTTGGTCTGTTCCTGTCGCTATCATCGAATATTTGTGTATATGTTCTTATTCTTGTACATGAAGTCCTTAATTTCAGCCATGACATTGTCAGTTATTGCTGCCAAGTCATATGACAAAGGACGCAACTCCATGACGACTGCATATGTTTTTGGGAGTATGTTTTCTCCGACTGCTCTCTGCCATGTCATTGTTCTCGTGGTGCTGACACTGAAGCGTCTCTCCAAGCTTGGCACATTTTGAAAATAACAAACCCTAAAACAATATCATTTATAGGAAATGACGCTCAATGATTTATTTCCCACACAAGTGTGTTATATTTAGTAACTGTTTTGTATCAGATGTGTTTGAGAAACAGCTTAAATCGTTGTCTCATTTTGTTTTTTAGAAGAATTGTAAGAAACTCTATTGATGTATTTGTATATGTACATCTTAAAATAGTATGTATGTCTAACGTTTTGAAATGTACAGTAAACAATGGTTATAACGAACCGAAAGGGATCACTAAGTAAAGCATATTTACGGCATATATACAGTAAATGCCGGGACCAAAAGCAGTTTGTTATAAAAGTGTTCGTTATAAACATAGTTTTTACATGAACAATGCCCAGGGAAAAATAAGATCATACAATAATAGTGATAATACCCAGACCCCTGAGATCTGGAAGAAACCTTGAGCATGTTATACTTTCTTTCTCTCGTCAAATTCAGGAAGACGACACGAACGCGCCCAGACCCCCTGCGATAAGGTAGCCCTTGGTGACTACATATTCGCACTCATATCCAGTGCATGTTTTGGGGGCACAGGTAGCCCAGTCGTTAAAGGTGCAGTGATTCGCTGTACAGAGTTGCGTCGCTTGGGCACGCCAGAAATCTACGATTGCATCACTTCGGGCTTTCTACCCACATTAAGCTGACACACTGTGATATAACTGGAATACTGTTGAAAGCGGCGCTGAACCAAACTCACTCACTCAGAAAATGTTTTTACAAAGTTACGGAAATCTTAAACATGTCCTCTGTGCAGGAGGTGAAACAGATGCCAGAAGCGTTGCTGTCATGCACTGTCCTGAAGTAAACGACCACTGATCATATAGATTAATGGAAACGAGAAGATTTTATGGCCCCTTCACAAAATATATCACTCGTTTCGAATGTATCTTCTAATTTTGTCTTGAATGTGCATATTTACGTATGGCTTAGAGATGGGATGTGTGTGTCACTACACCTTTATTGGAACATAAGAAGAACAACATCTACAGTACTGAAGTACTTGTTACTGCATGCCTACGAAGCACTGTCAATTCGCCTAGATGGGAAGGAATAACCCAGGCTATATTGCAAGTTATTGTCTGTTTGTTTAATTGTTGTTTAACGCCGCAGGCAATATTCCAGCTATGTGACAGAAGTCTGTAAATAACCAAGAATGGATCAGACAATCCAGTGATTGATATCATGAGCATCAATACATGCCTTTGAAAACTCCTCCTTAAAGGAAATGACTTTTTAGTACTCCGATCATATATGCAGAAATCGGATTAAACTACTTAAAATCACTGTAATGAAGTTAGGTGAAATTGGGTTTAACGTCGCGTCCAAGATTATATCACTTATATAACGATGTGCGTGCGTGCATGCGTGCGTGCGTGCGTGCGTGCGTGCGTGCGTGTTGCTGCTTGTACTTGTCCGGGCCGATGCCGATTTATCAAACCCCGGACCTTTAGGTCTTCGTGTGTACGGTCCACCACAAGACCATGGAGGCAGTCAAATCACTGGAATGAGAACAATGATTGCTTTCTGAACAAACGTTATTCCTTTGTAAAGTATCCTATTTTTATGGTTCGAAGATCTGGGTTTTTGAAAACTGCTCTTCAATGGAAAATACCCACCTTGATCTTATTAGAAATTGTTACCTATCAAAAGGAATAATCCACTCTATTACCGTATGCAGAAATTCGGAAGACACCACTTTAAATCACTGTAATGAGGGCAATGGCTGCTTTCAGAACAGAAATTACTCATTGGGAAATATTCTTTTTTATGTATAAATTGTTGCATGAAAATGCAATAATAATTATTCTACCAGGTGCACAACAATTAAAAGTATTCCTTTAAAAACAGGATACAATGGTTGTTGGGTCAATAAATCTCCATGAAGACGTCCTGAATATTAGTTCAAACAACAATGGCACTCTTATATGGAGGCATCCTCAAAATCTAAATTCTATGAAGTTATCAAATGTGAAATTGAAACAATTTTATCTTGATGGAAAATTTACCAAATAAATACCAAAAAAAGGTGGAAAAGGTCGCTGATAAAAAATACCATTAATTATAAGGACATGTCCGTTTTGTAGATGCACTTTATTCTAATGAGTATCATCATATCTTAATTTGTGAAATGTTTATTACCTATCGCTAAAATATATCCATTCTTATTATACAAGAAATTCGGTAACGTTTAGCCCCAAATTACAATACATAACAGTTCAATAGGGTTGTTATCGTCTTCACGGAGATTTATTGACCCAACAACCATTGTATCCGGTTTTTAAATGAATACTTTTAACAATACAATACAATAGGTATAATACATTTGGTTTCAACTCTTTTCGTCTTTTTTTAAAAAATGGGTAAACAGTAGCTATTAGACAGGCCAGGTATAGTCTGGGATGAGTGGCTTTGCTCGTTCGACAAAGTAGTCATGTGGATCGATTCATTTTACTGTGAACAGGGATGCACGAAATTAAACTAAAAGAAAAAGATACGTTGTCTTGCATCATTTACTTATCTATCTTAGAACTTAGAAAGAACCACAAGCATAATGTTGTCAACAAATGTCAGACACAGATACGTCACTGTTCACAACAAGAATAAAATTCAACTGTACTGTCGGAAATGTTATAAATGCTTTTTGCGTGTTTAATCATGATCAAATGTTTTACAGACAGTTGCTATTTAAATATCAACCTACCTGTGGTTATTATCTACTATTGATCTCTGAGTCGTCAAACTATGTTATTTCACTTACATGTACATTTCTTGATTGAAAACAAACCTTTAATCAATCATATTCCATTACTAAGAATTTGAATAAATACACTGCTAAATTTATCTCCCTCTCAAGTTGTCCCTACCCAAACCGGCTATGCCCATTGAAAGTCTCTCCCAAACAGATCATACGGGTCAGTGACTACACGGATTACACGGAGACACGGAGAAACCACTTATGCATGGTTAGACAACCCAGGCACAGTACAGCCTTTAAAACTAGACGACCGGGTTGTAATCGTTCATTTCGAGTTTGTCGGTGGTACTTCCAATTACCAAAAGAGTTTATGAGGGGTGCTCGGGAGAGAGTGTTCGCTGTTACATCGTCCACACCTTCAATATGAAGGGGGTATCCTTTCAACAACAAACTCCATCACATACTGGTAAGTGGCTTTCATTCTGTGAATGAACGTGGGCGAATAATGGTCAGGGTACGCAAAGACTTGATCAGACGCTGATTGCATGTATACTTCAGTGTTTAATGGTATTGTTTGATAGACATTACATAGAAGTTGGCGGATGGCAATGTAAACACAAAGTATGGATAACAACTTCTTCATTTTACTTAAAAGCGTGGTTTCAGTATCGATCAGTGTACTGTTGTTAAGCAAGGATAAATAATAATGAACATGGATTCAGAATATATATATAGTAGGGTTAACAGTACCAACAATTGTATACCTTAGGGAGATTAACATGACTGCATTAAATAACAACAGACGATCACTACTGTTAAAATATGACGGAAAGAGAACTCATTATGAGGAAGCCAAGAGGACAGGAAGTCAATTAACTGGATTAAGTAAACGTAGGTGGGTGATTATTGCTTAAATGATTTCATAGTTGGCGGATGGGATGAAATAGCCTTTATCTCTGTTGACTGATTGCTCGTGGCGGCGAATGTGGACTGCTTCAGTTAGTTTGAATTTCGTAAAGTCATGCAGATATTTTGAGAGGATTGGGAATTCAATTACGCGAGCGAGAGAGAGAGAAAGAGAGAGACAGAGAGAGAGAGAGATTAGTGGGTCCATGAACATCCTTAAGGACCTGTGCTCATTACCATCCCTCAGGACAACCTATACTACACATATACTTTTAATTGTGGAATGTACACTTAAAACTAAAACACTGGACAGACAAGGATGTTCAATCATTCTTGTACATGGTGGAATAGAGACAAACTTGGCCTTACTGAAGACATTATGTATTAAGTTTATGGATAAGCTGAAACAACATTGTAATCATGGAAAGTTAACTAAAAGCAACAGATGCACCATCACAAACACATATAAAGACAAGTCAAGTATTCATCTGAAAAGAGCATCAGAACCTAATAGTATAAGTACAAATTGCATCGGACACAACTCTTTTCACTGATGCGTCAAATATCCTCCACATGTATACCATAATATTTTTCGAAAGCTTTACTGAGACCTTGAATTTTGAAAACCTTGAACAAACAATGTAGATATAAATATGAAAGAGGCTGT
Organism: Haliotis cracherodii; assembly: GCF_022045235.1. Classification (NCBI taxonomy): domain Eukaryota; kingdom Metazoa; phylum Mollusca; class Gastropoda; order Lepetellida; family Haliotidae; genus Haliotis; species Haliotis cracherodii. The sequence goes on along the minus strand of NW_027266281.1, from coordinate 7,022,396 downwards.
CTCACTGGTCTCAAGGGGCATTCTGTACGACAGTTAGGGCTGAAAGATAGCGACAGATTTGAAATGCTAAATAGTGTCTTATCTCTCGATACAATTGCATAAACATTTAAAACATGCCGTGGGTGGGATAAGGGACGTTCCTGAGGCAGTAGGAACTACTGCAAAAAGTGTCACCATCTCTTATGACATTCCCGAAGTTTCGTTTGTTGTGATTTTAATTAAGATTAATGAACAGGAACAAATTATCAGCAACACCTAGAACATGCGGCTGCTTCCATTCTCTCGAAAAGGAGGAAAGAAAACACAGCAAATGCCTAAATTCCCTTTTTAAATCAACAAATACCGTCCAAAAGACAATCAAGCAAGTCACAAACATAAGATCACTGGATATTTTTTTTATACGACGTGTACGTTATACAACATACGTTTTTGAAACCGCAATGTCAGCAAAAAGCGACATGAGGAGTACACAAGCAGAGTGACGTCAAATGTCCCCCATTGTATGAAAGAAACGTCTGATACTCCGCTGACTGCGCACAATGGCACAATGTTCTCATTGCTTTGTATGTCCAAAACTTTAAAGCTCTGCTGTGGGATGTTTTCGTTTTGCAGGGTTTGTTACCGAGAGTTAGTTGATCATGACAACAACGTTACATGGTGATGTACACTGCTGTGACGATGGCGTCGCCCCCGAACTTGATGCTTTCCGGAATCGCATCCGGGTATCTGTCTGTGAAGTTATGTATGCTTGATCCATCTACAGCTAGCTGCAAGGAATCAAATGGAACATCCTCGATTATCCAGTGTATTTTATTTATTTATTTACCCTGGACACATTCCCTACCACAGCCTCTTTTGGAGACGCTAGCAATAACTATCTAAGCACATTTCTATCATTATCGAAAGACATTCTGTGCAAAGTTTTTGATAGGAGACATGGATATGGTGACGTCACGTAAGAAACAAGGCTACCATGGTGAAATTATTCAAGTGTATTCATCATAGTAGAATGGAGATATAATACAATGGGTAATGAAGGTTGAACAGAATGAAAAAAAGTTGCATCTTGATTTTACAATGCAAAGTCTCATTCTTTTGTTTGAGATGACTAAATAAATATCCACTGAAAGTTACGGACAAAAGCATTAATGTATACATAATATTTGATTCTCAAAAATAAAATATATCTTAAAATTCTCAAGTAATATATTTTCGAAAATGGTAGCATTTTCATTTGGCTTTCTTAAACTAGGACGAAAGATTAAAAAAATAATAATGTAGAATCGTTGTTGTGTATAGTTACATCCAATGACTTTGCCAATTCAAATTTGTCCGCATTATTATTCTTGCTTTGGCAACGATATCCCCCTGCTGGAAGGTCTCTCCAAAGTGGTAAACTTTGCCCTGATATGACTTAAATACACTTCCAAAAGGCCTTAACCTACTTCACACACTCCTATGTCTATGGGATACCAAAGACACCATGCCTGCTGCTCAACAGGACAATGGTTTTATTACATTGTATGGGACCGTTACAATTTAGAGTGTGATATTTGTTAGTGCAGACTATCACGGCCGGGAACACCTGGAAGTCTGCTGAACATTTTGGATGGTATACAGTGGACTTCACTGCTTCAAAAACGTATATTGTCTAATTTAACAGTTGATTATACCCAGACGCAGTGATCGTGACAAAGCTCACGTAGAGGATGTTTGAAGAAACAACAACATACCATGTACATGCCTTGGTCCAGTCTTATCTCCACCAGAGACTCTTTACCCACTGCCAATGGGACCGGCGATAGCCTAATCTCTGTTCCCCACTCATTGGAGGTTTGTGAGTTGAATTCCAGCCTGTTTTCATTCAGTCGGAAGGAAATATGATACAGGACATTTCCTCCAGCGTAAAAATCTGTATGTAGTCTAAAAGAACGAGAACATATTATTAGTATATTATATACTTTGAAAAATGTTTACAGCTCGAATACAAAACAGGCACCAATTTTGGAAAACACGATGATGGTCCTACCAGTTTTTCTTTGCAATGTAGAATCCGCATCTAAGGTTTGATTAACAAAGGTGTATGGAGTTGGAGCAAAGTGATTCCGTTCTTGACGAGATTGGTATAAAGCCTGTTTGTTAGTATTTATAGCACTAAGTTTATTCCTAATGCAGGATATTAACCATCCCCAAACACACTCGCTAGATAACCTCTTTGTATACTGCATACTCGACTTGCGTTTCTTTTGCGGCCTAGTTTTGATTCAATCAGTAAAAAGTATTAATTCTATGTTAAAATATGTTTGACGGATTTTTTTAAAGAAAGTAAATGTCAAGTGAGTATGGTTTTAGCAATATTCCAGCAATAGCACGGGAGGTGACACCAGGAATGGGATCCACACATTGTATGGAAGGTCGGGAATCGAAATCCGGTTCTTCAGCGAGACGAGCGAACGCTACCCGATCGGCCCACAAATGTCATGTATTGCTACAACTTTCTAAACTCTGTAGCCTGAAACGGGGCGGACATGACATTTAAGTTTAATTAAAATGCTCGTGACTGTGATAATCGAATCACTGAAGCGGAGATGGTGAGTGAGTTATTATTTAACGTCAAAACTTTCAAAAAGTCATACTTCTTTCACAAGATTGAACATTTGTATGAACGTGCAGTTCACATTACCCAATAATAAAAATTAAACAAATACCACAAGAAATATTTTCAAATCAGTAACGTCATACGATCCAAGTCACTTTGACAGAGGTCCGACTAACGCATAATTACCCATGGACAAAGAGACCAGCAGCTTTCTTAAACGTGCCGAAAAGGAGTCACATGACAAAGATTAGATACATAAATTACTCATGTTCAAGATTAATCCTTCTCATTTCATCATGTTTGATAAGCTGTCACTCTGATAGGCATTCATATTTAAGTTTTAATTGGCAATTTTTTTATGTGAAAAGGCATGCTACTTTAGAGATATTGAATGCCACTAGATACAAATGTCAATGAAGCATTATACAGAGCCATGGAAGAAGAGTGTGTATCCCAGTGGGATTCTGGGTTACTTTAGGTACGCAGCAAGGTAATATACCATATATGCAGCCAGTTGTCGCTTCCCTTGGGTTTGTGTAACGGTTACAGCTTCTCAAGCCCGAAAGGTCGGGTTCACTGGGCGGAAGACTAGAACTACCAACCAATGAAATACATAGATACAGATAATCCGTCCTTCCTCGTCACGAGTAGTATATTGTTATTAATACCCATCGTGGTGATTTAAAATATGAATCTAAAAAGACAAGAAACAGTTTACACTTATAACAGAGGCGAAGTAGCTTTTCATAATATTCATACGCGTGTGTATTCGTGGAATTTTACCTGATCACACACAGTCTACACTGAACACTTAGATTCCGAGAATGCGAAATAGTTCGTTTAAGCAACATCAATTCTTCAACGATTTAAACAATGTAATGAATTTTGGCGATAAATATACAGTTTGATTAACAGTGATTAATGTTTAGTAGTACAACAATGAATCTTAAATGACTTGGCATTATTGTTTATACAAAATTCAAACACTTGTAGTTTAAACTGTTTTTCTCGGTCGACATGGCCGCTAGTCTCCTCAAAGTCACTAGCTCTCGTGACTACGAAAAGATGACCAAATCTCAACAACATCAAACTGTGTAAACTGATTCTACAACAAGTAAGATAAATTTGACAGACTCTTTCAAGCGAGCATATGCCTTACATTTTAAAACAACAGTAAATATACTCTTCAAAAAAAAGAAACTTGACATAGATGTAAAACCACTTTTTGCCAAATATCTAAAATAATTACATTAAATGAGAACCAAATTAGTCAAACAGAAAGTCGATGTGTCTATAAGTCGCGAAAAAGCATGCAAAGCACATAAACGTAGCGTTTGGTGATCAATTTTACAGCTTCATCCAAACGCAACCGCCTGTAAAAAACGTGCAGCACAGGATCCTGCATTTAGGCATGCAGGCCCCCCTGCTGAATGGGTATAAAAATCCACATCAACGGCTGTTCGTACAGTCCTTATAACGGCAGTAGAGGCGGTGACAGAATGCCAAGACTGAATGCAGCTCAACGGAACAACGCCATTGGGAGATTACAAGCTGGAGCAACTCAGCAAGAAGTGGCCAGGCACTTTGGCGTATCCAGACAGACAATCTCCGTACTGTGGACACGAAACAACAACACCAACATAGTTGACGACAGACCAAGGTCAGGAAGACCAAGGGTGACAACCCAAGCACAAGATCGATACATCCGACTGCGACCTCTCCGAGACCGCACTACGACAGCCACGTCTACAACCACACAGATCCCTGGGGTACGCAGAATATCAGATCAAATGGTACGCAACAGACTGAGGGAGGCTGGACTTTTTCCTCCAAGACCTGTTCGACGTCATGTATTGACCCCAAGTCATCTGGCGGACCGTCTGCTTTGGTGCCAAGAGAGGGTTAGATGGGCACATGCAAGGTGGAGAAATGTACTGTTTACTGACGAGTCCCGTTTCCTACTCACACGTGCTGATGGGCGCGCACGTGTCTACAGACGTCGGGGTGAACGTTACGCCCCCAACTGTGTGCAGCAGGTTGTCCCATTTAGCGGCGGGAGTGTCATGGTATGGGCCGGAATTCATCACGGTGGTTGGACGCCTCTCGTGCATGTGGCAGGTGCATTGACAGGTGTGCGTTAAAGAGACTTGATCCTACAGCCCTACGTTCTTCCTCACGTCAACGTTCATGGTGGACAGTTCCAGCAGGACAACACTCGACCGCATATTGCACGTGTTTGTCAGGACTTCTTACAGCACAACAACATCCAGACATTACCTTGGCCAGCCCGGTCAACAGATTTGTCCCCGATTGAGCATCTGTGGGACGAGTTGGATCGACACGTTCGCAGAAGGAATCCACCGCCCCAAGCACTTCCGGCGCTTCTTGATGCACTTCAGCATGAATGGCAGCACATCCAACAGCGTGTTATTGACAACTTGATTGCATCTATGGGTCGTGGGTGTCAAGCGGTGATTGATGCACGTGGTGGGCACAACCGATACTCACATTTTCTGTACCCCTGTGACATTAACTGTATGTTGTACGTTTGTCTGTCTAGGTGACACGATTAATGTTTTGAACATTGTGTACATTGATCTTCAAACAGTGTTTCAATTATGGTTTCTGTGTCCTATTTTGAAACAATCGCATTATATTAATATTAATCGAGTCAAATTAAAAACTTCACATTTTTAAAAGTAATCCCATATATGATATACAACGGACAAATGCATCAGAGAAGGTAATTTTTAATCATTAATGTCCAAAGAAGGATTTTAATTAACGGTGGTAACCATTATTTGTTCCAAGCACCTACGGTATTCGTTAATAACATCAACAGTTTAAATCGTAAGTCCCAAGCACGAGAATCTGATGGCACACAAGTTCAGTAGCGTGTACGGCCACCGTGTGAGATGACAACTGCCACACAACGCCCCCACATGGACCTTGTGATGCTTGTGAACACATGATTGGGAAGACGACGACATTGTTGCTGCAAAATGGTGCCAAGATCTTGTAAATTCTGTGGTTGGTTCTGGAGAGTGCGCAGACTTCTGCAAAGAGCATCCCAGACGTGTTCGATGGGAATGAGGTCGGGAGACCTTCACGGCCAGTCCATGACGTTGACTCCCGCATTCTGAAGAAAATTCCTTGTCAAAATTGCTGTGTGGGGTCTGGCATTGTCGTGTTGGAAGATCAAACCGGATCCATGTGCTGCCATAAAAGGCAGATATTCTGGTGCCAGTACCTGGTCGCGGTAAGCAGCAGCGTTGAGGTTGCCACGGATTACAAGAAGCCTGGAACGTGCATTGCCACAGAAAGCTGTCAACTTTATTCCTTTATAAGGAATAAACACTATGTATTTAGCTCGCTAAGGCTCGCTAAATAAAATGTTTATTCCTATGCAGGATATTTACCATCCCCAAACACACTCGCTTGATAACCTCTATTTATACGCCATTGCCAAATGGCCTGGGTTATCTCTAGTCATTCTTGAATTCCATGTGATATCGTAGCACTTATAAAAACACATGGTGGCAAAATGTATAGCGTTGCTTTAATGACGAGCTACATGTACGGTATTGAGGAGTTGTATCTTTTAACGTAAGAGCCAGATTATGTCGTCCCTACACACATGGTGGTAATATGCTTTGATGACAAATCTTTCAAAACTTTGCTTCAGCCAGAAATATATTTTTCAGTACTCACGAATGAAAACTTAAGAAAACATTTAATAAACTATCTACTTGATTTACTAGACCTATTTGTAAATGAAGTAAGAAAACCGCCTATTAACAACTTGAAAAGCATTTGTCCATCATGTAATCTAGAGAGAGAAAATGAAATTCGTTTCATGTTTGTCCATTTTACAATGATCTTCGAAAGAAATACATGTATATCAAAGATTATTTAATAGCAATGTCACCGATAAATGGTTTTTTGTAGTTAATTACACGACATTGCCAAAAATGGGTCATCTCTTGTCTTTCTTGATTCCCATGTGATATCGAAGCTCTTAGACCAGAAGTACAAACACAATATGTATAGTATGGCTTTAATGACTCGCAACATATACGGTCTTGAGAGTCTGTATCTTCTAACACAGATGCCAGATTATGTAGCAGGTGTGCGTTCTACTGTTAGCAGAGAAACCGTAATGTGGGTGCAATTCAGGTGACCAATGATACATCATAAAGCTCGAAGATGGCTGCCTGCAGCCTTAAATAACAAAAACCAATAAGCGTATGTGTTTGCTCTTAAACGCCACAGTCTGTCATATTCAAGCAGTATAACTGTAGCCTATAATTTATGGAGTCCGGGGCAGACAATCCAGTGTTCGATTTTATGAGCAACGACTCACACTGCCGGGGGGCTAAAGTCACCATGCCTGATCACTCGAACCGTTGCTTCGCAAGCATATGTTGCTGGGGACCAACTCTAACCTGTAATTCACACTGAGCCAAATACACACTCAAGACATGTAACAACATTCTTTGAGCGCTCGCGCTTATTCTTTTGTTCACCATAATTATGAATGCGAATATCTATTTTTTACCGATTTACGGTCGTTGGAGTGATGTTCACTGTCACTTTGAAACTCGTTGAATTCCCACAAGGCACGGCCATGAGGGAGTTCATCACTTATGTAAACAAAAAAAGTAATAAATATTTTTCACAAACACGATAATTTCTGTATCCTTTAGTCAACATTTTACGTACGACTCGCTTGCAAACATCCACCTTATAAAGAATGTTTCATGAGAAGTCGTCAATACAAACATAATTCAGACAATTAAACATGTTTGAAGGCATAATACGGGAACTCGGTTCTTTTATGTTTAATTTCCGCCTTTCATTTTGTAACTTCTTCCGGGATATCAGCATTAGTACAAGCTAGTACGAGCAGCCACACACACACACACACACACACACACACAGACACACACACACACACACACACACACACACACACACACAGACAGTCAGACAGACAGACAGACAGACAGACACACGTGCATGAACGTCGCTGTTAAAGTGTAATAATCTTGGACGCGACGTTACACCCCATTTCACCTAACTTCATTACAGTGATTTTAAGTAGTTTAATCCGATTTCTGCATATATGATCTGAGTACTAAAAAGTCATTTCCTATAAGGAGGAGTTTTCAAAGGCATGTATTGATGCTCATGATATCAATCACTGGATTGTCTGATCCATACTTGGTTATTTACAGACTTCTGTCACATAGCTGGAATATTGCCTGCGGCGTTAAACAACAATTAAACAAACAGACAATAACTTGCAATATAGCATGGGTTATTCCTTCCCATCTAGGCGAATTGACAGTGCTTCGTAGGCATGCAGTAACAAGTACTTCAGTACTGTAGATGTTGTTCTTCTTATGTTCCAATAAAGGAACACGACAAGCAGACTGTACTAGGAAATGTAAACACATTTGTTACACTTGAGATAGATAAAGGAAACCATTTATTAGTTGAGATAGGGTGTGTTACCGGAGGATATTAGGCAGCTAGGATAAAGGGGTGAATAGGCGTATAGTGTAAAGATTTATAGTACCCCCAGCTTGTAGTAGAATTCAGGAGGAAATTGAAGACACAATTATAATTTCCTGGACTACATTAACCATTGCTCTCCGTGAGATGGGATTTCGATACAGTGCGCTGGGCGATGGCCGATCAGTTTTCAGGGGGAAATAGTCCATCCTGTCTGAGGTCACATTATCTCCGCACCATTCATAACCATCACAGTCAGGACTTCCAGGTCATAAATCTGGATGAATAAGAATCATTCCACTCGCTGCATGAGGCTACCATCGACGAACAGCACCCAATGGTACCATCAGGTAATCGTGTCATTGTTTTGCACGCCATAACCCGTGATCTGGAGCTTATTTGGTAGATGAGAGCCGGTTTTCGAGGCGATAAAGGACACTGGTGATTATCATAAGGAAATGAAAGGTGGTTGGAAGATGAGCTTCTGCAAAATCTAAACAACCTTAGTGACATTGTCGTGGATAACGCCAGTTGATATAACGTCAAGAACCAGATACTGTCGCGCCATCTATGAGTAGTCTCAAGACGACCGTTCCCGGAATATATTGTCTAACTGTAAAGGGTTCGAGACAAGACATAGCACAGCATTCAAACTCACACATATCAAACGGAGGATCAACACAGCCTGGTTGAACCAGTTAAAAAACCAGATAAAAAAAACAAAGTAGATGACAATAAAACCGATCGCCCAAACGCATCACGGCAACGGCCATGGAAACCCGATGCATGTTAGTTCCGTGCAAATTTAAATGCACATGCGTTCGACCATTTCTTGCCCTATAGAAATCCACCCGGATCGGATAATATTCATTCGTTATTGAATTGCTACCACATACCAAGATTGACAAGAAATCAGCGACACCACGTCCTTGGACGATTGCAAGCTGGACAAACCGCCTGGCAAGTAGCCAGTGCATTTCAAGTCCACGTAAGGACCATATACAGGCTCCAGCAACGTTACCAGATCACCCACACAACAAACGACCAACCACGTAGTGGTAGACCAAGGGTCACTACCCGATGTCAGGATCGTCAGATTGTGTGACAGCATCTTCAAGATCGCTTTCAATTACTGCTGCGGAAACTGCTCGACAGACCATAGGGACACACCAGCGACGCATTAGTGCGGACACCATGCGTCGACGATTGACGAGCAGACACCTCCACTGTCACAGGCCACACAGAGGACCCATTCTGACACACGTCATCGCCGGGACCGTCTTCCGTGGGTAACACAGCACCAGCATTGGCGCCATCAGCAGTGGAGATGAGTCCTCTTCTCAGACGAGAGCCGTTACTGTATCACAACAGCAGATGGCAGAGAGAGAGTCTTGCAAGAGAAACCGTAATTCAGAATGTTATTCGGATGCTTGTGTTGTTGAGATAGACTCGTGGCGTGGTCCGAGCATCGTGGTGTGGGATGGAATTGATCTTGTACAGAGGGTCGGCTCTGTGGTCTTCCAGAACATCAGTCCAGGGTCGAGGCAGTGGTGTCACAGCAGCTCGGCACATTGATCAAGTCTTGAGACCACACACCATACCTCATTTGGCACATCGGCGCAATCAGAAGTTTCAGCATGATAACGGCAGAGCCCATACTGCGAGAGCAACAAGAGACTTCCTCCAGCAGAATGGCATCCGAAACATGCAGTGACCTGCCATCAGTTCCGATTTAAATCCCATTGAGCATCTGTGGGACGATATTCAAAGACGGCTGAATGACATCCGACCAAGGCCGACAACTGCAGCTGAACTGCGTCAGGCGTTCCTCGGGGTGTTGGCTCAAGTGCCTATGGCCTTCATCAACCGCCTCATGCATTCCATGTATCGACGTTGCACGGCAGTCATCAATGCACATGGCGGACACACGAGATATTGACTTGTGATGCTATTTTCTCACAGACTAGTGTTGTGTTTCACTTTAAGAACATTTGACACTTTAATTTCAACCTTGATGATCAGTTTTGCCAAGTGTTATCCTTTTAATATGTCTCAAAGTATGTTTAGTGTGTTATACAAATAAGGTGTATCATATATCTATCCATGGTGACGTTTCTTTTTGCGATATTATATTTTAGAGGTCACTGTCAGTAAAGAATAATTAATACTCGGTGGAAACTTGGTTTCTTTTCTCTGGTATGGTTCTTGCATGAGGTGACATCGCTTTCAACATGATAATTATATCAAGGTTTTTTTTGTTCTGGTGATGTGAACTGAAATAGGGTTCAACGTCTCGCCCTTGCGCGCGTGTGTTGCTGCTTGTACTAGCCAGGAGTTATGCCGTGCCACAGTTTAACATGAATACTCCACTGAGACCACAGGCACTGGAGGCAGGTGAGTGATAGGGTTAAAATACCACCTATATACATAAAGAAACAAGGTACGTCACCCGCCATATTGGCCAATTTATAAAATAACGATGTTGAGCAAAAACAATAAAATGCGAGGGAAGTAACGTTTGCAATATCTTAAGGACGATCTAATCATACCATCTACGTGCATCAAACCTGTTTGTTGTCCTATTTATTTGCGTAATCTCATTATTTTATCGTCTGACCGGCGAAACGCGACTGTCGAGAACGGAAGTAAACAAACGACCACTTCCGGGATCCGCACTGAATGCCGTCCTGCTCACTGATTGGTCAGATCGATATGATCACAACAAACACACGTGTTGAATGTCACATTTTGATGAAATCATGGTTGTTTTGAATACTAGGCAAAATTTAGCTTTTAAGTTAGTGTGTGATGGTCACAATGTGGTAGTGCTTGGCCAAGCTGGTACTGGCAAGTCATCCTTAATAAGGGAAATGCAGTCTCATCTCAAAAGTATGGGGAAAAGTGTATCTGTAGTGGCAAGCACAGGTATTGCTTCCACACAATTTACCAATGCCAAAACTCTCCACTCATGGGGGGGTTTGCAAGATGGACATCTCAGCAATGATGAATGCCTTCAAAAGCTGACATCACATACTGTCAATGTGATTAAAGAGACAGATGTCCTCATAGCTGACGAAATGAGTATGACCAGTGCTAAAGTTTTTGAGCAGGTAAGGAATTTTGACTGATTAATACATTAATGATATTATATCTTAAATGGTGTTTCCAAATGTATTAGAGTACATATAACACCCTTTATAGCTAAAAAATACCAGTCATATAATTTAGGTATTTAAGTATCTTACTGTTGGTCCTGTAGCTATTTCAGGTTTATTTACAAACCAATATCCTTGATCATTAAATTTTATCATAGAATTCACAAATATGAATGAATGCAAACTTACATTTCAAACATTTAATTATTTCCAATTGAAAATGATCATCTGTTTATTTTGTAATACTCAGCAGTACATATATAGATATTCAATACCTGCATAATGCATTTCTCTTTAATGGACTCTGTTCTTTTAACTACACAAAAAAATATCCTGGTCCTCAAAATTGTTAATATGTCTAAAAGCATACGCATTAAAGATATGTGTTTTAAAATAATCTGTCAACCTACTTCATGTTGAATGCAAATTAAGGATATTATTATATACATACAACAAGACATCAGTGAATGGTTAATGCAAATTTATTTGACATAACTACTGTATTTTTCAGCTGGAGTTTGTATGTCGCAGCGTAAGGGGAGGAAATATCTGCTTTGGAGGTCTTCAAATAGTGTGTGTTGGAGACTGGTTCCAGATTCCACCTGTGGCAAATAAGTCCTGTAATGACCCTGGAAAACATTGCTTCACCTCAAAGATTTGGAAATCAGTCATGAAGCACAAAGTTGAACTGACAGAGGTATTGAGGCAAACTGACATAGAACTAATTAAAGCTGTTAATGAGTTAGAGAGAGGAACACCTACTTCTGCCACAAACCTGTTTTTGAAGAAATTAGCTCGTCCTTTAACCCCTGGAGACAAACCTACAGTTCTGTATGGAACAAACTTTGATGTTGACTGGCACAATGCTGCAGAGATTAATCAACTGCCAGGACTGGGGAAAACATACAAGTCAGTTGATACTGGAAATGTGAAAAAATTGAACAGTATTACTGCCAAAAAAACACTATTCCTGAAAGTAGACTGCCCAGTAATTCTAGTAAAAAATGTTAGCAAGGGATTTGTCAATGGGTTGCAAGGACTTGTTACGGAATTAGAAGAAGATGGGCCCACAGTTAAGTTCCCAAATGGAACACTGAAACTCACAAGAGATACTTTTTCTGTCTTTAATGTGGATCAGAATTCAAATGAAGCTCAACGTTGCCAGTTTCCTATTGCCCCTTCCTTTGCTATCACTATTCACAAGGCACAAGGATTGACCATACCTCGCCTAGTTGTTAACTGCAACCATATCTTCAGTCCGGGTCAAGTCGGTGTTGCCATTGGGCGTGCTGTTGACACAGAGGGACTGCAAGTTCTGCACTACTCCCCTGAATGCAGCAAGAAACATACAGATGAAGTTTATGACTTCTTCACAGAGCCTGGTATTCCAGTGAATGAAGATATCTCTTGCTGTCATGATGTATGCATAAACATAACTAAAATGCCTATAAAATTGTAACGCATAAAGCATTTTGTAAAGCTCATTGTATAAACAATTACATCTATACATTCCAGATTACATTCTGGAAGTTTTCTGCTCAGAAAAAATAATTATGAATTGATTTCTTCAGTTAAAAATTATTACATTCAGAAAAGTATATTTTAGAAGTCACTTTATACTTACTACTACAACATGAATGGTCAACTGAACTTTGTAGATTCCATTTGTTGCTGGTGATGCTGGTGATGCTGGTGATGCTGGTGATGCTGCGGTCCATATCGCCTTCCCAGATGATGATGACTTCGATGATGATGACCTGCAGAAAATAGCGAGATGGGAAGATGAGGTTGAACATGATATTCAGCATCAGGTGAGTACTACTAATGCAACAAATCTTTGACAATTTTGGAAAGTTTAAACATGCATTCTTTACATGGTTACATGTACATGGTAGCAAATGGTGTTCGTACAGTCATGTTAATTTTGAGTTTGAGCCTAATTTGTTTGTGGTACTTTTTATTATGAGCTGTAATACTAAATAGTAACATACCTTTAATATCATTATATTAATATATACCTTATAGTCTCTGTGTTATTTTTGCAGCCTGCAGTTTCAGAGACATCCAACAGTGAACATGGTGAAGCCTACAATAAATACACGGTAGAAGAAGTAATAAAAATAGTAAATTCCTTCAAGTGTGACTTGACCATGACTTCAGAACAGAAAATGATGAATGAGAGCATAGATGTCATCACTCAGTTTCCAGAAAAACTTAAGTTGTTTTTTAATATGCAGTTCAAGAAGCTGACTGACTTGAAAGGGGAAGGAAAGGGTACATTGGTCAAGGAGGAAACTGCCTTCCTACAGAAGTACCACTCTCATCTAAAATCAGAATTCTATCAGACATGCTGCAGAGAATTGTTTTCACCCATACCAGTTTACAAGCTGCTGGCTGGACGCATGATGACCTATGTCAGAAAATCTGTCGAGGATGAGGCCAAGTCTACCAACATACAAGAGGAGCTCACACCACGTCAAGTTGACATCCCGGAATCTGGAAACAGTAAAATTAGATATGTTGGGGGATATGCAGTGGCTAAAGTCAAGAATAAGTACATGAACCTAGTACGAAGTGCCCTTTCCTCTTACACAGTGTTGGATACGAGCAGTAAAGCCAAGGTGGATCTCTTACAATCAATGGTGGTTCCTCATGCAGAAGTCATTAACAGTACTAAATATCCTGCCAGTCTAACTGAAGTGTCAAGGAAGCAGAATTTAACTTTTGGTCTTACAAATATTTCTGATGAAGTTTTTGAATTTTTCATGTCTGTTGAAAGGAAAAGGGTTCCACTGTATGAGGACAAATACTTGCAGAGGTACAAGTCAGAGCTTTTACAGTATGTCCATACCACTGTGAAGTCAGACAAGGACTTACTAGAGCAGTTTTGCAAACTCTTTCAGGAACTTGGCATAACCTGGCTTCATACACTAAGGATGGACACTCCAGATGAAGCTGAAGAAGTCATACACTATATGGCACAGGGCAGCGTAATTTTGGTAGAGCTTTATGGTGAAATAATTGACAAGTACCTGAGTGTTACTGATGCAGAGTACAGGAGGAATCTGTTGGCAGAACGAGGAAGGAAGAAGACAATGGAGCACCGTAAACAGGTTCTTTTACATCAGTCATCAAAAGCATCATCTTCGTTACTTTCAATGTCAACTCTGCAGCAAGATGAAACACCTGGATGTGCATCATCACACTGGAAACTAAAAGGTGCAGTTATGCAGGACAGAAAACAGTTGTCAAGCTTCACCAAGGATGAACTCCTCCATCTTGGAAATGCCTATGGAGTAAAACTAAACAAAGTCAAGAAGAAAGACATGTTAATTGAATCACTTTCAGAACGGATACTAGCTGCAGAGTGCATGACAAATCCAAATATGTTAAACAGTGGCAGTCAACAGTCAGACACGTCAAAACTGGTACTTACCTCGCAGGTTAGCGCAGATGTTCCTTGTCAGTCTACCCTCATGGATGAACCTCTCCCAAGTACAAGTGACCAGGCAATATCAGCTGCAATTCAGACCGAACCAGACACAGCTAAGTCAGTCCTACCTGAAGAGGAACAAGAAAAAATTAAAGGAAAAGGGAGTGGAAGGGGGAAAGGGAAAGGAAGAGGAAAAGGAAGAGGAAAATCAAAGGGAAAGACAAAGAGAAGCAGTAAGAGGAAGAAAGCTGATGAGGATGCTGATATTGATCAGGATTTCTGTGGAGAATGTGAAGGAATGTATCATGAGGAAGATGAGGAGCCTTGGATGGGATGTTGTATGTGTGGTAATTGGTACCATCGGTCATGTGGTGGATTGAGTGACGATAGGAAATGGGCAGAGTATTCAAAGGAGGGTGTGACATGGCACTGCCGTTTGTGTTCATAGGAATTTGGGGAAATATTAATGGGACATACTAAACATATGCTGTTAATCTTAACTAAAAAGACTAAATATTTCATTACTTACTTACATCAAACTTTAATTTTTTTGCAAAGGTGACTGAATGGCATTGCTCCTGTACTTTGTAAGGTGTTACGCCTGGAAGCATTAGATTTGTTAGAGATTGTGCTCTGCCCAAGAATTATGCTATTGGTAGCTGTTCGATACTGATTGTAATTTGGGTTGGCTCCTGATCCATGATATAATCCTCTCTGCTGGGAAAAGTGATTTTCAACAATATCACTGTTGATGTACAGAGGTGTCAAAGTGATTTTCAGATCTTGTGTGGCCACATGAGCAAGCTTGCAGAATCCAGAAAGCAGGAATTCTACATCCTCTCGTGTTTCCCATGACATAAGATGTTGCCTAGTTTCACTCTCTTCCCATTTCCGAAACCATTGAAGAATAGTTCTCAGTTGATGAAGACGGATGTCTGTGAGATCTCTTATTGGTCTCCTGTCATGGAAAATACTGATTAGAGTACTGGTTTGTTCCAGAAGATCCACAGCTCCTTCAAGGACGGATGAACCATGTCCAAGATTCTGTTTGTACAACCTCATTAGAGATAACATGTTTGAGTCAAGAACTTCTTCAGCTAGATGGTTGCGCATTAGGTCAGCTTTGTTAGGATGAATATGATCATTCCCAAGCTTGTGATGTATGGAAAGCCCATGTTGCTTATCCCACTCATAACTGTCTATCCACATTTTCCACACAATTGGATGGCCATTGATGGTAAGCTCCCTTGAATGCCACTTTTCTGGACCACTCTTCAACAAATTATTTCTGATTTTTTTGAACAGGTGACTTGGATCTGCAAGAAAGATTACAGGATTGTCACTGAAGGGATTATGTGTTGCCATGTCAAATTGTCCTGGTGATCCATCAAAGTGAAGTTTGATAAAACTTCTATTGGTTGATGCTCCATCAATGGATACATAGAGAACATGAAATCCCCAACTTTCTAAAGATGAGATTATGTCCCAGAATGATGAATATAGTTGAGGAGCATTTGCCTGAGTTGTTGGGAAGTGAGCTATGGGAAATCTAAATCCAGTAAACCCGTGGAATACATATTGCAAAACATGATTAGCAAACGAAGTATCTCCATTTGATGATTTTACAATATCTGGAAATCCAACAAGTTTGATTTGGCCTCCTTTCTTGACAATTTGTAAGTCCTCTTGAATTGACATTTCATCTAGGACAAGACCACCATAGTAACCATGTTTCGGTAAGTTCCTGCTACATGCCTCCATGTACATCCACTTAAAGACATCATTATTGGTGCCTGCATGTTGCTCAACAACATTTTTATATCTTGAGAGAGTGGATATTGAGGGCAGTACGAGGCATCCACTTTTGAGTAACTGTTCATAGGTTTTTGGACTCCTTGTCCATAGAGAGAGAGTCAGCTGAATGATATCGCTATCCCACCTCCTTGAGTGCTTGTCATTCACACTTGAATTTTGTAGCTGTGCTTGTATCAGCTTTAGCTGACTTGAACTCAAGTAAGGAGCCTTTTCCATGAGTATGGATATGACATCAGACTGTGAAGCATTAGTTTGTTCATTTTCATAATTGGGCACATCTATATCAGTAGAGGTAGGTTCATGACTTACCAGGTTGTCAGGTACACAAGTAGCTGCATTATGAGACAAATGTCTGACTACTGTTCTGCAGTTTGTGCATGCTGTGGTGGATTTGAAACAGTTAAAGTTAAGAATCTTGTGACAAGAAGTAGAATAAACTACATATTCATTGTCACTGTTTTTTTGTATCACATTATTCTCTTTTTGTTCTGTGGGAAATGTCTTATGGACAACACCCTGACAAAATCTAACTGCACTTAAAGATGCTAGTAAACCATCAATAGAAACTCTATCCATACTAACTTGATCACAAATTCCAGAGTGAGAGATAACACTTTTACCTCCCAGAAAAATGTTAACTTGTCCAACATCTGACAATTCAACTTCCATAATGACCCTGTTTCCATTACATTGTAAATCTGTGGACTTACCAAATCTTAACAAATGATCAAAACTTTCAAGCACAAAAAATCCACTAGGTAGATAGGATGAAATTTTGGTAAAGGACATTTCTGTTTTGTCAGTAGTATGATTTCTTTTGCCCAGTCCCTTGTAAACATACTGATACTTAGTCCAGTCACCTGTCCTCCTTTGCTTGACCTTTGTCACTGAAGGGAAGGAAGATATGACATATCTTCCGATAGCTTTTCTGTCAATGGTTGTGTTGCCAAATTTCTCTTGACATGCACTTATAAGATCATCAGTCAATAAAGATTCACTTTTATCTTCAGTGTAATTTTGATGCAACCTAAAAATAATTTAGAATAGATGATTTGATGTATAAATAATGACTAACATGTTTTGTCAAGACAATTGAAGTATAAGTTGAAAATAAATGTATATGATTATGGTGAAACAAGTTCCTTTTAGTATTTTAATCATTTAAAATATACTTTTGACATGGTTTACTTGTAATAAATGACAGAATAATTCATAAAACAAATACTAAAAATGTTTTCTTTATCAGTGTTTTTGATAATGTTCACATTAAGTATTTTGTTGAACTTTAGTATCAAAAACTGATACTTTAATAGAAATAGACCAGAGATGACTGTATACACATATCAAATAGAGTAAGCCAAAAAATATAACGTTATTATACTTACCAAGAAAATAATTTTGATTCTGTCATTTTCGTGGATGGCAACAGTGAAAAAACTCGCACATGTGGGTTTGTTATGGGTTTCAAATTTCCCACCAATATTGCACAAATATGTCGACTGACCAATCAGTGAGCAGGACGGCATTCAGTGCGGATCCCGGAAGTGGTCGTTTGTTTACTTCCGTTCTCGACAGTCGCGTTTCGCCGGTCAGACGATAAAATAATGAGATTACGCAAATAAATAGGACAACAAACAGGTTTGATGCACGTAGATGGTATGATTAGATCGTCCTTAAGATATTGCAAACGTTACTTCCCTCGCATTTTATTGTTTTTGCTCAACATCGTTATTTTATAAATTGGCCAATATGGCGGGTGACGTACCTTGTTTCTTTATGTATATAGGTGGTATTTTAACCCTATCACTCACCTGCCTCCAGTGCCTGTGACTGAGACCAGCCCTTGCTTCATCCCCTTAATGCATAGCGCCAGGCAGAGTAATAAAAGGTACCTCTTTTATGTCCTTTCGTATGACGCGGCCCGGGGTCGAACCATCAGCCTCTCGGGCCAGACACAGTTTCTCATTATGCTTTCTCCCCCCAGTCCAAGCCAAATGATCCCAATGAGTGATAACGTAAAATAGTGTTAATGTACTGTTACAGTCAATAGCTTACCTGTCTCACAAGATGCCCGACCCAGTCGATCTAGATAACATCTGGACATTGGACAAGGTTTCTCCGAGCAGGCGCCAGCGAGTGGCTATGTAAAACAATACATTCATATGGCGTTACGGGTGCTTACAATACACAAAACGACTCAGTTGGACGTACAGCCAGCTGAATCGGGAAATGTAAAATGTTTCAAAACCAGTAATTCTACCAGCTGTTTTGACATAGATGAAATGCGACTTCTCCCTCTAACCCAGCCAGAACTTTTCGGAGAATGTGAAGACTCTCCAACACTGCAGCCTTCTGCATTACAAAGATTGTCAGAAGGGCTGTATTCTTGGCAGCAAACCTGGGTACTCTAGTATTTGCTGCTAGAGCATATTACAGAATGACATTTGTTTTGTTATCTATATGGAGCTTGTAATCTTTGGTTTTGGTTTGGTTTGTTGTTTAACTCAACAATATTCCTGCTATATGACGGCGGTCTGTAAATAATTGAGTCTGGACCAGACAATCCAGTGATTTATATCATGAGCATCGATCCACCAAATTCGGATCAATGACATGCATCACACAAGTCAGCGAGTCTGACCACCCGATCCCGCGCGTCGTCTTTTATGACAAGCATGGGTTGCTGAAGACCTATTCTACCCCAGAATCTTCACGGGTCGACTTGTAATCAATTATTTTTTTTAAATTATTGGTACTGATAGTGGGGATATACCAAGTCCTGTCTGATAGGTCCAATTGCTGACCAATTAAAGACACTGTTTCTTTTATTGTGCTTTCTGAAGATAATTGCATTAACAACAACCAATATGAACTTTGCACCAATCCTCTCCTTCCATTGCTTAAACTTCCTTCCTCTGCATATGGCATTATATGGTGGGGAACAATTGATGCAATGGAGAAATCTCTGTTTGTTATTGGTAAGGATAAGTGATTGAGGGAAGAGCGAGCGTGGTGCGATCTTTTGCCTGACATGATTATTCGTGTGAGGGTGTCAACACACGATACCGACGTGTGCAGCATGAGTATTTGTGTCTACATTTGTATTCTGCCGAACGTTTGGCTCCAACCTGCATCCCTAAGTACGGGTAGGCCTGAGATGGTCAAAATCTCCTTTCCAAGTAAACTATTCTACAGTTGTTGTTTTTGTACTTGTGTTCAGGCAAGGTCAGGCTTTATATATGTTGTAGTGACTAATTTAGCTCGTCAAACATAGACAAATATAAGACAGCAGTAAGACCGAACACATCCCTAGTGGACATTTTGTACACATTCAAAATGCTAAACATAAACAATTTTATGACAATTTTATGAATGATTCACTGAAAATCAGCAAAGAAACCAGGTATTCGTGAAAAGGGTAGATGTGGCCTGCTCAGTGGTGTTCTTTACGGCTATTAACATTTAAAACAAAAGTAAACTACGTTTATAACGAACAGACTTATAACAAACTTTTTTGTTTGGTCCCGGACACTTGACGTATATAAGCTGAATAGAGGCTTATAACGAACTACGGTTATAACAAGCGAAAATGTGGGGACCCTTTGAGTTATCTATAACCGTAGTTTAATGTAATCCATAACACATTAAGCCATATCACTTTGACCCGACATGTTCAGAAATTTAGATTGTATGAAAAAAAGGGTCAGAAATATGTGATTTAGCCCTTCACTTCAGGAATATTGATCAGTTGAGATCACAACTCATGTGATAATTATAAGGAACCACTCTGTGTGTTTAACAAGTTGAATGAACGTTTTGTCAAACTTAGCGCACCCTTTGTTCGACCTGCCTTGCCTGTTTGTACATTTAACTATCCAATTCAGGGGGCAAACAGAGATGAGGCACAGTCAACAGGATTAGTCCAAAATGCCACAGCACCTATGCCCCAAACACCAAAAGCTTAGTAGTTCGCCCCTAACATTCATGACTTTCTTGGTTGAATAAATTGCTTGTTCAATACATACAGTAAGGATTAGTCAATAAATCGTATTGCATCTGCAGCAACAAACTGCAGTGTGACTCTGGGTGTTTTGAGAGATGCCAGGATTTGCCTGCATGTTGAAAAAGAGTAATCAAAACATGCAGTAAGGATGAGTCAATAAATCGTGTTGCATCTGCAGCAACAAACTGCAGTGTGACTCTGGCTGTTTTGAGAGATGCCGGGATTTGCCTGCATGTTGAAAAAGAGTAATCAAAACATGCAGTAAGGATGAGTCAATAAATCGTGTTGCATCTGCAGCAACAAACTGCAGTGTGACTCTGGCTGTTTTTAGAGATGCCAGGATTTGCCTGCATGTTGAAAAAGAGTAATCAAAACATGCAGTAAGGATGAGTCAATAAATCGTGTTGCATCTGCAGCAACAAACTGCAGTGTGACTCTGGCTGTTTTGAGAGATGCCAGGATTTGCCTGCATGTTAAAAAAGAGTAATCAATAAATGCAATAAGGATGAGTCAATAAATCGTGTTGCATCTGCAGCAACAAACATCTGTCTGGGTGTTTCGAGAGATGCGAGGATTTGCCTGCATGTTGAAAAAGATCTAGAGTAATCAATACAACTATTGTTTTCCGACTCTTCCCCACTTGAATGCACCAAGCCAGGTTCCCCATGGGGATAGCTGTAAAACCCTGTGTATGGTTATGGCTGTTGTCTCAGCTGTTGCCTGGTAATGCTCGTTGAGGAGGTTGTGTATTTATGTTTAATCTGATTTGACCTTCAAGGACCACACACTGCCAGGAAAAGCAAATGCAGTAGTAATTATTAATGACTATAACATGAAAACTATTGTCATTAGTATTGTACTTAACACTGGGAAATAATTGAAACATCTGACGGCCCATACTTCAAATGTAGCGCGTCTACCAGCCATCATTAATTTTAATTAATCAGACTGAATGGAACAGTTGTTGACAGCTTCTTAGAATAGGCTGATTTATTTATGTAAACAACTGATTGAAATTGCAGAAGATTCCACTGGGATGTCGTCTGTAAATACATCAAGTGACTCTTCGGCGTAAGTCACCAAACCCTGGTGGAATAGAGAAAGGGACGAGAGGCCAACAGGCAAAATGACACAGGGTTAAATATAGAGAGAATCTCCCTCATTCTTCAAACTTGTTCAGTTTGTAATCAGTAATTAGCAGTGTCTTAAGTGAAAAAAGTAGTGCTAACAGCTTCAGTAACAAAGCCATTGGTGATGTCATTTGATTGTGACGTCATGGTAACAAATGACGTTACAATGGTCTACAAAGCATTGTGTTAAGAATTGACCTTCACTTTGTGTGAGTTCATTGGAGTATGAACCTGCATAGAGTGAGGGCCAAACTGCATGAACGTCAGAGCTTGCTTTCATTTCTAAAATGAATTGATATACTTCGGTAACGCCTTTTTGTGCAGAGTATAAATGGTATCAACATCAGATGACCTATTCCTTCATTACGTCCAGACAAGTCACGTCTGTGTCTACCGCCAAGGTTTCGAATGTACAATGAATGTTCGAATATAACTTTAAATCGTTATTGTACCCTTTCACATAAACAACATTTACTTATGGCAGCCACTTTGGCATTATGACCTTAAGTCATGATCAGATTGTGTCATAAGTTAGCATTTGATTGACACTGGTAAATTCATGTTAATTCATTTTCGCATCAAGCAAACTTGGTAAACAGAAATGAGGTAACCTCAGCTTCCATGATCCCCTAGGTTTTGAGATATACATATACGTACAGTTGACATAGGGATTAAATGGCAAATGTTAAAATTTGATCAACTACAAAAACAATTACCGTTAATTCTCGTTAATATAAAAAATGGACGGCCAAAAGAGACTTTACCATAGTTTTAAGCCGCTCTACTAAAAGCAACAAAAATAGATGCATGAAGTAAAATGTATTGAAAAGATCAAAATCTAAGCGAAATCAGCCATTAATATAACAGTTATACAGCTTTAGATATTGTCATGGCATTTGCTTTAAATGAGGTGGTGTAGCAGAAACAAGTTTTCAACGGAATGGACAAAGGGCACACACATCTAAAATCGCTCAAGTTTAATCTCACGTCACAAGACTGGCCTGTATGGGTCTTGGCGTTGTGGTGCTGACAAAGGACACCGCGTGGCAGGTGTTATAGACTTGGTAGAACAATCGGGCGTAAAATGGCACCAGTGGTGTTCTCTCCTGCTCACAAATTCCTCCACCACACAATAACACCCCCCTCCACCATACATCACGACCTTCTGAACGCAAAGTGCAGCCGATCGTTCACCCCTCTGGGGAGTAAATACGCTGTCTTGCATCAGCTATGAATAGACAGTCACGTCGCAGCCATCAGTCCGGGCACATCTCAGTCTCTGACGACGATGTTGCCATGTCCCTAAATCCTTGATCCCTGAGTCGCCTGGCCATTGTCTGACGACTAACCATATTCTCTAAGGCAGACGATGTCTTTGTCAGAAATCGATTCCGGATATTGCAAACTATGCAGGTACCGGTCTTCAATGCGCGTAGTTACCCTGTTCGTGGCCTATCTGATATATGTCCGGTCTGTCTGTAACGTCCATCAGGTTAGGCACAGTAAAACGGGAGCAACTAAATGTTCTTGCAATGTTTTCATGGGTGGCTCCCATCTGTATTATACCAAGGTCGCGTTGGCGTTGTTCGGGTGTCTGTCGTGGCATTTCAGGGGTGTTGTTTGCCAGTGTGTGTGTCTGACATGTGTCATTTATATACCCTATCATGGCATATATTGTCGCCGGGAAGATGCCTTTCGTTTGGCCTCAGTGTACAGTTATTAGATGTAAATGTTACTTCTATAAGAAGTGATATGATCTTAAAACTGTTTATAAGGAAAATAACTGAAGATATTATTCTATGACCAGAAACCAGAAATGTTTCATTTAATGAAATAGGCAGTGTTAGAATATCCCTCTGATACATTAGTCATTAACTCGTAATATACAAGTGATACATTAATTAGACATCTGTTTAATGATATATCTGTAAAACTTTGGAATGTCTATGTACATGTATGTATTTATCTATGACACTTCTTTGAATACAAATTTAGTTTTGCTAAGAATGTTTATAAAACTATTCTGTACAATGTTTGGTGTAAATATAAAGGGGGCAGAGATAGTTATACAGGGGAAACCTTGTTAATAAATCCCCACTATACACATACAGGGTTGAACTGACACTATATCTCCCTGTCGAGGGGATTAAAATCTAGTTTAACATGTTTTCTATAAATGTAATGATGATCATCATGATTAACACGACCATCATCATCAACAACATCGTCATCTCCATATATATTTGTTTTATTTTGACGAATTTCGACAATATGCGCTGTGAACTGTGGCAGATTTTGTCACTCGCGACAGTATATGCCTGGCGACAACATGTGCCATGAACGTTGGCATACATGTACATAGACCCGCGACAATATATGCGTAACATAGGCTTATTGTGCGTTAAAAATAGCAATAATTAATAATATAAGAGTACCTTAGGCCAGTGGTTGATGTCACCGAAGAGAAATCCTGCCTGCGTTGTGATGGCCACCTGGTCACTGCTGTTGCTGTTGAGTTCACAGATGCGGGTCTTGGTCTCAAAGTTGAAGGACATGCAGACTGAAGACATCAGACATGCTGATGCACAGGAATAGAGAGACTGTGATCTTACTTTCCTAAATACGTAACGTTCAATATGCGCATCTACCGCCACAACAGAAGAGGCGTTGAAGCAAGTGCAACAACCTGATCCTACACCAATCAGGAATAGGACTGTGGTAAAAAGTCTTAAATACATTTCTGTTTTCTCAGAAATGAGATCGTTAAGAGAGAAGTATTAATGAAAGTTGCTGACGAAAACGTAGTCCTTGTAGATATATTGCCCATCTACCCGTCCTCGGTTATGATATGCTGAGTGGAACATTTCTTTGTGAGCTTACTGTGTTTGGCTTCAAAGATAAGACCACCCCTTTTAGAAACAGTACTGGAGTTTCGCGTCACTTCTACATTACTGATTATACATTAGGGGGTCTTAGATATTCTCTTTAGCAAAGTAAGAATTGATTGAGGGAGGGATATAGTCGACCAAACCTCTTACATCATATCACCATTGTCAAAGAATCAATATAACTAAATTTTCCATGGATGTGCTACGCTTGAAAGTCTTTAAGGAGAAAGCCATGAAGCTTGCAAACAATGCTTTACAGTTAAAACATGGTGCTCTTTTGTACCAAACGACACAGGGAAACAGACAGAATAATCGATTGCAGTACATAGAGTTTGTTAAGTTGCTGAGTTCAGATTGAGGACTGGCAGCATGACAAATATGACATACTCACACTTGTTGCGAAATTCCGTTATTTGGATTCACAAGCATACACAATGTACTGACAAACCAAGATTCATTATCCCAGGAATTTAATTCAGGAATTTTCATCAACGATCGTAGGATGCTGGCTCGCGTAAAGGACAGCCTAGCGAATTCAACCATTGTATATATGGATAGTTTTTCAGTAAAAATGTAAAAACACATTTTCCAACACATTGGTGGAGGGGGCTGCTTGTACTAGTCCGGATCTTCCGCTCACAGGGCAGACGTGCTCGACCACTTGACCATGGAGGCGGTCTTCTTCAGAAGGGTTATGACGATATATAAATTAGATAATGACTAATTGAGCTCACCTTTTTCTTATAATTGTCAATAAAATGAGACAAAACTGATCATGATCGCTTGTGTTCAGGAGATATTACATCATACATTCACAGGAAAAGAGACTCATGATGTGCACAAAACACATCTGAACACATCAACTGCATAGCATGTTGTCCGCCAGTTTCGTCTTTTGCCATTGATTCGGTACAGGGACTTAATAATAATATCCATTTTGAAATACATTAACCTTTGATGTTATAATTAGCGCCTGTTAAAATGTCCAAAATAGTAAGAATAAGTATCTAATTCTATGGTGGATTGCAGACAATTCACGCTGACCTTAAAGGTTGAAAACACAAACATCCACTTCGTCAATCAGCAATCAAGCCTCTCTGAGGTTACCGGATATAGCACTCTTCAAACAAGCTGGGGATCGGGACATGTTTATGCCATCTATTAGTACACAGATAAATTATAACGACACACATTCGACACAAGAACGTTTATGTCTGTTACCATTAATACCAAAATACATCCTATGGTTTCCATGTACCTCACGCAGTACGCACAGGCGTAGGGTGTCATTCTTGATTTTGATACTTTCAGGGATTAATCAATGTGGACCATTATTTCTCTCAGGTTTATTTCTGTTCTTCATGCAGTTGTGATTTACTTTATGTCGTTCATTGTTAAGGATTAGGCGTCTGCAAAGCACCTACGTGCTTTCGACGCACTGGAAACTGGTATGCAAAGCACGGAGCGTCTTCGTGCTATCGACACGCAGGAAACTGGTATGCAAAGCACGGAGCGTCTACGTGCTATCGATACGCTGGACACTGGTAGTAGTCTGCAAAGCACGGAGCGTCTACGTGCTATCGACACGCTGGACACTTGTAGTCTGCAAAGCACGGAGCGTCTATGTGCTATCGACACGCTGGACACTTGTAGTAGTCTGCAAAGCACGGAGCGTCTACGTGCTATCGACACGCTGGACACTGGTAGTAGTCTGCAAAGCACGGAGCGTCTACGTGCTATCAAAACGCTGGACACTTGTAGTAGTCTGCAGAATCGATTGATCCGAAACCAGTGTTGTGCCGCATCTTATAAATCGTCATATTGCCAACGGAGGCCAATGGTGTGCACAACGTTGAAACTGTTGAAAACGTTGTCCGTCGCGTGTGATGTTTTCAGATGAGTCCGAATTCACTTTGCACTTTATTGGTAGCCGTGATCGTGCCTCGCGACATCGAAATGAATTTCAAACAAAGTCAACATGAGATCATACCAGATTTGACTTTAGATCGGTTAGAGTGAGGAATTGCATCACTATTGCTGTCGGAACCCCACATCATATTGTGCAAGGAAGGGTCACTGGACAGTATTATTGGGATAACACACTGGCACCCTTGTTGTCCCGTTTGCAAGGCGTGTGGGTCGAGGTTGTGTCTGTCAGGGCGACAACGCCCGTGCTCATCGTGCAGCACAACATCCATAGAATCCCATGGCCAGAAATCAACCCAGACCTTTCCCCCACATGTCTGGGACATGATGGAAGATGTGAGCGTCAACGTCATAGGCCGCCGACCGCGTGCAATTTATTATACTGATTTGTACTTTTGGACTTGAAAAGAATTGCCTTGCCTTAGCATGAGTTTCTGACGATGCTACTGACGCGGCAGGCTTTTGGGTAACACTTTATGTTATTATCATTTGACAGGGATTTATAATTACATGTTCAAGATATAATAAGAATACAATTAATTCTGTTTTTAGCCGAGATTTCCTAAGATCATGAAAGTGATTTTTAAGCTTTTATTATTTTATTTTATTTATCCCTTATATCCCATTGGCACACATATACATGTAAAGCATGTTGTCATTGCGGTCAGTTCAACGGAATCTGTGTGTAGTCAGATAACTATCCTGGGGAGCTTAATACTTCACTTGTCGTAGCATGCAATTATAATACATGATTCGTAACATTAAAAAAAATGCAAACATTGCACGTGCTGTCATAGCAACTGATTTACGACAACCATTGTCTGAAGAACATTTGATTTAAAGGGCTAATTACCCTGTTAATCCCTGTTGTTAATCCTCACCACCATTTCATTGTATATTGACTGTCAGACAATCTGGACTACTATATCACTTCCCGTTAATTACTGTTATTTATAGTATGACATCTATTGCCTTAATTGTTCATCCCCTGAGCAATGTCGGTTCATCACCTCTAGAAGTCCCATGTCCAGAGCAACGTCATTGTCTGTCCATTGTTGTTCATTACTATATATGTGTTACCATTACACTGTTAGGAAGCTTGGTATTCCGAGTGTTTGTGTGGGGACGACCTCGAGCAGGATGTGCCGCTCGTAGGAAACGTCCAGGTATGTTTAATCAAAGACAGTATATTAATGACAACATGTGTCTTTCCAAAATTCAGTTTTGAATATGTGCAATATACTCCAGTCTTACATATTTAGTCACGCTAGATCTTTACAGTTATTGTGTAGGGATTCTTTGAAATGTCTCCAGGCCACGCTAGACATATAGATACAGCTATGGCGCAGACAAACCAAAGCTGTATGGTTATCGAGTCACGCTTTTAAGCTAGACTCAAAATCTCAAAAATCTAAACCACAAAAGCAGTGTTGTTTTCACGGGCTTGTTGAATAAATTCCCATCGCTGCTGACCATATATCTTCTAATTGATCCTAGATCATTCTCGCATTTACAATATATATTTTTCAATGTACATTAATGGTTTACTAGTCATATCTTTTTGGGTATTTGTCAACTGTGTTGAGCTTACAAGCAATAATTGTAATTTGTGGTGACATATAAACATAAAACGTCTCATTTAAAACAAGAAGTAAGTACGATAGTAAATAATAATCAAATCGCATTAAAAAACAATGATAAAAAGATTCATATGTAACCCTAAAGCCCGTGTTCCACTAAACAAAAGGAAGAAGCCAGCAGAGGGCACCTGTATTGTGTGGACATACCAACATATATAAAGCATATTTACAACAAATGGTCGGGACTAAAAAAAAAATTCGTCATATCGGTCAGTTCGTTATAAGCGTGTTCGTTGTAACTGTAGTTTACCATAGACATCATTTAAGGTCGTGATTCACAATTTGCACTGCACATTTTCCTGCACGCCGCACAAGGTGGATGTTTGTTTGGAACATGATACTATCGGGAGTTTGTTAACGTGACCAGCACACGCTGATTGTTTATTAACACGTTGCTCATAAAACGTATCCTTGTTTAACGCTTACGCAATGCCACGGCTTGCTGACAATGAACGTCTACGTGTCGTGGGTATGCCGCAAACTGGAACAGCGCAACACGAAGTTACTAGACATTTTAATGCTCATCGAAACACACCAGCATCACTCTGGAGACGTTATCTAGAGCAGGGCTCCACTCATGACTTGTCCACGTGTGACGTCACGTCAACAGAACAACCATATTCGGTTGGTTCATTTACGGAATCAATACCAAACTGTCACATTAACATCTCGAACAGTTGACCGTGTCCACGAGGTAACATAACTGTCACCTGTTTCACCTGTGATGTGAGATAAACTTGTCTATACTGAGACAACGAAACAGTGTTGACATAATGGGATACACGTGTGAAATGAAATAAAACCATAACACATAATGAAATTACGAATATATTATATTTATAATATAACACAGAAGAAAAATAGTTTTGGAAATACTTTTACATTAAATCAATTAACCACAGGAAAATCATAGAAAGGTATTGTCCACATTAGATAAGGTTGCCAGCGGCGTCTAGGAACTGCATGGGTGTCTTTCTTCTGTTGTCTAGTCCCCGGTAAACCCGTTGGAAAACGAGCCCCACTCTCAGATTAGTTTGAAAGTTATCAAACAAACAGAAACCAATATACTGTAGGCAATGCATATAAATCCTATACTAAATCTTTACTAGCAGGCATTTCACAAGGTTCGGTGCTGAGGCCACTTCTTTTTATTAATGATATTTATTTATTGATATAGATGAAGACATACAAAGTTGTATTAAATCATTTGCTGATGATAATTCTTTATACGTGTGTTATTGATGGCCCAGTGTTAGATGTTTAGATGTACATACATTTGCTTCAGGTGACAGGGTTATATTTCCCAAAAAATACCTTTTGAGATCATAACTGTTCATATAGGTGAGTAAGTGAGTATGGTTTTACGTCGCTTTTAGCAATATTCCAGCAATATCACGGCGGGGGACACCAGAAATGGGCTTCACACATTGTACCCATGAATCGAACCCGGCTGTATGGCGTAACGAGCGAACGCTTTAACCACCAGGCTAACCTCCACATGGCTACCACAAAACGTTTTTAGCTTTGTTTTTTTTATTTCGTTTTCTTTCTTTTTTTTGTGTGTGTTTATGTGTGTGTGTGTGTGTGTTTGTGGGGGTATGGTTGTGTGTGTTTGTGTGTGTGTGTGTGTGTGTGTGTGTGTGTGTGTGTGTGTGTGTGTGTGTGTGTGTGTGTGTGTGTGTGTGTGTGTGTGTGTGTGTGTGTGTGTGTGTGTGTGTGTGTTGTGTGTGTGTGTGTGTGTGTGTGTGTGTGTGTGTGTGGAGGGGGTGTTCACACATTGTGCGCGAATGTAGAATCAAACCCGGGGCTTCGGCGTGACGAGAGAAAGCTATAACCAACATGCTACCCCATTGTCTCTGTGCTTGACAAGCCGCTGAAGTTTCAATAAAATCACAACAAAATCTTGTTCGTTTTGTGTCTTCAAGACGTGTACTACCATCGGTTTCAGGTGACTATATTGTACAGCTGGTCATTTATAGGAAGAAGAGCAAATCAAATGTAAGCGTTCCAGAACGATATATTTCAGATCAAATTTGTAATGAAACTGCGCCACACGCAGCAATGTGACGGCAAACACAGGTTCTTGTATTTGATCATTGCAATTTGCTTATTTGTATTAGTTCATTAATACTGATTTTCAGACTTTCCATTGCGTTCTGTATATAATCGAGTCTGGACCAGACAAACCAGTGATTGACATCATGAGCATCGATTCACGCAATGGGGATTACGATGACATGTATCAACCAGGTCAGCGAGCTTGAACACCTGCCACTGGCAATTACTCCGCCCTTTATCTTTCCTCCAAAGATTCAGCTCTTCACAATGAACTTGAATGATCTGCACATGACGATCTCTGTGGAAGTGATATCTTCCCTACTGTCCTAAAACCTGTAAACCGGATGATGAACCGCCTTTATCACAGGACTGCCTCCGTGGTCTAGTGGTAGAGCATCCGCCTGAAGAGCGAAAGGTGCGGGTTCGATTCCCGGCCGCGTCATACCAAAAGACGTTAAAAGATGGTACTTGTTACCCTGTCTGGAGCTCTGCATTAAGGGGCTCGGTGTCTGTATACTGTGTCTGAGTGAGGTATTCAAGTTAAACTGTGGCATGGTATCTCAGTGAGCTAGCACTGTAAATCGGACTAGGACAAGCAGCCACACACACATACACTCTCACACACACACACACACACACACACACACACACACACACACACACACACACACACACACACACACACACACACACACACACACAAACACACACACGTGCATGCACGTCGCTATATAAGAGTCAGTACACTGTGTCTGAGTGAGGTATTCTTGTTAAAACGCCAACATCCTACCGCTCATAACTTGAAAAATGTTAACCTTACTACGTGTTTTTAACAAAACAAGCGCTAATATTGGAGGAACTATGTCTCCAAAATTAATTCACGCACTCCCATGTCATAGATGTGAAACATGGCTAAAAAATAAAACGCAAAAGTTCGAAATCCTCTGTCCACCATCTTGTGGAGATTGTGATAAAATAATAACTGAGAAATCTGACATTGCAAATAATCTTGGCGAAACATCAGCCCAAAATTCTTGATCTTCAAATAATGTCCAGAGATTCAGAGATTTCAGAAAAGATAAAAAGTTAAGTTTGGTTTGACATAACGCTGAAGATAAAGTATTTTCATTCCATGAGCTACATACCGTTCTCGCTCAAGCTTAGTTTACTGCAGGAGGTGACGATGATATCTACTATCAGCTACTGAAGTATTTGCCTGAATCATGTCTTGAGACACTATGAGATACATTTGACCAAATATAAACGTCAGGGAATTTTCTCCTTTGTTTCATCAGGCCATCGCAGTCCCCATACCAAAACCAGGCCGGAACTACCGCCCAATACATATCTTTAACCAGTTACGTTTGCAATGCCATGGAAGGAACTGTAAACTAGTTTGGAATTTGGAAAACAATAATCTTATAACAAATATTCAATGTGGTTTCCGAAATAATAGAAGTGATATTGATCATTTAGTACGATTTCAATCCTTTGTTAAAAATACTATAGTAAATACTCAACACAGTATCACTTTTCGTTAATCTTGAGAAATTCCTGGGAGTTAAAGGATTTACATAATTTTGGCTTGAGAGGTCCTTTACCTCATTTTATATCACAGTTTTTTTAACAGAAAGGCAATGTCAAGCCCGACTTACTTCAACCCTGTCTGATCATTAACTCAGATTGTCCCACAAAGAAGTATTAAGTTTCTCACATTATTTCGTTTTAACATAAATATTCTTTCAAAGGTTTTAAGTGTGTCAGTGAATTGATTCTGTTTTGTTGAGGACTATGGTGGAGCATGTAAGTGTAATTTATTAAAACTAGATACTATCTAGTTTTAAAAACTTACCAGATTTCATTTCAGCTGCGAATATTAACCTTCACGATATAGTCCCTATTCAGCTTTATTATCGCCTCCATGGCAACTGGTTAGGTCACATTTCGACCTGACATTAACTATTAACCAACTAATTTTACAACAAGAATACAATTAATTAGGAAATAAATATGACACTTATTAATCAATATTTACAGATGGATCCAAGGATGGTTGAGCAGTTGCTAGTGCCATTATCATTGGATCAAAACTAGTATGAATTCTCGTTCTTTTGTTGCTGTATCCTGGAAACGGGTTAAAGTGCTGTAAAATCATTGTCCCCCTGACAGGGTACATATGTTCAACATCCTTCAAATTACATTTTTAATCGTAGTATATTTTCTTAGTTTTGATTGGTGGCTAAATTAACTACAATCGCCAGCGCCTGATGGTGTAAATCTGCTGGTGACACGTGAAGGTAGCAGAAGTATCGTATGTCCCCACTGCCTATGGTATCGTGGCCTAACTTAAGCTGCTTGCGATCTATAGCCCGTTTTTATATTGTGTTGTTGAAAGAATAATTATGTATTCTTTTAAATGTCTTCAGACTAGATTTATGTAGAATCTGTAATTATCTAGTCGTACTGTGCTTCGATGACAGTTTGTTTTAATACATGTACAATCTAAATATATTTATTATTAATGTATAACTTGCCGATGAGACGTTACACTCACTCACTCACTCACTCACTAACTCACGCACTAACTAACTCACTCACGCACTCACTCACTCACTCACTCACTCACTCACTCACTCACGCACTCACTCACTCACTCACTCACGCACTCACTCAATCACTCACGCACCCATCCACTGTTTTGGAGTTACTAAACTAAGCCAGTTATCTTAATTGGCTTCAAATTACTCATTCAAGGTGTGACTAAGAACACAGTTGCTAAGAATCTCTGGGTCAATATCATATATAATACATTTCTTCTCACACAGCTTGCTTTCACTTCACTTGTTGTGTTAAGCCGCACCTGATTACAACAAACTGTCTGGTTTTGTTTCAGTGTGGGAAAATTGATTTTGCTTTGCTGACATTGTTTCCCCGATTATCAATTCTGTTTGAATATATACTGGACCAATTCGCTTCTTCCTCACTTCGAATGTGACTCAAACAACACAACGTCAAAGCAGCCCAATAAATCAAATTAGACTAACGTGCTATAGAAATGTTGTGGGATGCTACCGACAAAGCTAGGGTTAGCAACATTGTTGTTGTTGTTAAACGCCGATCAGTTGCATTCAAGCTATATGATTTGATAATTTGATTATGTGTTGTTCAACGACGATCAGTTACATTCAAGCTATATGATTTGATAATTTGATTATGTGTTGTTTAACGCCGATCAGTTACATTCAAGCTATATGATTTGATAATTTGATTATGTGTTGTTCAACGCCGCACATATCAATATTCCAGCTATGTGACGGCAGTCTGTAAATAATCGAATCTGCACCAGACAATCTGGTGATTGACTCTTATGAGCATCGATCCTAGAAATTGGGATACGATGTCACGTTGCAGCAGGATAATGGCCGTCCACATCTTACACGTGATGTAACATATTTCTAAGGCAGTTTAAGGCTTGTCTAGTCCAGACTCGATTATTTACAGACCTGCGTCATAAGGGGGTATATTGCTGAGTGTGAAGTAAAACAACCAATCAACCAACCGTCTATTCCTCCAGACTTCTTCCTCACAGAACAGACCATTGAAGATTCCGGGGTAGATTAAGTCTTCAGCAACCCATGCTTGCCTTAAAAGGTAACTATGCTTGTCGTAAAAGGCAACTAATAGGATCGGGTGGTCAGGCTCGCTGACTTGGTTGATGCATGTCATCGATCCCAATTGCGTGGATCGATGGTCATGATGTCAATCACTGGATTGTCTGGTCCAGACTCCATTATTTACAGACCGCCGTCATATAGCTGGAATATTGCTGAGTGCGGCGTTAAACAACAAACCAACCAACCAACCTCACAGAACATGTCTGGGGTGTGATGGGCCAGAACCAGCAGGTAACGCTAGCTCAGGTAGACTAATCCTTGGTTGACATTTAAAACAACACCTTCAGGCTGTTTTCAATCATTTGGTGTCTTCAGTGTGCCTTCGCTGTCTCGCCTGTATCAACGCGGTGACACATCCGACATTGACACTGCTAACAGAGTTGTTACACCACTCCTCCTTTAGGGCGTGGCTCTCTGTCTCAGGTTTCCGGATATTAGGTTTGTACAGGAATCTGTTGTGATAAGATATTGATCAGACGAATGACCAAATATTATATAACATATTTTCAGCACCAGAATATTTACAGCAGTTTATTTGAAGCAGTTAATCTTCTTCTATAAAGGGGGCGGTCGGGTAGCCTAGTGGTTAAAGCGTTCGCTCGTCACGCCGAAGACCCGGGTTCGATTCCCGACATGGGTACAATGTGTGAAGCCCATTTGTGGTGTCCCCCGCCGTGATATTGCTGGAATATTGCTAAGAGCGGCGTTAAACCATACTTACTCACTACTACTCTTCTATATAGTAGAGATATAGTAATCAGCTTTTCTGTCAGCCCGTCCGCATGTCCGGGTCATATCTGTTACGCTAATAAGTATTCTTTCATAACACTTTGCTGACGACTGGTGCCTTGAGGGATTTCTAGAATTTATATTTTATTCCGTTTCCGCGGCAACAAGTTTCACTTTGACTCTGTTTATAGTGGTGTGTTTATCCGTCCCTTATCTCTTGAGACTAATTGGCATTCTTTCATGAAACTTTCCATATACAAAGACCAGTTTGTGAACTTGTACATTAGCTACTTAGGTAATTTTATTCTTTATTTTCCACACCCTGATGTTTAGAATTGCGCCGTGTCAGGATCCCCTATGTTAGCACCAAAGCCATACTCGTGCGTTTCATCAAAGTGATAAAAGTTTTTTATCGTGACCTTTGTTAAAACAGAATTCGCTGCCACATTATAATTAACATACCGTCATATAACTGAAATTCTGTTTGAAAGGACACATTATTCACTCACTCGCCGACAAGAGCCTAGACCTCAATCTCCAGAACGTTATCATTGATTGTCCTATTATATTATGGTCTGTGGATTCACACTCTCTCCAAGGTAATATGCTGGTTGATCGTCGGAAGTCAGTTCTGGAGCAAAGTAACCTTGCGTCATTGTCAAAATCCGGTCCACACAGTTTGCAATTCTGTACTGAATTGTCTCAAGGATTGATAGCCTTTAGTTTGTGAATGACAATAATGACACAAAAACCTATTTGTCCCATATTTTTCTAAAGCTTTCCTAATGGCGTAATAATTGTATCATCGATCAGCCATTAAGATTTCGTGTTTAATTACACACAAATGTGAGGCTGTCATATTGATCTAGTTCAACGATGTTTCCTAATGATACCTTATTGCCACAGGGCGCTAACTGTTAAACTGACAAAGCTGCTGAAGACGTGGGATAAGTCATGGTCAATGTGCCTGCAATAACGTAAAATGGTCTTGTCTCACACATATACAGCTGAATCACAAGTCGTATTTAAACGTCCGTGGACACACACACCTCAGGCTTCACACACACGCGCGCGCACACACACACACGCGCGCGCGCGCACACACACACACACACACACACACACGCACGCACGCACGCACGCACGCACGCACGCACGCAAACACACACACGCGCGCACGCACACACACACACACGCATACGTACACGCATACGCACACTCATGCACAATCACTCTCACACACACCTCACCCTTCCCTCAAACACACACACACACACACATGCACAATCACTCGATCAAACACAAACACAAACGCACACACACACACACACACACACACGCATACGTACACGCATACGCACACTCATGCACAATCACTCTCACACACACCTCACCCGTCCCTCAAACATACACACACACATGCACAATCACTCGATCAAACACAAACACAAACGCACACACACACACGCACTCTCACACACTCACACACACACACACACACTCACACACTCACATTTACAGAAACACACACAGGGACAAAAACACACACACAAAGGCAGACATATTTTTGTTTGTTTGACTCTTGTTTAACGCCGCGCTTAACAATATTCCAGCTATATGACGGCGGTCTGTAAATAATCGACTCTGGTCCAAACAATCCAGTGATAGATACCATTAGCATCGATCCACGCAATTGGGATTGATGACATGCATCAACCAAGTCAGCGAGCCTGACCACCCGATCACGGCAGGCGCCTTTTACGACAAGTATGGGCTGCTGAAGACCTATTCTACCCCGGATCTCTCTCTCTCTCTCTCTCTCTCACACACACACACGCACACGCACACGCACACGCACACACACGCACACAAACACACACACACACACCACGCCCATCACTGGATAACTAATATCCAGTCTACATGACAAATGGTCTGATACATCGTACATTGAGGCGCTGAGTAACGTCAAACGTACGACATACAGGATCCCAAATGGTGTGTTCCACGATAAGATATTCACTACTGTCAAAACACACCAAACACACTCACAAACACATTCACGCACACACACACACACACACACACACACACACACACACACACACACACACACACACACACACACACACACACACACACACACACACACACACACACACACACACACACACACACACACACACACACACACACACACACACACACGCACCCACACACTCATCCAACCCCCATCAATGGATAACCAATATCGAATCTACACGACAAATTGGTCTAAGGCACC
This sequence comes from Haliotis cracherodii, assembly GCF_022045235.1. NCBI lineage: Eukaryota > Metazoa > Mollusca > Gastropoda > Lepetellida > Haliotidae > Haliotis > Haliotis cracherodii. The sequence continues at coordinate 6,985,545 of NW_027266281.1, read as the reverse complement.
GTAACGTCCCACTCAGGTACACTGTACATGTAGAATCCTACCTGGTACAATGCACTTGTATGTTCCACGATAAGATGTGTCACGGTCACGGCACACCAAACACAGCTTCCTCCAGGTTCATAAGCGAATCTGCGTCACATTGCAGCGTTTTCCTTCACAGGGCTGTCACGCTGTTTAATAATTAAAATGCCAATTAGTGACATGCTTCCAAAGCTTCGTCTTTGTTCATGTGTTCATTGTCTTCCAGAATCTTGGTCATGCTGGCAACTCACATGGGAATCACGATAGCATACTTGAACAAACTTGTGTTGTTGTGACATAATAGACCCCTTCGCGATAAATTGCAAAGAACAATGAAGAACGAAGCGTGGTTTATTTCACGATAAAACTATCGTGTGTGCTTCTGGAGAATAAGCGCTCGCAACTTGATGACGTTGGCTGCGCAGATAAACGCAGTGGTCGAACGATCGCGTGCAAAAGTGGAAGTGATATGACAATCGAGTCCATCGTTCCGTGTCGCATTTGCTGTGTACGTTTGAAATGTGAAATCTGGTCTTGAGTGTTCGCTGTTGACAGTCAAACCATGACAGCTGAAAAGGGATCTCCCTTGCGTTGCCTGCGACGCCGAAATTCACACGACCCCGAATGTGCTCGAAACCCTGTTATAGTAGGGTCGAATCATCGACCCATCCTCGTCGTAACCTTAATTGATGCTTAGCGCCTATTTCAGCAATATTCCAACTATATGACGGCTGCACATGAACAGTGAATCCTGGACTTTTAGGGGTCTTTTGTATTTGCGGTTCAGAACCTAGGTCTTTTTGGTTTGGTTTGTTGTTTTACGCCGCACTCAGCAATATTCCAGCTATATGACGGAGGTCTGTAAATAATCGAGTCTGGACCAGACAATCCAGTGATTGATATCATGGGCAACGAACAACGCAATTGGGATCGATGACATGTTTCAACCAAGTCAGCGAGCCTGACCACCCGATCCCGTTACTCGCCTCTTACGACAAGCATAGTCGACAAGAGGTAAGCATGTTCCAGCTATGCGACGACGGGTTTATATAATCGAGTCTGGACCAGAAAATCCAGTGGTTGACGTCATGAGCATCGATCCGCGCAGTTTGGATACGGTGACATGCAATCCACCATGTAACCCAGCTTGACCAACCCACTGAGTCGACTTTTTTGACGACGATTGTATTTTGCCGGATACCTACATGCTGACCCGTATCCCGACGGGACATTTACTCAATCAACCTAACCACGCATCCTCTCATTATGTATGCAACATTGTGCTCATTGAAGTCGGACGGACAGAGCCAGAAACTATATCCTGTATATCGCGCATCAATTAGATGCAGGTAATGTTCTTTATGTCAAACACTGGTTTGTTTTGCACATACTATTATTGAAAGTCCTGTGTTATATCTCACAGCTCGTAAAATGAGAGACAAACAAACTAACCTTGCACAAAATGGACACAACTTCGGTAGCAAACAACAACGGTATAGGGATCTATACTGAAACGTAGCCTTTACAGTATTAAATCAGTTGTTATCCATAAATTGTGTTTACTTTGTCATCCGTCAACATCTAAGGGATGCCTATCAAACAATTTAACCTGGCACAATACACATTGATGACAATAACATATTTGCATTGGTATTTGATTTGTAGACCGAAAAAGCCTTCGTACACATTTGTAGGTTGAGGAAACTAATGCTGGATGGAAGCTTGTAGATCTTTATTTACCAAAAACATTGACACGCCTTCATAGATATGCTCCACGCAAAACACTAATTGTGTGTTGCGGTTATTCACTTCCGAGAAACATATATTTCTACGTCTTGAAGCAGTGATAAATAATTTGACCCGTGTATATCCGGGTTAGAATAGGCCTCAGCAAACCATGCTTGTCGTAAGAGATGAATAAGTTGGTTGACATTTCTTATTGTATCCCAGTTGCGTGGATCCATGCTCATGATACCAATCAGGGGCGGTCGGGTAGCCTAGTAGTTAAAGTGTTCGCTCGTCACGCCGAAGACCCGGGTTCGATTCCCGACATGGGTACAATGTGTGAAGCCCATTTCTGGTGTCCCCCGCCGTGATATTGCTGGAATATTGCTAAAAGCGGCGTTAAACCATACTCACTCACTCACTGATACCAATCACTGGATTTGTCTGGGCCAGGCTCGATTACATGTACTTACAGACCGACGTCATCCAGCTGGAATATTGGTGAGTGAGGCGTTAAACAACAAACAAACAAAGACAAATGAATAATTCCACCATGCCATGTTTTTCATTTGCACAAATGATTTCATCTATTTTCTGGTCATGTTTATTTTGTTATACTTACTACATTTTTTTATCTCTAAAGGATCCACTTAATGTCAAATTTCCACACAAATAAAACCAAATCTATTTTGAAACTCAGTGCCAAGTCTTCACCACACACGTTATCAAACCTCGTTAAGATAAGTGGGTCGGTCGGATAGCCTAGTGGTTAAACCGTTCACTCGTCACGCCAAAGACCCGGGTTCGATTCCCGACATGGATAAAATGTGTGAAGCCCATTTCTGGTGTCCCCCGCCGTGATATTGCTGGAATATTGCTAAAAGCGGCGTAAAACCATACTCACTCACTCACTCACTCACTCGTTAAGATAATAACCGGCAATATACGACTTTGTGTTGAACTTCATTATAAATGGGGTCACAGGTTGCCCAATCGTCTAAGTTGTCGCGATTAGCTGTGCACCCCTTGGGCACGCCAGAAATCTGTGATTGTGGGTTCGAATCCCAGTTTGCCCCGATTATGTTTCTAGGTGTGTCAGCAACATACACGTGCTCGTGGGTTTCACCAAAGTGGTAAAAGTCTGAGACCTGCATCACTTCAGGCTTTCCTCCCACATTAAGCTGACACGCCCTGATATAACTGAAATACTGTTAAAAGTGACGTTAAACCCAACTCACTCATTCTATATTGTTGAAATGGAGAGAATTATCATAAGACCGCCTGCATGTTATCAGAAATAAGCAGGCAACTGTAACTTGATAATGCCCTCATGTTGCTTGACGACGGGCCATTATCACGCCTGTGTTAGGTGACGTCATAGGGATAAGGAAAGGTGACGTCACGTTTGATAGTGACGTCATCTGGTTTGTTCTCTGACGTTTCCATATTTCATAAAGTGGGTCCATGAAATTCGTATTGATTGCAGTAAATGATATTGCTGTTTATTTCATTTGATAACAACTTTTATCCATTTTTGCTATAATAACGGTAACGCTATTTTTTTAAGGCATTATGATTTGTAGAAGCCCTTGGTCTTTTCAACTGACTTCCTTTGTCGGGCAGTGAATCGTAGACCTCGGGCTTCTGCAAATGATAATGCTCTGAAAATTAGCATTACCCGTACAGTAAACAGTTTAACCGAAGAGCAGCGAACAGTTATTCCCTTTGAGTCTATACAAGCGTGTTTGCTTATACCAAAACACCAGCCGCAGCGAACATTGGCAAAAAAGTTATGTTATACAGGTAACACACTCTATTGATTCAGTTTGTTGATACATTATAAAAGTATAATTCGAAAAGGGACATTGTTGGAAATCCATACTGGTTGATTATGTTTATAGGAGTCGCTTCGTGCATGCTTCCTTGGCATTGTGGCAAGTTACAGCCTCAGCTCAGAACATGTACAATAGTACGGTGATTTTCAAAGGGTGTTCACAATCAGCAACAGACAACATGACAAAATGAACATTGATTTCTGTGTTGATCTCGTTGTATCACCATATTGCTGCTTTATCGTTGGGGTCTGCCTGTGGTTTTCGAAAATATTCAAGCTATTTGACGGAGGCCAGTAAATAATTGGGTCTGAACCTGACAGATTGACTTCATCGAGCATCGATTTTCACGTGCACGACGACGGGGAGCTGTATCGGCATCAGTGAACAGCTTCTCCGTAGAAACCACAAGACAATAGACGCTGAAACTTCACATGCTTTACAAAGAAACTGTTATCCCAAATATAACATTTGTTATATTTGACCACTTTCTAAATGGTATTGTGTGTTCATAGTCTTCGGCCATGGAAGCCGTGCCAATTTACACTTGTCAGAGGGGTACATAAAGTAGGTGTTCTAGGCTACCAGTTATCGGAATTTCATTTTGTGGAAGCCTCGGTGGCTGAGTGGGTTTGATCGCTGACATTGTGTGCTGGCGTTTAGGTGCCTCACACTTTTGCAAGTGTGGGTTCGAATCCCGGACGGGACTCAACGGGACTCAAGTACTAGAATCTGTACTTTACAAAGAAAGTGCTATCCCAAATATAACACCTGTTACACTTCACATGCTTGTTTCTGAAAATGGTGACACTTGATTTTGTTCAATGTGTTCGAATCCGATTGTTTTCACGGACATTACTCCGCCATTTTTTTGTGCCATGTCATAATATATTGTGTATGTGGAGTGAGTAGTTGATCATGACACATCTGTTTCCTTTTTGCCATATATTTAAGTCCAACCTTGATAAAAGCCTTTGCAGTTTGAATAGATTAAGTGTTGGTTGTATTATTTGAACCTTAATGCAAACGACAGCTGCTGTAGAGTGGCATCTTAATGTTACTACATTATTGATTACACAGTCAGGTGCGCTACAGTGATGGGGCACTATCTTTAAAGAAATATGTATATATGATCCAGTGATATATAATACCAAAATGGGAATATTAATTTTGTATTAATTTAGCTGGAAACATTGTAGTTTCTACTATGGTGTTCATGTTAAATTGTTTTCACAATTTCCTGATTTAGTCTTTGAAAGGCAGGCAAGAGAATTCAGAGATGTCGACTTCTTTATTATGAGGAACACACCGTTTCGGAGTATATGCTTACTCCATCGGATGAATGAATTCCATGAGGCAGAGAGCATATGCATGTACTTACTTACTTACTTTGGAGATTTAACGTGCGCTTTCCGACTGATGCGTATTTCGCACACGGGCCCGGCCAGGCCATTTAATGTGTTTCCGAAAGGGGCGAAGGTGGTCTGTGCAACCCAAGAGGGGGCTTTAGGGGTTGCTTATATATAATTTGGGAATTTTGAGATTTGGAATAGATGCCGATGGGGTAGGGGAGGAGAACTAAGGGAGCTGGGTATGGTGGATGTTTGTTTGTTTATGTGATTTTGATTTGGTAGGTTATTATGTTTTTAGATGCGTTTTATTAGTTCCGTTTTGATTAAGAATACGCCTAAGGCCTAGAAGTTTTCTAGTTTATTTTGTGGGTTTAGTATCAGTGCACAGTTTTATTCTATCTTCTTGCCGATTTAGAGATTTTGTCTGAGATGCGATGTTCTTGTGCTGGATGTTAATAATAACGTAGCTGTAGTTATGAAGGATAATCAAGTAATTAAACACTAACAGAGCAATTCCTACTTTAACGTCAATTACATAATGTATGCTATTTCTCATGCCACTTTCAATACATTGTAATTTGTACGTGTGTCATGTTTGGGAGAGGCATTCAGATAAGCAAACCTTGTATGTTTGCCAATTCCTCCACTGTATGGAAATAAATATGTATATATCAAGCTTTCCGCACTCGTGGAGTACAGTTTTCCAGTGCAGTCCGGCAAGAACAATTATTATACTGAATGCCCGTTTCTTTATATAGGTATGATCAATATCTTAGCATTAACCTGTACATACTCAGATCTCGCGCAACTACCCGTTTGTTAGGGTTTCCCTTAACTCCGCCCAGTCATGCAACACAAACATCTTTAGTGATTCGTGGCACTCTTTCCCACTCCCATTGATGATCACAGACAAGTTGTTGCTTCAGCTTAAACTTCAGAGACACGTTAAGAACAGATACATCACATAACTAGTGGCTTCATCTTGGGCGCCAGAGATACGTTAATAACAGATACATCACATAACTAGCGTCTTCATCGTGGGCGTCAGACGAACAGTGGTGTTAACAGATATATCACAACGATTGTTGCTTCATCTTGGGCGCCAGAGACACAGTGGTGTTAACAGATATATCCCAGCGATTGTGGCTTCATCTTGGGCGCCAGAGACACAGTGGTAATAACAGATATATCACAACGATTGTTGCTTCGTCTTGGACGTCAGAGACATAGCATTAATAACAGATACATTACATAACTAGTGGCTTCATCTTGGGCGTCAGAGACACAGTGGTAAGAACAGATATATCACAACGATTATTGCTTCAGCTTCAACTTTAGAGACACAGCGTTAATAACAGATATATCTTCAACGCCAGAGACACCCTATTAACAGCAGACAGTTATCACACACATGATACACACCACTAAGGACGATGGCGGTGTTACTTCTCCCCCTTTTCATGACGGCTGTATTTGCTGGCAACACTTGTTACCGGCATACATTTCAACGGTTTATCACACAGGACGACCTGGCAGCCAATGAGGTCGCATCCGACGTATTCCCAACTCAACATCTGACATCCTGTGCTCAACGTTGTGCTGAGGATGAGAAGTGTGTTGCTTTGACTTATCATGGGGACCAGTGTTCCATCTACAGATCATCTTTGTCGTCATCTGGCATCCCAGGATCCAGGTCCTACATCAAGCAAGGAGGTGAGACACTGTTCAGACATGTTTCTTTCCCACAAGGTGCATGGCCTCGTATGTGTCCTTGTACTTGTTTGAATTCCGTCAGTTAGAATATAATGTTTTGTTTGTTGTTTGACAAACGAATTTGTACCAGACAATCCGTTGATTAACATCATGAGCATCGATCTACGCAATTACGACGATATGCATCAACCAAGTCAGCAAGCCATTAGACATTTCGGGTAGTCTAATGGGGGACATTTATACGTCAAAAGTGTAATGAGAGGGCATGGGATACCTGAAGCACTGCAGTTAGCTTTGTAGAGTTACCTGACGTTAGAATGATAGGATCCGATGATCACTTGTACCGAATATGGCCATCGTATCTTATTAGTATCTTATATTTGCTCGCTGTGTAACTGAATTATGGTAGGAACTAGACATAAACGAGACGAGTGAGACAGCCTCATCTGTTTCATATTTAGATCTGTGCATAAAGATCTAGAGTGAATAAAACACTCTCCACAGGTCTATATTACAAAAGAGATGACTTCAACTTTCCAAAAGCCAACTTTCCCTTTATGTCGAACAGTATTCCAGCAGCTCCAAACCTTTGAGGTTCAATCGAGCATGCTCTCTCTAGCAAGATTTCATAAGCGTCAGTAGACTCTTAATCGGGAGCTGTTTGATCAAGATAACAACATTCAAGGCCTCAGTAAAGATATCAAAACGTTTTATGGTTGACACGTGGAGGACAGTTCCAAACTTGACGCGTCCGATGTAGTTCCCTATTTTGACTTGTACCATATGTGTACGTGTTTTTTTCAGGTGAACAATTGACTTTCCTTTGCATGTGTTTGTGACAGGTGCCACCGATGGGGAAAGATACACTCACCTTTTCTCGAACACTTGGTACCGTCACTATTTGATAGCGATTCATAAACGCTTGCCCAGGATATTTTCGGAATCGTACAATTGATTCGTTTTCTTAGGAATTCAGTAAACTACGGTTATAACGAACACGCTTATAACGAACTAACGTATATAACGAACTAACTTTTTAGTCTCGACTACTTGCTGTAGCTATACTGTATATGTGCTTATAACGAATTACGGTTATAACGAACTAAAATTAGTAGTCCCTTTGAGTTCGTTATAACCGTAGTTTACTGTATGATTTAATTTAAACACAATTCTCAAAGCCGGACCATAATCAGTCTCTCACCGAAGCAGATTCCAATAGGCGTGACAGGCAAAAGAGGGGCTGAGTTTATGAATGGGTCACTAAAAAGAATGTCGAAACAAGGTGTTCAAGAAAAGGGTTAGCATGTCCTTCTCTTCCAATAATATCCGGCTCTCATTGACTTTGCAATGCAAAGGACGTGTTTATTTGTTGACTGACGCCGCACAGCTGTACTAGAGTCAATTACTTAAATTGCATATCTAAATAGCATCCAAACCATGGGTAAATTTTCACAATCATGTTATTACTCTGGAAACACGAAATTGTATTTTCCCGTATATTGAAACGACGCTTCTTGGACGCTTTCTAACCCTCGGTTTTCCATCCATATGACGTCGTTATTTGACGTTATATCTTCGAGGGAACGATGTAATCAAGCTCCTCCCTTTTCTTGACTGACATTGTCAATCAAGCAACAGTGTGTACCCACATTTATATTTCTCAACTTTCATTGGTTAACTTTCGCCTTCTCGCGGTCAAGCCGGTGTTCAACCCGTTGCTCTTGGTTCTAAGCGGATGTGCTGAATTCTACCGTTCTGCGCATGAAGACATTTTCTTCTGACATGCTTGACTTTATTGAACTGTGCTTAAATTTCCCCAAGACTCTACACGAGTTTGGTATACAACAATGGATTTGTTGTAAGCGAAAGTGGCGCGGGAACAACACCATTAAGAAAATTATGCAGTTTTCATATTCATGTTAATGTTCAAAACATGCTGAGATTTTAGGATATTGAGATCCTGGCAAGTGTTGTATATGATCCTGGCAAGTGTTATATATGATCCTGGCAAGTGTTATACATGATCCCGGCAAGTGTTATACATGATCCTGGCAAGTGTTATATATGATCCTGGCAAGTGTTGTATATGATCCTGGCAAGTGTTATATATGATCCTGGCAAGTGTTATACATGATCCTGGCAAGTGTTATATATGATCCTGGCAAGTGTTATATATGATCCTGACAAGTGTCATATATGATCCCGGCAAGTGTTATACATGATCCTGGCAAGTGTTATACATGATCCTGGCAAGTGTTATACATGATCCTATCAGGTGTTATATGATCCTGACAAGTGTCATATATGATCCCGGCAAGTGTTATACATGATCCTGGCAAGTGTTATATATGATCCCGGCAAGTGTTATATATGATCCTGGCAAGTGTTATATATGATCCTGACAAGTGTCATATATGATCCCGGCAAGTGTTATACATGATCCTGGCAAGTGTTATACATGATCCTGGCAAGTGTTATACATGATCCTATCAAGTGTTATATGATCCTGACAAGTGTCATATATGATCCCGGCAAGTGTTATACATGATCCTGGCAAGTGTTATACATGATCCCGGCAAGTGTTATATATGATCCTGGCAAGTGTTATATATGATCCTGGCAAGTGTTATACATGATCCTGGCAAGTGTTATATATGATCCTGGCAAGTGTTATACATGATCCTGGCAAGTGTTATATATGATCCTGGCAAGTGTTATACATGACCCTGGCAAGTGTTATACATGATCCCGGCAAGTGTTATATATGATCCTGGCAAGTGTTATATATGATCCTGGCAAGTGTTGATCCTATCGAGTGTTATATATGATCCTGGCAAGTGTTATACATGATCCTGGCAAGTGTTATATATGATCCTGGCAAGTGTTATACATGATCCTGGCAAGTGTTATACATGATCCTGGCAAGTGTCATATATGACATAACGTTTTTAGTTAAATCATACACCCTCAATTCAATATTGTTGAAGGCAGAAGAAGAAGATACAACTAATGGAGTGGGATGGGATGGGAAGGGAAGGAAAGGGAATGTAATGGGAAGGAAGGGATGGGATGGGACGAGTTGGGCAGAAGTGGGATGGGAAGGGATGGAACGAAATGGGATGGGGTGAGATGGGAAGAGATAGGGAGATAATGGGAAAGGGATGGCAAACTCTGGGAAGGGATGGGAAGAGCTGGGAAGGGATGGGAAGGGCTGGTAAGGGATGGATTGGATGGGACGAGATGGGATGGGATCGTATGGAAAGAGATGGGAAGGAATGGGATGGGATGGGGTGGGGAGAGATGGTATTGGAAGAGATGGCAAGTGATGGATGGTATGGGAAGAGCTGGGAAGGGATGGGAAGGGCTGGTAAGGGATGAATTGGATGGGACGAGATGGGATGGGATCGTATGGAAAGAGATGGGAAGGATTGGGATGGGATGGGATGGGGAGAGATGGGATTGGAAGAGATGGCAAGTGATGGATGGTATGGGAAGAGCTGGGAAGGGATGGGAAGGGCTGGTAAGGGATGAATTGGATGGGACGAGATGGGATGGGATCGTATGGAAAGAGATGGGAAGGAATGGGATGGGATGGGATGGGGAGAGATGGGATTGGAAGAGATGGCAAGTGATTGATGGTATGGGAAGAGCTGGGAAGGGATGGGAAGACCTGGGAAGGGAAGAGATTTGATGAGATGGGATGCGATTGAACGAGATGAAATGGGATGCGATGCGATGGAAAGAGATGAGAAGGGACGGGTTTGGATGAGATGAGATGGGATGGAAAGGGATTGGATAGGATGGAAATTATATGGCATGGGTTGGGAATTATATGGAATGAGATGGGAATAAATATGCAGTTAATCTGAATCCGAAGAGTATTATGTTCAAGTGGTAAATTTGTTTATCAGGGTGCATGTATATGTATTATTAATGGTCATAGTTTTAGTCTTTGTTTTCCTCGTTCTTAATGGAATGATTGCATTATGCAAGCTATATGACGGCGGTCTGTAAATAATCAAGCCTGGACCGGACAATACAGTGATTGATATCATGGGCATCGATCCCCGCAATTGGGATACGATGACATGCATCAACAAAGTCAACGAACCTGACCACCCGATCCCGTTAGTCGCCCCTTACGACAAGCATAGTTGCCATTTACGACAAGCATGGGTTGCTGAAGACCTATTCTTCCCCGGATCTTCACGGGTCCATAGGAACAATCTTAAAACAAAAATCTGCAGGACCTGATGAAATCGCAATTGAGCACCTAATATTTGGAGAAGATGCGCTTGTAGTGTCACTTAAACATATATTCAATCACATACTTGCATCCCAGAACTATCCACGTGCCTTCAGACAAGGTACGAATTTACCTATTTGTAAGGTAAAAACGACAACCATGATCCCCGTAACAACAGTGGCATAACTCTCGCATCGAGTCTATCTAAACCCTTATTAGAGAAAATCATGTAACGTAGAACATAAAAATATACACTAAGTAAGCTCCAATCCTTCCCCGGTGTTTGACAATTTGGAACATGTATTCACCGTTTTAGAGTGTGTAATTTCCACCAAGAATGCATTTTTTCATGGTAAGGCTCGCATGTCATCGATCCGAATTGCGTGGACCGATGCTCATGATATCAATCACTGGATTATTTACAGACCGTCGTCATATAGCTGGAATATTGCTGAGTGCGGTCTAAAACAACAAACCAAACCAACCTGCATTTTTAGGATAATGAAAAGGCTTTCGGTCGTATTTGGCATGAGGGTCGATTCGTCAAATTACATGACCCTGGGCTTTTATATCATACAAAGGGGAGAGATCTGATGAGTTTCCCATTACAGAAGGTGTTGTACAGGGTCGAGTTGGGTCAGAATGTTTTTTTCTCCTTTTCATAAATTATGTTATGTGTGAATTAAAGAAATCACACAATGGTCTCGCTGTTCATGGAATCTCTATACCCTTTGCTTTATTGGCCGATGATTCAACACTCGTGTCTGCATCCCCTAGCAGCTTACGGTCATCACTTGATTTAGTTCGTTTATATGCCAACAAATGGGGACTCATCTAAAATGCGCCCAAGTGTAAATAAACCCCTTGCATTCTGTGAAACACGCGAGCTTAATAATGAAGTAAGCTACAAGTTTGGTGATGCTACAACTGACAGTTCTGTCTCAAACATGGATGTCAAATATGGCAGGTTGCTCAAAAGCAAGAAAATTCAATGTGAGCACCATTCCTATCTCCACCCAACTATGTGCGTCCTTATATGGACAATAATGATTGATATATCTGCAAGCTTTAATGGATGTGAATTGTCACCAGCCTTAAACAGTAAAGCACTTGAAATGGTTGAATGTACACAACGCTACTTTCCTCGCCGTATACAATTATTGGGAAGCTTTGTAATAACGATAATAACTCAATAACAAAGGATCTATTTGTGCTCACTTTGCTGCCAACGCTATTGTCAAGACAATAGTCAGAGAATAAACAAATCATCTGGAGAGTGAGTTGGGTTGAACGCCGTTTGTAACATTATTCCAGTTATATCACGGCGTGTCAGCTTAATGTGAGAGAGAGAGACTAGCACAGAGACCAGATCTTTCACGGTAAACGTGATGTTGATGTATATGCAGAAAAAAATATACATGCTTGTCAACCATGATGTGCTTTCATTTTTTTCTCGGTGCAGATGTTCATATCTTAACTGGCGAAAATGATACTTGGGAATACATCATACTGTAGTTTTTGCCACTTTATATGGAATTTGCAGTAATACCGTATGTTACTAGACACATAAACTTATTCTTTGCCACTTGTGTATTCATGAGCACTGCATCACATAATTTCATTGTAAATTCTCACGTAATTTAAATAATGTATTGCTTATAATGTATTTGCCAATGTAAGATCTTCGGACTTAACTTTGAATGAAATTCATTCATTCATTCATTCATTCATTCATTCATTCATTCATTCATTCATTCCTCAGCAAAGACCATTTCTAGGTATAGGTTTCTTGTGATCTATTTAGTAAAATATTCCCACTAAAATACCTTGAAGTGTTGAGTAATTCATATCATGGTTCTCGTTTTCAATGCACAAATGTGGTTTACCTTTTCTAAAGTATTCCAGATGGAAATGTTATATCGTCAACTTTATGTGTAGTGGACAAACAAGACAATTTAACATATTAGCCGTGAAGAGAATATTTTGTTTGTTTGCGATAGTCTGATGTCTGTTATCACGTTTCATCTGTTCAAAATTTCAGAATACTGATTTGTAACTGTGAGTAACCATGAACAAACATCGGAACATATCACGAAACATTTCTTAAACATTATTCTACTGCTTTACTGTACAGATCACATTAAACTACATCATGTGGATCGATGCTCATGATATCAATCACCGGATTGTCTGGTCCAGACTCGATTATTTACTGACCGCTGTCATATAGCTGGGGGATTGCTGAGTGCGGCGTTCAACAACAAACAAACAAAGAAACAAACTACATGAGTTTATCACCTCTAGTCAAATTACCGATGTGACGTTAAATATTAACTCACTCACTCTGTACATTGTAGTTGACATTTGATATGGCGTTTGTTGCCACCGACTTCAGGACACGATGCTATGCTACTTTGGTTATTTGCCCCTCTGTTGTCATGAGGTCATTCGTGTAACGTGTGCGCTGGTGCCTACATTAAATATATATCATAAGTTGTAATTACAAATATGTATCAGAACAGGGAGGGGAAAAGCCACATACAAACTTCATACCCAAAATCCTTCAAATGGACAGCGTGCGTGTTTTGTGCATTCAAAAACATTTTGAACAGTGTGCAACTTCATAAAAAGTTAGAAAAACCAAGTCAGATCTGTGACTACCATACATGTAAATGACTTTTTTTAATGTTGTGTGTGACCATTACGGAAACCGAACCCTAGTGGACACAGCAAAAGAGGGTCTACAATTGCTAACTTTGCTGGACCCAGTAATCCATTAAGGCGTCAATGGGATTCCAGTTCAGTGAGATTCTAGCCCACTGACTTGTGATTGATGAAGTCTGGGGAAGGCAAAAGACAACATGATTATATTTTTACTGGTAGCTGAAGATAATGACAGTCATTAAAATATATAGAGGCTAGGTTATTTAATGAGTGTTCATGTCATACCGTGTTTACGACACGGGTGTCTAAATTCCGTTATTTCCCGAGTTAGAGCGAGTGCAATCCTTGAAATTAGGCACGAGAACCATGTATGACATGAACATGGATATAATGTTCTCTTTATTACCGAAGACGATGTCCACATACAGAGACGAATGTAAGTGTTTACCTGTGAGGAAGGCAAGTCGCAATCTACAGCTATGATGTCGTTTTAGTGTCACGTCATTCCGACCTCAAGTACCATTAAGGATCGAATGACGTCAACAATGCCGCCCGGGTGACTGAAACAATACACTGTTGTCTCGTGACCTGATATGACCTATGGGCACATATGATTTGATAAGTTTGCCATCGCAGGTGATAGTTATTTGTAATGAAAGCATGCTTAGCTAATAAAGAGGTGAGAAATTATCTTCTTCTTCAAAAGTTGATGACATTTGGTACATGTGCAGTTAGTAGTGGGATTCAACATGTATATTCCATTTTCAGGCTCTTTTTACAGTTGATCTTTGCACTTTGACTATGTTCCAAAGTCTCGTAAGGTGTCATCTTACTCCGAAGGCGTGGGTCATTGCAAATCATGTCTATCACAGGTTGTCCGTTTCCAAAACTATTTCATGGAGGTGATTTGTGTAGAGTTCGGCATCACACATCAAACTCGCAAGATGCTGGCTCACTGGAGCAATGAAACTGAACGCCTCAGTTGTTCCTGCTGAAGATGAAACCACTATTTATATTTTTTGAAGAGGCTCGAAGCCCAGATATTGATAAGACCCCCATAGTAGCCATTATTTGAAAACCGTATTGTGACCATTGCTGGGCCATTTCTCTTCAATGTAATGACATTGGGGATAATAGTTACTACGTATGTTTTAGTCTGTCATCCACACCCTGATACAAATATATCCAATACAGCCCGTGCAAGTCTAATGTTTGGCAAGTCAATCTGAAAATGAAGAGAGTATCTGGATTCCTTTTTATTATATTTTTATGAAGATAATTTAACGACCTTTTTTGTCTGCACGATATGTTCATTTCAGAGACTAGGTGTTTGTCTTCATATCTTTTTGCGATAAAATCTTATTGACTTTGGTTCAGTGGCTGACTTTGCTGACATATTTAACTGATGACGTCATATAAAGGTATGCCACAGTGACAGGACACTACGTTTCATATCATTCTTTTTAAATAACTTGTGTCATTATTGTGGATGAGTGTTTAGCTCTACCGAATGCAGACCCGTGCCCCGTGTCTCAAGGCTACACATCGGTCCTCTACCCACGCTTCTGTTTCAAGCTGTACAACACCGACCCTTGGAAGAACTGGGCAGACAGCCAGGCCCGATGTCAGAGTGAAAACGGACGTCTGATCATCTTGAACACGACAGAGAAACACGACTACATCACTGCGTTCATGACGAAGGCATCTTCTACGTATGGTAAGTAACACCAAACATCGTTTCCTTTACGATTGGGGGCACGGGTGGCCCAGTCGTCTAAAGCGTCGCAACTCGCTGTGCAGGTTGCGTCCCTTGGGCACGCCAGAAACCTATGATTGTGGATTTGATTCCCGGTTCGCCCCAATTCTGTTTGTCAGCACCATACCTGTGCTCGTGGGTTTCACCGAAGTGGTAAAAGTCTGAGACCTGCATCACTTCGGGCTTTCCTCCCACATTAAGCTGACACGCTGCTATATACCTGGAATGTTGTTAAAAGCGGCGTTAAACCAAACTCACTCACTCTTTTGCAATTTGTTAGTTGAATGGAAAATATACGTGATGATAGTGGTGATACGAGTAACAGACTTAAGCCTACAGTAGAGATGTGATTTATTGGCCCACAACGTCATCTTCACAGAACCGCCTCCGTGGTCTAGTGGTAGAGCGTCCGCCCGGAGAGCGGAAGGTCCGGAGTTCGATCCCCGGCTGCGTCATACCAAAATACGTTAAAAGATGGTACTTGCTGTTACTGTCTGGTACACAGTAAGGGGCTAAAACAAGGACTGGTCGGCTCGGAGGCAGTACACTGTGTCTGAGTAAGCTATTCATGTTAAACTGCGGCATGGTATCTCAGTGAGCTAGCACTATAAATCGGCATCAGTCCGGACTAGTACAAGCAGCCGTACAAACACACGTACATGCACGTCGCTATATAAGTGCAATAATCTTGGACACGACGTTTAACCCAAATACCACACATACACGTACGTAAAATTAATGTCTCAACTGTTTTTGTTCACAGGGGCATTGATTGGACTGCAAGTGACCAGTTCAACCGACTTTGCCTGGACGGATGGATCAACCTTTCTCCGGGCAGGATCAAACGGATATGGTGGCTTTAGCAGTGGATGTGCATACCTGGTTGAAGAGAAAGTAAAAACCACCACTTGCTCAAATGCAGGATGGTCCTTGTGTGAGATAGTCTGACGCTTGATCAAAAGGGGACACAGAAACATCTTGACTTTGTATCTAATAAACTACACCGTCACATTGATTCCCTTTATGGCCTGTATGCTCGAATATCCTGGGTAGTATTATCTATTTTATTATCATAACTTCGTGTTGAGCCTATCCACATTGCATGAGGGGCGCTAGGGTAGCCTGGTGGTT
Source organism: Haliotis cracherodii (assembly GCF_022045235.1). Classification (NCBI taxonomy): domain Eukaryota; kingdom Metazoa; phylum Mollusca; class Gastropoda; order Lepetellida; family Haliotidae; genus Haliotis; species Haliotis cracherodii. The sequence continues at coordinate 6,969,105 of NW_027266281.1, read as the reverse complement.
AAAGCATTCGCTGGTCACGCAGAAGACCCGAGTTCGATTTCCCACATGGTTATAATGTGTTAAACCCATTTCTGGTGTCCCCAACAGTGATGTTGCTGGAATATTGCTAAAAGCGTGGTACAACCATATTCACTCACTCGCATGAGTTGACATTTAGTCTGTGAAATGTTGACAAGAGAAAATCACCAATTCTTTAGCTACATCAATAACAATGTTATAAGCATTCCAGTTAACTAACAACACCAGTCTGGATAAATACTCATAGCCTATGCAGTATATCTTTGAAACAGAAGTCTGTATGCCCTTAGCTACGTTAATAACTGTTATAAGCACTCCCTGTTTGAGTGGATAGTGCTCACGTCAGTACAACTTTGAAAAAACAACAACTATACATCTATTTTCCTTAACAACATCAGTTTAACATCATTTTTTCTAACATCACTTTTTAGCAAACACGTCCAATATAAAGTACAAATTTCTACCCCTCAAGCTACCTTAATAACACAGTCAGTAGTACTTTCGGTTTAATGGCCTTGAACTCCAGTCTCTCCAGTCTCTGCCTAGAGATCATGTAAAAACTGCTAAATTTCGATAGTAACTGCGCAAAATATTGTGTATACACATAACTATGGTGACGCCTACGTCCCACCGAGTGACCTTCACTTTCATCGTCATCCGGCCACATGCGAGAATTATGGGTGTTACAATTAAGAAGTAACTACACAATACCAAAAATACTTCCTGGATGAAACTATTCAGAAGTCAGTTTGTGAGTAAATGAACTTCCAGATGATCTTAACATTTCATATGATCGTGTCCAAGGTATCTTTAAGATGTTAACGACGGTAAATTATAACGGGATCGGGATCGGGTGACTTGGTTGATGCATGTCATCGATCCCAATGGCGTGGGTTGATGCTCATGACATTAATCACTGGATTGTCTGGTCCAGACTCGATTATTTACAGACCGCCGTCATATAGCTGAAATATTGCTGAGTGCGGCGTAAAACAACATACCAAGCAGCCAACCAACTAGTGACCTTGATCGCATCCTATCATACGTCAGAATAATTCCCTAGGCGTGTATAGGAGGTATAGGAGGTATAGGAGGTACGAAGTGTCTGACATCAGTTAAGTTACAGTGTACACAAACTGTTCTGTCAAGTTATATTATTACTAGCTTATAGTGACCTTGATCGCATCCTATCATACGTCAGAATAATTACCTAGGCTTGTATAGGAGGTATAGGAGGTACGAAGTGTCTGACATCCGTCATACGCACGTGGCTGCGAAAACCAATTGCGGCGGCGAAGCTCAAATTCGAGCAAACGTTAAGGACCCGTCTTACAAATCGTCACGTTAATATTTAGTTATATCTTTACGAAAACATGTAATATTTACCTGATGCAGTTCAGGTTATATATAACCTGTGATATCGAGCACTGTCCATTGAGCCATTGTCCCACAGAACTATATTATCCTAGTCTTTGAGTGAGTGAGTTTTGTTTTACGCCGCTTTTAGCAATATTCCAGCAATATCACGGCGGGGGACACCAGAAATGGGCTTCACACATTGTACCCATGTCGGGATTCGAACCCGGGTCTTCGGCGTGACGAGCGAACGCTTTAACCACTAGGCTACCCGACCGCCCCCTAGTCTTTGAAGGCATTTAGAAGTGATACACTTGAGGAGGTTAAGAGGAGGTGAGATACTAGTATCGTACGTCACACTTCGGTCTTTTGTTGACGTGCTGTTATTCGTTTTGATTGGTATAACTGCTGTCTCGCTGACATCACGTTGAACTTTCTTTTTAATGTCAGGAGTTTCTTAAACAAAATAAAAACGCCACTCGCGTCATACTTGCTTTGAATTCCACATAAGTTTGATATAGATCAACTACAGACATACACTCGAGGCATATCCATTTGTCACCGACATACACGTAGACAGGACCTGCGTCTCTTGGTCAGTGCGACGTAAAACCCAACTCACTCACTCCGATCGTGATAACTGACATTGATTTGTGTATATCTTCAACATGAAAATCATTACCTGCAGGCATTTACATAAGTGTAATGCTATATAAGGCTTGGGGTGGTTCTACTCCGGGAATAAGCTACAGTTGCAGCTTTTATGACATTTGTGGACTTGAAGTCCATTAAAAACATGATTTTGTCAATGATATAAAAATCTGAGATATATTATTTTTCACGTCCCTGGTGTGTTCAGAATGCATTGAAATGTCTCGATAATGTTAAGTTTATGAACAAATTATTTTTGAAATTCGTTTGCCTGCTTGTTAAAGTTAAGTTTAGTCATTTACATGTCATTACAATAACATGTATACTGCACTGCTCGTTTTAACCCATTAGGAATCCGGGTTCATATATGTCCCCAGCAAACTATGCTGGTTGTAAGAGGTGACCAAGTGGATCGGGTGGTCAAGCTCGGCACTTGTAACTTGACGGCGTGAATCGCTGCTCACAATATCGACCACTGGCTTATTTCCTCCAGACTCGATCATGTGCAGATTGACGTCATATAGCTGGAATAATGCTGCGTGTGGCGTTAAACAACAAACAAACATACACATTACTCAAGTCAACTGTTATATTCCCAATCATCATTTGGCTGTATAGTAAACTACGTCTATGATGAATGGATCCATATAACGAACCTTTTTTTGTGTTCCCCGCCATTTGTATATGTATGCTGTATATATGCTTATAACGAACTACGGCTATAACGAATTAAACTAAGTGGTCCCTTCGAGTTCGTTACAACAGTAGTTTTCTGTAGAAATCATAACTGAGAGCGGAAGGTCCGGGGTTCGATCCCCGACCGCGTCATACCGAAAGACGTTAAAAGATGGCATTGTTGTTACCCTGGAATTAAGGGGCTAAAACAAGGACTGGTCGGCTCGGAGTCAGTATACTGTGTCTGAGTGGGGGTATTCATGTTAAACTGCGGCATGGTATCTCAGTGAGCTAGCACTATAAATCGGCATCAGACCGGACGAGTACAAGCAGCCACACCAACACACATACACACGTACATGCACGTCGCTATATAAGTGCAATAATTTTGGACGCGACGTTAAGCCCCATTTCATCTCACCTCACCAAGAATTAAGTGGTCCCTTTTATAACCGTAGTTTTCTGTAGAAATCATAACTGCTCAGATGCATTACAAACTATGACACAAATTACAGTGAACTGTATTGTAGGTGAGGTGGGGCTTAACGTCGCGTCCAAGATTATTGCACTTATATTGCGACGTGCATGTACGTGTGTGTGTGTGTGTGTGTGTGTGTGTGTGTGTGTGTGTGTGTGGCTGCTTGTACTAGTTCGGACTGATGCCGATTTATAGTGCTAGCACGCAGTTTAACATGAATTCGCCACTCAGACACAGTATACTGACTCCGAGCCGACCAGTGCTTTTTTTTAGCCCCTTAATGCCGAACGCCAGACAGGGTAACAACAAGTACCATCTTTAAATGTCTTTTGGTTATGACGCGGCCGGGGATCGAAACCCGGACTTTCCGCTCTCCGGGCGGACGCTGTACTTCTAGACCGCGGAGGCGGTGAACTGTATTGAAAGTTTTATTCCTGATTGGGACCCGTCAAGATCCGGGGTAGAATAGGTCTTCAGCAATCCATGCTTGCCGTAAAAGGCGAGTATGCTTGTCGTCAGTGGCGACTAACGGGATTGGGTGGTCAGGCTTGCTGACGTGGTTGATGCATGTCATCGTATCCAAATTGCGCGGATCGATGCTCATGATATCTGATTTCTGTAATGTAATGTAATGTAACGCTGATCCATTCTCTCAAAATGCATTTTTATGGCTCTGTAAGCATCTATTCTACCCCGGATCTTCACGGGTCTTTCGCGATGAGGGAAACAAGTCTGTTAACATTTGGGGGACACGATTGCTCTGGAATGAAACCTCTACGTACATTACGGGTTTTTGATATAACATGACCAGAAATTTACTGTAAAGTGTGTAACGCCAAATACCGTCTATAGTTCCCATAACAATACTGGCGTTGTTGAAGTCATTCGGCATATACTTTGATTTGAACAAAAATGAAAACGGGAACAATTTGAGCAGTCATATGAGGTTCATATCAGCCGCAGTTTTTTTTCTCTCACGTGTCATGTCCACAAAACTAGCTTCAATGTGAAGTCCTTACAGTGATGAGGGGGACGGGTGGCCCAGTCGTCTGAGTCGCCGCGATTCGATGTGCAGAGTTGCGTTTCAGAAACCTATGATTGTGGGTTCGAATCCCGGTTCGCCCCGAATATGTTTCTAAGTTTGTCGGCACCATACCCGTGCTCGTGGGTAAACGTCTGAGGCCTGCATCACTCCTGGCTTGCCTCCCACATTAAGCTGACACGGCGATATAACTGGAATACAGTTAAAAGTGGCGTTAAACCCAACTCACTCACTCAAGTGACTGCGTGGACCCGAGCGAGGGTTCAATATGTTTGCTTGGGTATGCATTGTAGCCATTAGGACCAAACGTCTACGTGTCCAGTATTAAGTAAAACTTTTATATTAGTATTCAATAATTACTTCGCGCACTGTAAAATAGTAAGTAAAATTCACTAGCATCTTTTCCATGAAGAACAGTCCTCCTTCGCGACAACCATGTTTAAAATCTTTACTCGCTTTGACCTCACGGTGGGGTGGTGGTTTGTGCAATGTACACCTCAGAGACAAGCCTGGTTTTAACAAATTGCTTTGACAGGTGTTCTTGTCCTAAGTTACATTATGCGACATGGTATTTCATAATTCAACATTACATTTTGTTTCACGTAAACTGCCGATATGTAATAGGATGTAGTTTATATTGCACAGGGGATACAATTTATTTATGCCACGTTGTACTGATATATGCCCTCATGTCGTAATCCTAGTTTTGAAACCCCCATACAAAAGCACTTGGGTGTATCCGGAGAGGTAAAACCATAAGGCTTTCAAACACAGATGACGCTTTAACTTAAGTGACCTAAATACTCACCCACCATAATTTATTATGTCTATCGCATCAATCTTCTTTAAGATATTTTAAAAAAATAGACAGTACATGAGAAATGTATTGCCACGATATTACCAACTTCAATTTTTTTTTTCAAAAATGTGGCTTCTTGTCTGTAATATTGGCTTCTCAATACTCAATATGAACATTTAAAAAAACCCCAAAAACAATAGTCTTGTTGCGCAATACATACATTACGATTGAGAAAAATCGCTATTGTTAATTTGAATACTGTGTTAAGTAAATACCCATTTTATTTGGACACAGAAACACACTTTGTTTAAATCATCAATAACATCGCTCATCGCTAAAGCAAGTAAACGTTAGATATAACAAAGTGGTAGTATAGCCGAAGACACAACAATTGATTTCCTATGTCGATTGCTACTGATGACACGACAACGCTTTCCTTGTAATCGATTCGAAAGGTTTTGCCCGCTATTGAATTCATTCATTGTCCATGTAATTAGTATTGCATCCTTACCTTCTCGAGGCATTTAAAAAGTGAATTTCACATTGTGGTTCACTGGAGTATGGACGCTTTGAATCCTTACACAGTTCAAACGAAGGCGTTGTTTGGCAGGCATCCATATTGAAGTCAACACTCTATCATGTCTATGGATCTGCTACTTCAAAAAGAATTAAGGTACTGATTAGGTAGTGAAAGAAAACAAGATGTTAAGAGGTTAGAAGAGCTGTCATTTTGTCATGATTTTGTTTAGGTTTTACTTTGGCAAAAAGAAATGGTAAGGAATTCTTGAGACCTTAATTTCACTGACAGGAAATTTGCCTCTTGAGAGTCACATGTACATACACTCAAACACCTGTGTGTTAAACTTTGATATCTCGAACTTGCGGTTGTCTCGAAGTAAAAGTTTGGTTCCTGCGTATTCCTTCTCTATGGATCATTTTCGGTTGTGTCGACCTCGGGTAAGTCGAAGTATTTACGTAGGTCCCTTCAACTTCGACATAACAGTGTTTGACTGTCTACATTGTTCAGAAAAGTCATCCAAGTCCCCAATTGTGAGTGAGTGAGTTAAAATGGAAATTCACACACCAATTGAGACCATCTAATTCGACCGTAGGTTGATGGGACTTGTTGACTGTGAGTAGCGTGAGTGAGGGTAGTTGAATAATATTTCAGTTTTATCACGACGATAGACGGGGGATGTCGTGCCGCAGGTCGTGGATGGGAGGTAAACATGACGCAGGTCGTAGATGTGAGGTAAACGTGACCCAGGTCACACATGTGAGGTAAACGTGACCCAGGTCACACATGTGAGGTAAACGTGACGCAGGTCACACATGTGAGGTAAACGTGACCCAGGTCACACATGTGAGGTAAACGTGACCCAGGTCGTAGATGTGAGGTAAACGTGACACTGGTCACACATGTGAGGTAAACGTGACACTGGTCACACATGTGAGGTAAACGTGACGCAGGTCACACATGTGAGGTAAACGTGACACTGGTCACACATGTGAGGTAAACGTGACGCAGGTCACACATGTGAGGTAAACGTGACACTGGTCACACATGTGAGGTAAACGTGACACTGGTCACACATGTGAGGTAAACGTGACGCAGGTCACACATGTGAGGTAAACGTGACACTGGTCACACATGTGAGGTAAACTTGACGCAGGTCACACATGTGAGGTAAACGTGACACTGGTCACACATGTGAGGTAAACGTGACACTGGTCACACATGTGAGGTAAACGTGACCCAGGTCACACATGTGAGGTAAACGTGACCCAGGTCACACATGTGAGGTAAACGTGACCCAGGTCACACATGTGAGGTAAACGTGACACTGGTCATACATATGAGGCAAACGTGACACTGGTCGTAGATGTGAGGTAAACGTGACGCAGGTCACACATGTGAGGTAAACGTGACGCAGGTCACACATGTGAGGTAAACGTGACGCAGGTCACACATGTGAGGTAAACGTGACACTGGTCATACATATGAGGTAAACTTGACGCAGGTCGTAGATGTGAGGTAAACGTGACGCAGGTCACACATGTGAGGTAAACGTGACGCAGGTCACACATGTGAGGTAAACGTGACCCAGGTCACACATGTGAGGTAAACGTGACGCAGGTCACACATGTGAGGTAAACGTGACCCAGGTCACACATGTGAGGTAAACGTGACCCAGGTCACACATGTGAGGTAAACGTGACACTGGTCATACATATGAGGCAAACGTGACACTGGTCGTAGATGTGAGGTAAACGTGACGCAGGTCACACATGTGAGGTAAACTTGACGCAGGTCACACATGTGAGGTAAACGTGACACTGGTCATACATATGAGGTAAACTTGACGCAGGTCGTAGATGTGAGGGTAAACGTGACGCAGGTCGTAGATGTGAGGTGAACGTAACACGGGTCGTGGATGTCAGGTGAACGTAACACGGGTCGTGGATGTAAGGTGAAATGTGTCAATCCAATCTCGTTTTAGGCAAAGGACAATCTCTAAAAAGGACCTCTGAAAATAAGGTACATTGTAAATCTAGGGTATCGTAGTAAGAATTACCGAATTAGAAACTTGAAGTTAAAGTCCTGTGTAAACGCCTTCGTTTGAACTGTGTAAGGATTCAAAGCGTCCATACTCCAGTGAACCACAATGTGAAATTCACTTTTTAAATGCCTCGAGAAGGTAAGGATGCAATACTAATTACATGGACAATGAATGAATTCAATAGCGGGCAAAACCTTTCGAATCGATTACAAGGAAAGCGTTGTCGTGTCATCAGTAGCAATCATGAGGGCATATATCAGTACAACCTGGCATGAATAAATTGTATCCCCTGTGCAATATAAACTACATCCTATTTCATATCGGCAGTTCACGTGAAACAAAATGTAATGTTGAATTATGAAATACCATGTCGCATAATGTAACTTAGGACAAGAACACCTGTCAAAGCAATTTGTTAAAACCAGGCTTGTCTCTGAGGTGTACATTGCACAAACCACCACCCCACCGTGAGGTCAAAGCCAGTAAAGATTTTAAACATGGTTGTCGCGAAGGAGGACTGTTATTCATGGAAAAAATTCTGGTGAATTTTACTTACTATTTTACAGTGCGCGAAGTAATTATTGAATACTAATATAAAAGTTTTACTTAATACTGGAGACGTAGACGTTTGGTCCTAATGGCTACAATGCATACCCAAGCAAACATATTGAACCCTCGCTCGGGTCCACGCAGTCACTTGAGTGAGTGAGTTGGGTTTAACGCCACTTTTAACTGTATTCCAGTTATATCGCCGTGTCAGCTTAATGTGGGAGGCAAGCCAGGAGTGATGCAGGCCTCAGACGTTTACCCACGAGCACGGGTATGGTGCTGACAAACTTAGAAACATATTCGGGGCGAACCGGGATTCGAACCCACAATCATAGGTTTCTGAAACGCAACTCTGCACATCGAATCGCGGCGACTCAGACGACTGGGCCACCCGTCCCCCTCATCACTGTAAGGACTTCACATTGAAGCTAGTTTTGTGGACATGACACGTGAGAGAAAAAAAAACTGCGGCTGATATGAACCTCATATGACTGCTCAAATTGTTCCCGTTTTCATTTTTGTTCAAATCAGAGTATATGCCGAATGACTTCAACAACGCCAGTATTGTTATGGGAACTATAGTCGGTATTTGGGTTTACACACTTTACAGTAAATTTATGGTCATGTTATATCAAAACTCCATTGCTACCCGTAATGTACGTAGAGGTTTCATTCCAGAGCAATCGTGTCCCCGCAAATGTTAACAGACTTGTTTCCCTCTTCGCGAACGACCCGTGAAGATCCGGGTTACGCCGTAAGTAAGTACTTAGACCTGGCACCAAGTGATTTCTACCCGTTGCCTAAACTGAAAAACATGAAGCGGTATGACGACAACGATGACCTTAACACTGACGTGATTGTTTTCTTTTCAGGGAAGCTTCAGAAAAACCTTTACTATCGATATAAGCATTTTGAAAGCAGTGAGAATATGTTGAAAAATAATGAAGAGGACTTTCACAATTTGTGTGTGTGTGTGTGTGTGTGTGTGTGCGTGCGTCATCAGTCTTAATTTTCTGTTGAATACTATATAGCTTTCATTCCCTCGAGCGTCTAAAGAATAACATCTTTCAAAAACTTTCTGACAACATCTACGCACAAACCTGATACCCACAATATCCGGGGGAACTACGTGTATTCTTATAAGAAGGATATGTCCGAACATTTATAAATCATCAATGCAAGCGAATAACCAGCTGCCTAAACTTTCTGCCCAACAGATTCCAATTGGCGTAAAGGGAAAATCAATAGCTGTGGAAATTCTATGAATGGACCACTGTGATGAAGCAGTGATGACACCAGGTGTTCGCGAGAAGGGTAAGCATGTCCTGCCCTACCGGTAGCACCCGCCATTCATACAATTTCCATAATAAACTAAGTACTTATTGCCTGATTCAGCACAGCAGTACTCCTGCCATGCGACGTCAGTCTGTAAACAAACCAGACAACCAAGTGATCAATGAACCAGAAAGTCCAGTTACACGAGAGTACCATAACTGCTTTTGTTGTATAAAAACGGTATGTTAATTTTGGTAATACGTCTGCTGCGTACCAGTGCAGAGACTTTGCTGATTACAAGTAAAGAAAAACGTTAAGAAATTATATTCGTTTTGCAACACAGTGGGCGCAATGTTAATACCTCGGCCCAAACATTTCTTACCATACATAGGCACTTGTGAAGAGCAACCTCCTCGTGGTGAGTGCTGGGTGGCGCTAATAGCTCTTCACCCGTGTGGACTCGGGGTAGAATTTGTCCACAGCATCCCACTGCTCGTCGTATGAGGCGACCAAAATGGGCAACCTGTTTGCCGTGGGTTGCGCCCCTGTGTCGGTGGAGGAAGGGAGTCTGGTGGTTGAGGGCACTGGAGCCAGGAACCGGTGTTCCATTTGCCCAACACACCACTTTGACCCTGACTTCACCTAGACGGGTGGTAGAATGGGCCCGATTCTATCAATCGGCTGGTCGCGTCAAGCCCTATGCATAAAATTGTATATATATATATATATATATTATGGGCCGAACCAGTCTGGCATAGAGTTGGTTAGTCTGTCTTACAGACCCTGATACAAATATATATCAAATACAGCCCATGCAAGTCCATAATGTTTGACAAGTCTACATCACTGCAGTATCAGGAAATGAAGAGAGTCACTGGGCTCCTTTTTATTATATTTTTATTAAGATAACAGAACAACTGTATTTTTTTGTACGATATGTTCATTTCAGAGACTAGATTTTAGTCTAAGAGTTGGTGGATAAATATAGCTATTCGCGCCATATTTGCTGGAGTATGGCGCTCCTGTATCCCTGGTGTTTGCATCTTGGATATCCGTTGCAATGTGACACCGTCCTTGTTGACGCTCCATGGTGGGTGGGGAGCAGGAGTTCTGAATTATTTTCCGTCATCATGACACTTCAACAACCTGGTTCAAACCGAAATGAAAAAAAGAGTCGACTTGAATTTGATAATTCGTGGGCTCGATTCCTAGTCATTGAGGCTAAGGATCAACTACCCATTAAACTCAATCCTTTTGCTATTTCAAAAGCTGTTTCTGGGATTTGTGGCGAGGTTAAGAATGTCACTCGTCTCCGTTGTAGTTCCCTCATGGTGGAATGTTTGCAGAGACAGCAATCTCTTAATCTTTTGTCAATCAGTACATTTGCTAATGTTGAGGTTGCTGTGTCCGCACATGCTGCAGAGGCATTATTCGAGACAGGGCTCGTTGTCTGGCCGATATGTCAGAAGATGCAATCACTGCAGTGTTGGAGCATCAGGCTGTCACGGCTGTTAAACGTTTTACTGTTAAGAAACAGAACAGCTGGCTAAACACAAATACCTATTTGTTGACCTTTGCACGTGCATCTCTTCCACAATCTATTAAAGCAGGCTATAACAACATCGGAGTGGAGGTGTATGTCCCCAATCCACTCCGACGCTTCAATTGTCAACACTTTGGCCACGGATCTAAATCATGTCGTAACACAGTGAATTGTTATCGCTGTGGTGGCGATCATGATGGCACCAGTTGTGTAAAAGAGATCAAGTGTGCCAACTGTGGAAATGACCATGTTGCTTCTTCGAAGTCCTGCCCTGTGTGGCAGACAGAATAAAAAATAATGAAAGTCAAATGCGAACGAAACATGTCATACCTTGACGCAAAAAAGCTGGTTAAAAACCAGTCCACAACTCCCTCAACCTTGAAATACTCTGCAGCTGTCTCTCAACCCGTCTCAACTTCTTCTATCCAATGTCAGACAGATTTGTTTTGGATTCTTTCTGATCAGCCTGTCCTCACCAAATCTATCTCTCCAACAAAGTCATCTGAAAGTCAGCCCTGTTCATCAATCAGCCAAAATGCAGTCCAAACTCAAACTGTGCGTCCATCTGACCCAGTCGTCACAGAAACAGCTGTTGAAATTGTTCATTTATCTAAACAAGAAAAAAATGAATCGACAAACTGCCAGGACACCCTCTCCATCAGAGGTACCAGTTCACAACTCCTTTGAGCTCCTGGCCATGGAAGTAACCCCATCTCCAGAGACTAGAAGAAGTTCTTCTTCCTCACATTCTCGTGAGCGTTCACCAATTGAGCCAACGTGACTCAATCATCACATTAAATACAGTGGAACTGTAGAGGACTTAGAGGAATAATTATAACGATTTACAACTCTTAATTCAAGATTTTAAACCATCAGCGTTACTACCATACTACAAAGAAACTGACACATTTGATATACGAGGTTATTCCTCCTTCAATGTCTTTTCACCTCCTGGTGCTAAGGTCACTGGCGGTTCTTCAATATTAATATAACAAGGTGTTATTCATAGCCCCGTCCATCTTGCAACCCCCCTTCAAGCTGTTGCAGTCCGTGTGACTCTGCACATTGTGTTTACATTGTGCCCTTTCTATATTCCTCCATCTTCTTCTCTCCGACAGTCTGAACTTCAACCTCTCTATGATCAACTCCCAAAGCCCTGTATTGTCATGGGCGACTTAAATGGACACAATCCACTTTGGGGTAGTGTTCAGACTAATAACAAGGGGAAGCTTTTGGAAGATTTTATTTCAGGCAACGACTTGTGTATCCATAATGATGGTTCAAATACGTATCTGCATCCCGGTACAGGTACCTACTCTGCTCTCGATTTGTCAGTAACAGATTCTGAATCATTAAACGAATGCGAATGGTCCGTCCATGAAGACCTCTGTGGAAGTGATCATTTCCCAACCATTTTAAAACCTGTCTTACCTTCCAATGTTCCTCCTTCAACAAGATGGAACTTTTCTAAGGCTGACTGGCCTTTATTTCAAATACTTGCATCCAATAAACTAATAACTGATCTGTTTCTTGATAATACTGACCCTGTACAATTATGTTCTGATTAATTAATCAAACAATCGCTGATGAATGTATTCCTAAGTCCTCTACGAATCCATACATTCGTAAGCCATGGTTTAACGATGACTGCAAACAAGCTAGGAAGGCACGGAAAAAGGCTGAACACTACTCCGTCGCCATCCCATGGTACATAATTTGAATAAATTTAAAATTCTAAATGCTAAAGCCAGGCGTACTTTTAAACAAAATAAACGCCAATCTTGGCTAAATTATGTTTCCAAAATAAATTCACGGACGCCTATGTCTCAGGTATGGAACATGATACAGAACATTAAAGGTAAGGGTTCTAGTATCCACCATTTTAAGAATGGGGATGAACTATTAACTAATTAATCGGACATTCCAAATAAACTCGGTGAAACGTTAGCAACACATTCTTCTTCCTCAAATTATTCCAACAGTTTCAAAAACAGCAAGAAAAGAAAACTATTAATTTTTAATCAGATAATGGGGAAGACTTTAATGAAATATTTTCGATCCATGAACTTCATACTGCTCTTGGACAAGCACAAGATACCGCTACAGGTGCTGATAATATACACTATCAACTCCTGAAGCACTTACTAGAACCATGTTTAGAAACCCTTTTGTTAATTTTTGATGATATATGGACATCAGGTCATTTTCCTTCTTCTTGGCGTGATGCCATAGTTGTACCCATACCGAAACCTGGAAGAGATCATATTTAGAATCTAATAATTTAATCACAAATATTCAATGTGGATTCCGTAAAAATCGCAGTACCATTGACCATTTAGTTAGACTGGAGTCATTCGTTAAGAATGTCATTGTGAACAAACAGCATGCAGTGTCTATCTTTTTCGATCTGGAAAAAGCATATGACACTACTTGGAAGCTTGGTATTTTAAAAGATGTACATGACTTTGGATTGCGAGGCCGTTTGCCTCAATTTATATTCGGGTTTTTAACTGACAGACAGTTTCAAGTCCGCGTCTGATATGTATCATCAGGATCAGGGCGTCCCACAAGGCAGTATTTTGTCTGTCACTTTATTTAGTATAAAAATAAATAGTCTTCCAAAGGTTTTAAGTGATTCAGTTGATGGTTCACTTTTCGTGGATGATTTTAATATTTCTTGTCGCAGTAAAAATATGCATAAAATAGACTGACAGTTACAAATCTGTCTAAATAAAATTCAAAAGTGGTCACTTGAAAATGGTTTTAAGTTTTCCAAATCAAAAACTAAATGTATTCATTTTTGCAGAAAATATAAGCCGCTTAAGGACCCTGAACTCTTTTTAAACGGCACGCATATCAAAGTGGTAAAGGAGGCCAAGTTCTTGGGACTTATTTTCGACAGCCATCTAACCTTCCTACCGCATATAAAATACCTTAAAACTAAATGTCTGAAGGCACTCGATTTATTTAAATTAGTTTCAAATGCTAAGTGGGGAGGGGATCAAACAACCCCCTTACACTTGTACAGGTCACTGATCCGTTCCAAAAATCGATTACGGGTCCATCGTCTATGGTGGAGCCTGCAAAAGTAATTTTAATAAACTAGATACTATCCATCATCAGGGCCTGAGACTTTGCCTTGGAGCCTTTAGAACGTCTCCAATTCACAGTCTGTATGTTGAAGCGGATGAACCTTCTCTTAAACAACGCCGTCTGAAATTATCGTTACAATACGTCACTAAATTATATTCAAATCAGTCCAATCCAGCTTTTAATTGCGTCTTTAACCGCTTTACCAAGATATTTACAATACAAAATCATTTCTTGTTCCACCACTCGGAATCAGAATCCAGACTGCCATGGTTGCTTCCAATATAAAACTGCAAGATATAGCTCCCTCCCAACTGTTTTCATCACCTCCTTGGCAAATGGTAAGACCAGAGGTAGACCTCACATTAACAAAATTAAAGAAATCAGATACTAATCAACTAATTTACCAACAAGAATACCATCAATTACGAAACAATTATGACACTTATAAATCTATATTTACTGATGGATCCAAGGATGGTGGTGCAGTTGCTAGTGCCACTGTCATTGGATCCAGAACAATATCTTCGAGATTACTAGATAGCAGTTCCATCTTTACAGCAGAAGCAAACGCCATTTTTACCGCACTGAAATATATCAAAAACCAATCTAAACATAAACAGTTCATTATTTTTTCAGATTCACTGTCATGCCTTCAGGCAATTAAAAATATGTCCTTTAAACAACCACTTTTAATCCAAATTCTTGAATTATTTAATGATCTTGCTACTGGCCAATATGACATCGTCTTTTGTTGGTTACCAAGCCATGTTGGTATCATTGGTAATACAATGGCCGATGCTGCTGCAAAAGCAGCACTCAACAAATCTGTGACACCACTTCTTATCGCATACTGTGATTATAAACCTGTAATTAGATCTTACATCCGTGATCTCATGCAAAAGAAGTGGGACACCCAAGTAGGTATCAATAAATTACATGAAATGAAACCAAATATCGGTTACACCTACTTGGGCTGTCAGTCCAGATTTGAAGAGGTCATTATGCGACGATGTCGTATTGGCCACAGCAGATACACAAATGAATATTTATTAAAAGGTGAGGATCCTCCGTTTTGTATCCCTTGTGATGAAAGAATCACGGTTAAGTTTTTTAAAAGAAATAGAACTTGTCCATAAATTTTGATGTGCTTAATGTATTATTTTACAAATTGGTAGTGTTCAATAACAACTTAGATTGTGAGTGGCTGTACCCTCGACGGGGGTTGAAGTAGCGTAAAATTTTTGTCCCCCTAAGAGGGTATGTAAGTCTAAAATCATTCGTAGTATGTTTATGCAAACCAGACTTTTAAATCGTAGTATATTTGTTAGTTTTATTCAATGGCCAAACTTGCATACAATCGCCAGCGACTGAACGGATGGTGTAAATCCTGCCGGGGCCCACGCAGGAAGCAAAGGCACTGTAAGTCCCCATGGTCCCTAGTATGGTGATCTCCATTTAGTTACTGACGATCCCTAGCCCATTTTTATATTGTGTTGTTCACTGATACTTAAGGTTTTCATTTATTCTCAGCTAGTTTTAAATCGAATCTGTGATATCCTAGTTATTGTACTGTCCTTCGTTGACAGCTTTTTATTTAGTCTAAATCTCTGTATTATTAATGTACTTCTCGTCACGATATGGCTGAAATACTGACGATGTGACGTTAAATCTTAACTCACTCACTCACTTACCATAAATACATCCACTGAGCTTCAGTCCTCCAGCAGAAACATCGACCCAGTTTAGGTAAATATAAAATGCCAATGCAAGAGAAAAAACAACCTAGATTTTCTATCGAAATTTGTAACATCGTACATGTACCTCACCATAACGCTATCATAAGAGTTGTTTCAATCTATTCCTCCAGATTACAATTACCAGCACGCTTCTCCTTCGATCCGTGAATATCCGGGGTAGAACAGGTCTTCAGCAACCCATGCTTACCGTAAAAGGCGACTATGCTTGTCGTAAGAGGCTACTAACGGTATCGGGTGGTCAGGCCGCTGACTTGGTTGATGCATGTCATCGATCTTAATTGCCAATCGTATCGATGCTCATGATGTCAATCACTGGATTGTCTGGTCAAGACTGGATTATTTACAATCTTCATAAAGCATGTCAGATAGCGTTGACTACCATGGATTATTTACAATCTTCATAAAGCATGCCAGATAGCGTTGACTACCATACATGACTCATTCTTAAGAGATGTGTGACTATTACGGAAAATTAGCCCAAGTAAATACAGAAAAGTAGGGTCTACAATTGCCAACTATGCTGAACCCAAAAGTCCATTTAATTCCAGCCCACGGACATGGAATTTAGTAAGTCTCGTTTTCACCTCAGCCACAGCGATGGACGGATTCGAGTGTACTGACGTCGAGGTAAACGTTACGTCAATCATTGTGTCATGGAAGAAGATCGGTTCCGGGGCGTCAGCGTTATGGTATGGGGTGGGATTACAGCAAGACAGAGGAGCCGTTTGATAGTGGTAGAGGGAAATTTCAATGGACAGCGCTACCGCGACAAAATCATCGGCCCTGTTGTTCTACGGTTTTTGCGTCGTCATGGCCCAGGTATTGCTAAACTTGTTCAGGATTCCCTTCAACAAAACAACGTGAATTTCATCCCCTGGCCGGCTTGCTCCCCTGATCTCTCACCAAATGAGCACATGTGGGATAAGATGGATCGGCGCCTTCGACGTCAACCACGTGTTCCACAGACACTCAAGGAACTTCGAAGCATGCTCTAGCAGATATGGACAGATATCCCACAGGACTTTTCGCGACGCCTGGTCCATTCCATGAGACCAAGATGTGTTGCTTGCATCGCAACCAGAGGTGGACACACACGCAATTGATTTGTAAATTGACATTTTGGAATGTTCATGTTTTTTTTATGAAATCACGCATTTTCTGAAGTCAGTATGGCAAATTAAACCATTTGAGTCTTTTATCTGTTGCAAACCGAAATTGTTTCAGATTTGGTAAAAAACATAACTTTTCATTAAACCTTTGTCAATGTCACAGAAACTTTTGTTGTTTAGTATACAACAGCAAGTCAATTGTTCACCTAAAAAAGCTGTAAACTTATGGTATGAGTCAAAATAGGGAAATGCATTGGACTTTTTGTATTGTCGCTGATGGGTCAAATTTGGAAATGTCCTCGATAAAACCACCTCTACGATTGATATGTGAATGCTTTTCTAAGGCCTTGAATGTTGTCACTCTGATCAAAAACTTTTGTGCAAGAGTCGTTTGAAGCTCTTTGTGATCTTCGTACAAAGAGAATGATAACTGATAGCTCAAGCTTTGAGAAATGTAGACACAAAAGGCTGGAGATGCAAAGTACGTGATCTAGACTCAACCCCAAAGAGAAAATCGAATTTTTACTTTAAGAAGAAAGTGTAATTAGAAATACGACATATTTCGCATTTGTCAACTTTTGAAAGGCACTGGAAATTCCAAGAGGCTGAATTTTTTTTTAATCTCTTAACGACAGAAGCTACAAATCATTCTGAAAAAAATCCATAAGCAAAAACCACTTAACAATTAGTTGAAGAATTGCGGCATACCCTATAGAATCATGTACGATAAAGACATTGGTATTCATATGTCTTGCCTTTATTACAGCACCGACTCGTGTGAATAAATGATAAAGCATGGGAATGTAATAAGTGTGGAAGATCACAGATATTGATGTTTTCTCTACAAACGAGTCCCTATGTGCCTTAATTATTCAGTAACTCGATCGCTAAACTTAGTTCTCTACAGACACTACCGAATGGCCGCTTATTATTAGAGGAATTTGTGTAAACTGCATTCATATTGAAATCGATATTCAATTATGTCTCTACATTATTTGCTGTATAGAACTTAGGTATTGATTTCTTGTGAAAGAAACAAGATATATTAATATAGGAAATAACAGCTGAAGGCTTGTTATGACATTTCTATAACTTATTTGCCAGATTGGGGTGAGAGGGGTGTGTGTGTGTCTGGAGGGGGGTGGGGTGTGGTGGTGAGGGTGTGGGGGTGTGGGGGGTGGGGGGTGGGGGGGGGGGGGGTGAAGTTAAGTTAAGTTAAGTTAAGTCGAGTTAAAGGCAAATACGGCCTGAAAGGTAGTGTAAATCAGTAAATGAATTAAAATTTTGCATGGAAGTGTTATGCAGTAATTTGTTATTGATCAGAATCATTCTTCGAATATTTTCGTATATTCGTACTTCACGTGCACACGTGCGATTTGATCGTTGTGGCCAATACTTCCGTCTGGCACGTGTTTTGAATTAACATGCTTAAAATTTACAATGCAGAAAGTAGATAAAAAAAACCTGTCAATTCGTTACAGATAATCTATTATCATAGCTGTATGTTAAGCTCTTCTAGGCTATAATCCCTTTGAAATTCTGGGAGTGTGCTTGTCTGTTGTTTAACACAGCTCTCATATGACAATCAGGGTGGTATAATGTGTTGTCTTGGTTTTTGAGATTAACGAGATTACATCATTGCCCATACTATAAACAGCTGATTTATTGCACTCCACTGTAATTATATTGACGATAATAACAAAACTATCATGTCAAATATTCGGGAAATTTGTGTTTTAATTTAATTGCATTTTGACAAGTTGACGAATCATATGCTTGGTTTATATGTTTAAAGGAAGTTATGTGATGTGATGCATAAACTCACGAGCACGGGTATGGTGCTGACAAACCTAGAAACAAATTCAGGGCGATCTGGGATTTGAACCCACAATCATACGTTTCTGACGTGCCCAAGGGACACAGCGAATCGCCTTAGACGACTAGCCCACCCGTGCCCCAAGGAATGCTCACCCCCAGTTCTCTCACACGTTAGTTGCTTCAGCAATTAGCTGTGTGTCTGTGATTCACTTAAATAGAGTGCTTTTCGGTGTTCGAGTTATGAAGGATTTATTCAACATAATATTCATATTTACAATTACGTTATCATCTATAATTGTGTCACACTATAGGAGCATTTTATCTGCAAATGTCAATATTGAATATTGAGAAAACCCATATTGCTGACACAACACCTTTGATTAACAACAGCAAATCAATATTATAAAGTTAAAAATATACTATAACTATATTTCTCACGTTCTGCTGTTTTGATGGACGCGATGAACTTTCAAAGTATTGTGAATGAGCTTTTGTACTTTACGCTGATCTGGGCAATAGCGAAAGGGCCATGAACTGGTTATTAAGATAACAAGCCATTATTAAACCTGGCATGAACACATATACGCAGATCTCAGATAACTTGAATTGCTTCATACAGAAATCGAATATTGATAGATGCAATAGGCATTACATGGTATTGGATGACGGCAGTTCACGTCAAAGAAGATGTAAACTTAATTATGATTACGCGGCATAATGCAACTTTGGCCCATATCGACTGTCAGAGCAAAGTATTGAGACATGCGGCTGAAGCGTATCTTGCGACCAACTTTTATCAATACCTTGCGGCCAAGGCAAGTAACCATTTTAAACTTCTGGTTTTCATGACGGAGGCCTACGACTTATGGAAAAGAGGCCAGGTAGCGTGTTATATTTCGTTGTTAACAGTATTCGAAATATGTATGAAAAATTACGCCTTTTATAGCAAGCATGGGTTGCTGAAGACCTGGGTTTTATCGAAGTGGTAAACGTCTGAGACCTGCATCTCTTCGGGGTTGTTTCCCACATTAAACTGACACGCCGCGATATAACTGGAATACTGTTAAAAAGGACGTTAAACCCAACTCACTCACTTACTCAAAGACATCTCCTAGTCCTGATCAAGATGACCCTGACTCTTCCCTTGTGGAAGACACTCGTAAATGAAATTCTTCCTGTACAAGTGAATCACATGAAATATTGTAATCAGAACCTCGAAGGAAGTTGAATATAATGCAGGTACTGAACCTGATTGTCTTCTCCGTCCTACAAGTAAACATGATAAGAGGAAGGTTCTGAGACACATGTTTCAAAAGTGTAACAGCTTGTAGATGAGACAATCTGCTGTGACTCCGATGTTGACAGTGTGCGAATATCCTTCATCAGCAATACCTTAAACCGGTCAAGAATCTGACGTCATTATTATTGAAACCATTGATAATCTGACCATGTCTACCATGTCTTCTCAAACAGACGCTGAAGATGGTGTGAATGCTGAAGCACACATGAACCTGTTCAAGTGAGTTAGTGAGTGAGTTTCGTTTTACGCCGCTTTTTACAATATTCCAGCAATATCACGGCGGAGTACACCAGAAATGGGCTTCACACATTGTACCTATGTCAGGAATCGAACCGGGGTCTTAGGCGTGACAAGCTAACGCTCTAGCCACTAGGCTACCAGACCGCCCCAGGTCTGTTTGAGAAGGCGAGAAAGGCGACGTTTCTAATGGGACTCTACTTGAATTGCTGTGTAAGGATTCTGAGATTCTACCCCAAAGTTATTACCTTTAGACATGCCTAAATCAGAGAGCTCTTGTTCAACTCAAGAGCAAGAATAAATAGAAGACCCAAATGTGCAAGAGTGCCAACTGGGCATACATAATGTATTTCAGAAAACTATTTCAGGACACCGAATGAGAGAATGAGAGAACAGTATTACTTCAATGTGATGAGTGGACAGTGTCAAACCCCCCCCCCCCCCCCGCCGGACCATTCAGAGTTGCTCCTTCTGGAAATACTTAGGATCTTACAGCCATGTTCGCGAAAAGGTGAGCGTATTTTGCCCCGCTAGGGGCACTCATCACAAACACATGCAAGATCAAACAACTTCTGAGTTAGGGTCGTATGACGCTCCTTGTAATATTGGTAGAAAAAGCATCCTCGATAGTATCTCAAAAGTTGCGAAATGTAAACACCAAAGGCAGGAGCTGCTGGAATATTGCTCGACATAAAGAGAAAGTTGTATATTGGAAAGTTGAAGTCACCCCTCTTATCATACATTCATGTGGAGAGTGTTTTGTCTCTCCGAATCTTTATGCATAGATCTAAATATGAAACAGATGAGGCAGCCTCACTGGTCTTATTTTTTTCTATTTCAGGCTATTTGATTGTTATTGAACGATATCAGGGGAGCGTTGCAAAACGCCAATCGCTTGCAAGCGATGTACAGTGATTCGCCTTACAACAGTGCGCTTGCAAGCGAAACAATTGCTCGCTGAGGTCGCTTCGTTCTCAAACCAAAATGTCGGCTGACTTTGACAGCGGAACAAGAAATTCTTGACTGGATCAACCAGGAAATGAACAAAGGCACCTAACACCTCATCATCCTCAGTCTGCCCCTCATATTCAAAGTAGTCATAAATTACATCACCCGTCATCGAGCCTCTTCTATTACGTTCTTCATTACGTCAAGGCCACCAAGCAGCAGTTGCGCCGCCACTTTGGAAGAGTGCGCAAGCGTTTCGAACTGTTGCAGACCCCGGGATGAGCGATTAATTCGCTTACACTAAGCGATTCGTGGCTTGCAACGAGCCCGAGATCATCGATATACCTGAAGCTTAACCCATTTCCGACATAGATGCTGTCTTTATTTCATCCACCTTGGTTAATATAAAGCTGTATGACGAAGTAAAATATCATATATGTGGTGGAAGATAATTTGCTTTGTTCCAAGCGCAAAATGGTCGAGTCTGCCATTGCAAATGCTATTTCTCCACTTAGCCCCAGGACCAAATTCATGTTTTACTGGTAAAAACTGGTATACAGGACGATTTCTTGTTGACAAGCTGGTGATCCCACGCACCGCTAATCAGCGGAACCCAAGACAAGATGTCTTCTAGTCCCAGTCCTTGTAAAAAGACTTAAATCAGCTGATAAGAGAACACCTACACCCTCGCCCTACTTCCTTGGGAACACTTCTTCTGCTGCCAAGCATAAAGAGATACACACACAATCTCACAAGTAAGCCCACGCACCACTTATCTGCGGAACCCAAGACAAGATGTCACAATCTCACAAGTGTACTCAAACCTGTCTTACAAATGATTCATCCTGTTGTGGCCCATGCAGTTCGCACAGGTACTGTAAGTCTCCATCGTCCCAAGTAATGCGTTCTAGCTTCCCGTTTTATATTGTATTGTTCTGTATAGTGCTATCCTTTTTATGATACCATACTAGTTTCATATCCTTTTCTGTGAGAAGTCTTATTATTTTACTGCCATTCGTCGGTCGTTTTTTATTTAAGTTTCAATATATGTATTATGTTTAATCCTTGATAGTCACAATATAGCTGAAATATTGCCGATGTGACTTAAAATTCACTCACTCACTACAAATGAATAAAACACTGCAAACCACTACAATGTGATCAACCCACAAGAGAAGGCAGAAAGCCTATTCAGTTTGGTGACTCTGTTCATGTTGATCTGAGTGAAGTACTTGGAGTACGTCGTTTTGAGGTGAGATGAAATTGGGTTTAACGTCGCGTCCAAAAGTTTTGCATTTACATAGCGACGTGCATGTACGTGTGTGTGTGTGGCTGCTTGTACTAGTCCGGACTGATGCCGATTTATAGTGCTAGCTCACTGAGATACCATGCCGCAGTTTAACATGAATACCCCACTCAGACACATTAAACTGACTCCGAGCCGACCAGTCCTTGTTTTAGCCTCTTAATGCCAGACAAGGTAACAACAAGTACCATCTTTTAACGTCTTTTGGCATGACGCGGCCGGGGATCGAACCCCGGACCTTCAGCTCTCCGGGCGGATGCTCTACCACTAGACCACGGAGGCGGCTCGCCCTTTTGAGAGTACGGGCAATGGTCATCACAAGATGATGATGGTCTTGGGAAAACGCAAAATTGACGGTTGGTCTGAATAATTGGTATATTTACCCGGAGAACCTGCCCATCAGTCCATATCGGTGAAGAAAGACAAACTTAATACAAAGAACAACACCCCTATATCTCTAGTTTATATGCATTAATGCGAAACATATGTGTTCCCACAGATCGATGTATGAGGTTGCCAGTCAGTCACAAAATGTATACTTTGTGAGGTTTTTCTTCAAACTCAAAATTTTGTGACACAATTTCAACCTTTTTGTCCTCATCAAAGCTCGTTGATGAGTAACATTTGTATCCCAATTGCGTGAAGATCCGGAGTAGAACCCATGCTTGCCGTAAAAGGTGACTATGCTTGTTGTAAGAGGCGACTAACGGGATCGAGTGGTCAGGCTCGTTGATGCATGTCATCGATGTGATTTGCGTGGATCGATGCTCATGATGCCAATCACTGGATTGTCTGGTTCAGACTCGATTATTTACAGACCGCCGTCATAGAGCTGGAATAGTGCTGCGTTAAACAACGTGAACAAACTATATAACCATTCAGTATTTCCTTGTTACATTACTTTATCATGCTATGTATATATTTTCTTTGCAATTTTTTTCCGGGTTACTCGTGAAAAACCTGCATGCAAGTATTTTCCTACATAATCATATAACTGTATAACTGTATTTTAGTCCAGCCGGCAGTTCAAGGGAGATAACTGTGATGCAAGGGAGATAAGTATGTCCGTTATTTTCCTTTGACATGCGGTTAATTTCATTGCTCAATGATACAAACACACGAAGTCAACGTTGTACATTGATTTAACCTTTCAGTCTATCGTTAAAAACCAACGGGCGTTAGATTAAACATAATACATATATTGAAACTTAAATAAAAAACGACCGACGAATGGCAGTAAAATAATAAGACTTCTCACAGAAAAGGATATGAAACTAGTATGGTATCATAAAAAGGATAGCACTATACAGAACAATACAATATAAAACGGGAAGCTAGACCGCATTACTTGGGACGATGGAGACTTACAGTACCTGTGCGAACTGCATGGGCCACAACAGGATGAATCATTTGTAAGACAGGTTTGAGTACACTTGTGAGATTGTGACATCTTGTCTTGGGTTCCGCAGA
Source organism: Haliotis cracherodii (assembly GCF_022045235.1). Lineage (NCBI taxonomy): Eukaryota > Metazoa > Mollusca > Gastropoda > Lepetellida > Haliotidae > Haliotis > Haliotis cracherodii. The sequence goes on along the minus strand of NW_027266281.1, from coordinate 6,945,120 downwards.
TAAGTGGTGCGTGGGCTTACTTGTGAGATTGTGTGTGTATCTCTTTATGCTTGGCAGAAGAAGAAGTGTTCCCAAGGAAGTAGGGCGAGGGTGTAGGTGTTCTCTTATCAGCTGATTTAAGTCTTTTTACAAGGACTGGGACTAGAAGACATCTTGTCTTGGGTTCCGCTGATTAGCGGTGCGTGGGATCACCAGCTTGTCAACAAGAAATCGTCCTGTATACCAGTTTTTACCAGTAAAACATGAATTTGGTCCTGGGGCTAAGTGGAGAAATAGCATTTGCAATGGCAGACTCGACCATTTTGCGCTTGGAACAAAGCAAATTATCTTCCACCAAATATATGAAATTTTACATCGTCATACAGCTTTATATTAACCAAGGTGGATGAAATAAAGACAGCATCTATGTCGGAAATGGGTTAAGCTACAGGTATATCGATGATCTCGGGCTCGTTGCAAGCCACGAATCGCTTAGTGTAAGCGAATTAATCGCTCATCCCGGGGTCTGCAACAGTTCGAAACGCTTGCGCACTCTTCCAAAATGGCGGCGCAACTGCTGCTTGGTGGCCTTGACGTAATGAAGAACGTAATAGAAGAGGCTTGATGACGGGTGATGTAATTTATGACTACTTTGAATATGAGGGGCAGACTGAGGATGATGAGGTGTTAGGTGCCTTTGTTCATTTCCTGGTTGATCCAGTCAAGAATTTCTTGTTCCGCTGTCAAAGTCAGCCGCCATTTTGGTTTGAGAACGAAGCGACCTCAGCGAGCAATTGTTTCGCTTGCAAGCGCACTGTTGTAAGGCGAATCACTGTACATCGCTTGCAAGCGATTGGCGTTTTGCAACGCTCCCCTGATATCGTTCAATAACAATCAAATAGCCTGAAATAGAAAAAAATAAGACCAGTGAGGCTGCCTCATCTGTTTCATATTTAGATCTATGCATAAAGATTCGGAGAGACAAAACAATCTCCACATGAATGTATGATAAGAGGGGTGACTTCAACTTTCCAATATACAACTTTCTCTTTATGTCGAGCAATATTCCAGCAGCTCCTGCCTTTGGTGTTTACATTTCGCAACTTTTGAGATACTATCGAGGATGCTTTTTCTACCAATATTACAAGGAGCGTCATACGACCCTTACTCAGAAGTTGTTTGATCAAGATTACAACATTCAGGGCCCCAGTAAAACATTCAAACAGTATTATGGTAGACATTTCAAAATTTGACGCATCAGTGACGAAAATGATGTCTGATGCAATTCCCTATTTTGACTTATATCATATGTTCTCGTATGTTTGTGGTTAACAATTGACTTGCATGTGTTTGTGATGAGTGCCCCTAGCGGGGCAAAATACGCTCACCTTTTCGCGAACGCCTGATATCATTACTATTTGATAGTGATTCATAAACGCATGCTCATGATATATTCGGAATTGTACAATCGACTCTGCTTTATGCAGATATATCTATTGGATATGGAAAAGGTTTTGTCGCTTTATACAAACATTTTCTGTACATGGCAACATGGTTGTAAGTACACATAAGTATTTCCAGGAGGAGCAACTCTGAATGGTCCCGGGGGGGGGGGGGGGGGGGGGGGTTAATTAATGATGGTATTCCTACTTCTGTATGATTCTGTATAATCTCACTGCTCTGACAGGCATTACTTGAGTTGACACTGCTGTTCACTCATCACCTTGAAGTAATACTGTTCTCTCATTCGGTGTCCTTCCTACCAGCAGGCCCAGCTATAGAGGAGTCATGATAGCGTTCTATAACAGTTTTCTGAAATACGTTATGTATGCCCAGTTGGCACTCTTGCACATTGGGGTCTTCTATTTATTCTTGCTCTTGAGTTGAACAAGAGCTCTCTGATTTAGGCATGTCTAAGGGTAATAACTTTGGGGTAGAAACTCAGAATCCTTACACTGCAATTCAAGTACAGTCCCATTAGAAACGTCGCCTTTCTTGCCTTCTTGAACAGATCTGGGGCGGTCTGTTAGCCTAGCGGTTAAAGCGTTAGCTCGTCACGCCGAAGACCCGGGTTCGATTCCTGACATAGGTACAATGTGTGAAGCCCATTTCTGGTGTACTCCGCCGTGATATTGCTGGAATATTGTAAAAAGCGGCGTAAAACGAAACTCACTCACTCACTCACTTGAACAGGTCCATGTGTGCTTCAGCATTCACACCATCTTCAACGTCTGTTTGAGAAGACATGGTAGACATGGTCAGATTATCAATGGTTTCAATAATAATGACGTCAGATCCTTGACCGGTTTGAGGTATTGCTGATGAAGGATATTCGCACACAGTCAACATCGGAGTCACAGCAGATTGTCTCATCTACAAGCTGTTACACTTTTGAAACATGTGTCTCAGAGCCTTCCTCTTATCATGTTTACTTGTAGGACGGAGAAGACAATCAGGTTCAGTACCTGCATTATATTCAACTCCCTTCGAGGTTCTGATTACAATATTTCATGTGATTCACTTGTACAGGAATGCAATAACGAGAATTAAGAGATCCATTCCATCTGGAAGAATTTCATTTACGAGTGTCTTCCACAAGGGAAGAGTCGGGGTCATCTTGATCAGGACTAGGAGATGTCTTTGAGTAAGTGAGTGAGTTGGGTTTAACGCCCTTTTTAACAGTATTCCAGTTATATCGCGGCGTGTCAGCTTAATGTGGGAAAAAAAGCCCGGAGAGATGCAGGTCTCAGACGTTTACCACTTCGATAAAACCCAGGTCTTCAGCAACCCATGCTTGCTGTAAAAGGCGTAATTTTTCATACATATTTCGAATACTGTTAACAACGAAATATAACACGCTACCTGGCCTCTTTTCCATAAGTCGTAGGCCTCCGTCATGACAACCAGAAGTTTAAAATGGTTACTTGCCTTGGCCGCAAGGTATTGATAAAAGTTGGTCGCAAGATACGCTTCAGCCGCATGTCTCAATACTTTGCTCTGACAGTCGATATGGGCCAAAGTTGCATTTTGCCGCGTAATCATAATTAAGTTTATATCTTCTTTGACGTGAACTGCCGTCATCCAATACCATGTAATGCCTATTGCATCTATCAATATTCGATTTCTGTGTGAAGCAATTCAAGTTATCTGAGATCTGCGTATATGTGTTCATGCCAGGTTTAATAATGGCTTGTTATCTTAATAACCAGTTCATGGCCCTTTCGCTATTGCCCAGATCAGCGTAAAGTACAAAAGCTCATTCACAATACTTTGAAAGTTCATCCCGTCCATCAAAACAGCAGAACGTGAGAAATATAGTTATAGTATATTTTTAACTATATATTATTGATTTGCTGTTGTTAATCAAAGGTGTTGTGTCAGCAATATGGGTTTTCTCAATATTCAATATTGACATTTGCAGATAAAATGCTCCTATAGTGTGACACAATTATAGATGATAACGTAATTGAATAAATCCTTCATAACTCGAACACCGAAAAGCACTCTATTTAAGTGAATCACCAGACACACAGCTAATTGCTAAAGCAACTAACGTGTCTGACAACTGGGGATTAGCATTCCTTGGGGCATGGGTGGGCTAGTCGTCTAAGGCGATTCGCTGTAGAGAGTTGTGTCCCTTGGGCACGTCAGAAACGTATGATTGTGGGTTCAAATCCCAGATCGCCCTGAATTTGTTTCTAGGTTTGTCAGCACCATACCCGTGCTCGTGAGTTTATGCATCACATCACATAACTTTCTTTAAACATATAAACCAAGCATATGATTCGTCAACTTGTCAAAATGCAATTAAATTAAAACACAAATTTCCCGAATATTTGACATGATAGTTTTGTTATTATCGTCAATATAATTACAGTGGAGTGCAATAAATCAGCTGTTTATAGTATGGGCAATGATGTAATCTCGTTAATCTCAAAAACCAAGACAACACATTATACCACCCTGATTGTCATATGAGAGCTGTGTTAAACAACACACAAGCACACTCCCAGAATTCCAAAGGGATTATAGCCTGGACGAGCTTAACGTACAGCTATGATAATAGATTATCTGTAACGAATTGACAGTTTTTTTTATTTACTTTCTGCATTGCAAATGTTAAGCTTGTTAATCCAAACACGTGCCACACGGAAGTATTGGCCAAAACGATCAAATCGCACGTGTGCACGTGAAGTACGAATATACGAAAATATTCGAAGAATGATTCTGATCTATAACAAATTACTGCATAACATTTGAACCGTATTTGAACCAGTGCCTTTAACTTGACTAGGTAACGCTAACTCCCCCAACCTGTTTGTCAAAGAAGTTATAGAAATGGCATAACAAGCCTTCAGCTTCTTAATATATCTTGTTTCTTTCACAAGAAATCAATACCTAAGTTCTATACAGCAAATAATGTAGAGATCCTTAGTCATAATTGAATATCGACTTCAATATGAATGCAGTTTACACAAATTCCTCTAATAATGAGCGGCCATTCGGTTGTGTCTGTAAAGAACTGAGTTTAGCGATCGAGTTACTGAATAATTAAGGCACATAGGGACTCGTTTGTAGAGAAAACATCAATATCTGTGATCTTCCACACTTATTACATTCCCATGCTTTATCATTTATTCACACGAGTCGGTGCTGTAATAAAGGCAAGACATATGAATACCAATGTCTTTATCGTACATGATTCTATAGGGTATGCCGCAATTCTTCAACTAATTGTTAAGTGGTTTTTGCTTATGGATTTTTTCAGAATGATTTGTAGCTTCTGTCGTTAAGAGATTAAAAAAAAATTCAGCCTCTTGGAATTTCAAGTGCCTTTCAAAAGTTGACAAATGCGAAATATGTCGTATTTCTAATTACACTTTCTTCGTAAAGTAAAAATTCGATTTTCTCTTTGGGGTTGATTCCCGTGTGGTAGTCTAGATCACGTACTTTGCATCTCCAGCCTTTTGTGTCTACATTTTCATTTGTGTCTACATTTTTGACATTTCCAAATTTGACCCATCAGCGACAATACAAAAAGTCCAATGCATTTCCCTATTTTGACTCATACCATAAGTTTACAGCTTTTTTAGGTGAACAATTGACTTGCTGTTGTATACTAAACAACAAAAGTTTCTGTGACATTGACAAAGGTTTAATGAAAAGTTATGTTTTTTACCAAATCTGAAACAATTTCGGTTTGAAACAGATAAAAGACTCCTGTAAGTGTTCAAATGGTTTAATTTGCCATACTGACTTCAGAAAATGCGTGATTTCATAAAAAAAACCCATCAACATGCCAACATGTCAATTTACAAATCAATTGCGTGTGTACACCTCTGGTTGCGATGCAAGCAACACATCTTGGTCTCATGGAATGGACCAGGCGTCGCGAAAAGTCCTGTGGGATATCTGTCCATATCTGCTAGAGCATGCTTCGAAGTTCCTTGAGTGTCTGTGGAACACGTGGTTGACGTCGAAGGCGCCGATCCATCTCATCCCACATGTGCTCTATTGGTGAGAGATCAGGGGAGCAAGCCGGCCAGGGGATGAAATTCACGTTGTTTTGTTGAAGGGAATACTGAACAAGTTCAGCAATACCTGGGCCATGACGACGCAAAAACCGTAGAACAACAGGGCCGATGATTTTGTCGCGGTAGCGCTGTCCATTGAAATTTCCCTCTACCACTATCAAACGGCTCCTCTGTCTTGCTGTAATCCCACCCCATACCATAACGCTGACGCCCCGGAACCGATCTTCTTCCATGACACAATGATTGACGTAACGTTTACCTCGACGTCAGTACACTCGAATCCGTCCATCGCTGTGGCTGAGGTGAAAACGAGACTTACTAAATTCCATGTCCGTGGGCTGGAATCCAATTGACTTCTAAATGGACTTTTGGGTTCAGCATAGTTGGCAATTGTAGACCCTACTTTTCTGTATTTACTTGAGCTAATTTTCCGTAATAGTCACACATCTCTTAAGAATGAGTCATGTATGGTAGTCAACGCTATCTGGCATGCTTTATGAAGATTGTAAATAATCCATGGTAGTCAACGCTATCTGACATGCTTTATGAAGATTGTAAATAATCCAGTCTTGACCAGACAATCCAGTGATTGACATCATGAGCATCGATACGATTGGCAATTAAGATCGATGACATGCATCAACCAAGTCAGCGGCCTGACCACCCGATACCGTTAGTAGCCTCTTACGACAAGCATAGTCGCCTTTTACGGTAAGCATGGGTTGCTGAAGACCTGTTCTACCCCGGATATTCACGGATCGAAGGAGAAGCGTGCTGGTAATTGTAATCTGGAGGAATAGATTGAAACAACTCTTATGATAGCGTTATGGTGAGGTACATGTACGATGTTACAAATTTCGATAGAAAATCTAGGTTGTTTTTTCTCTTGCATTGGCATTTTATATTTACCTAAACTGGGTCGATGTTTCTGCTGGAGGACTGAAGATCAGTGGATGTATTTATGGTAAGTGAGTGAGTGAGTTAAGATTTAACGTCACATCGTCAGTATTTCAGCCATATCGTGACAAGAAGTACATTAATAATACAGAGATTTAGACTAAATAAAAAGCTGTCAACGAAGGACAGTACAATAACTAGGATATCACAGATTCGATTTAAAACTAGCTGAGAATAAATGAAAACCTTAAGTATCAGTGAACAACACAATATAAAAATGGGCTAGGGATCGTCAGTAACTAAATGGAGATCACCATACTAGGGACCATGGGGACTTACAGTGCCTTTGCTTCCTGCATGGGCCCCGGCAGGATTTACACAATCCGTTCAGTCGCTGGCGATTGTATGCAAGTTTGGCCATTGAATAAAACTAACAAATATACTACGATTTAAAAGTCTGGTATGCATAAACATACTACAAAAGATTTTAGACTTACATACCCTCTTAGGGGGACAATAATTTTACGCTACTTCAACCCCCGTCGAGGGTACAGCCACTCACAATCTAAGTTATTAATGAACACTACCAATTTATAAAATAATACATTAAGCACATCAAAATTTATGGACAAGTTCTATTTCTTTTAAAAAACTTAATATTAAATGAGAATTAACATCATTAAAAAGGTCCTTAACTGTTTTGACACTGAAATATTTATCCCTTGTGATGGAAAAATCAATGCAGTCAAGCAGGACATGCTTGACCGTGATTCTTTCATCACAAGGGATACAAAACGGAGGATCCTCACCTTTTAATAAATATTCATTTGTGTATCTGCTGTGGCCAATACGACATCGTCGCATAATGACCTCTTCAAATCTGGACTGACAGCCCAAGTAGGTGTAACCGATATTTGGTTTCATTTCATGTAATTTATTGATACCTACTTGGGTGTCCCACTTCTTTTGCATGAGATCACGGATGTAAGATCTTATTACAGGTTTATAATCACAGTATGCGATAAGAAGTGGTGTCACAGATTTGTTGAGTGCTGCTTTTGCAGCAGCATCGGCCATTGTATTACCAATGATACCAACATGGCTTGGTAACCAACAAAAGACGATGTCATATTGGCCAGTAGCAAGATCATTAAATAATTCAAGAATTTGGATTAAAAGTGGTTGTTTAAAGGACATATTTTTAATTGCCTGAAGGCATGAAAGTGAATCTGAAAAAAATAATGAACTGTTTATGTTTAGATTGGTTTTTGATATATTTCAGTGCGGTAAAAATGGCGTTTGCTTCTGCTGTAAAGATGGAACTGTTATCTAGTAATCTCGAAGATATTGTTCTGGATCCAATGGCAGTGGCACTAGCAACTGCACCACCATCCTTGGATCCATCAGTAAATATAGATTTATAAGTGTCATAATTGTTTCGTAATTGATGGTATTCTTGTTGGTAAATTAGTTGATTAGTATCTGATTTCTTTAATTTGGTTAATGTGAGGTCTACCTCTGGTCTTACCATTTGCCAAGGAGGTGATGAAAACAGTTGGGAGGGAGCTATATCTTGCAGTTTAATATTGGAAGCAACCATGGCAGACTGGATTCTGATTCCGAGTGGTGGAACAAGAGATGTTTTTTTATTGTAAATATCTTGATAAAGCGGTTTAAAGACACAATTAAAAGCTGGATTGGACTGATTTGAATATAATTTAGTGACGTATTGTAACGATAATTTCAGACGGCGTTGTTTAAGAGAAGGTTCATCCGCTTCAACATACAGACTGTGAATTGGCGACGTTCTAAAGGCTCCAAGGCAAAGTCTCAGGCCCTGATGATGGATAGTATCTAGTTTATTAAAATTACTTTTGCAGGCTCCACCATAGACGATGGAGCCGTAATCGAGTTTGGAACGGATCAGTGACCTGTACAAGTGTAAGGGGGTTGTTTGATCCCCTCCCCACTTAGCATTTGAAACTACTTTCAATAAATCGAGTGCCTTCAGACATTTAGTTTTAAGGTGTTTTACATGCGGTAAGAAGGTTAGATGGCTGTCGAAAATAAGTCCCAAGAACTTGGCCTCCTTTACCACTTTGATATGGGTGCCGTTTAAAAAGAGTTCAGGGTCCTTATGCGGCTTATATTTTCTGCAAAAATGAATACATTTAGTTTTAGATTTGGAAAACTTAAAACCATTTTCAAGTGACCACTTTTGAATTTTATTTAGACAGATTTGTAACTGTCAGTCTATTTTATGCATATTTTTACTGCGACAAGAAATATTAAAATCATCCACGAAAAGTGAACCATCAACTGAATCACTTAAAACCTTTGGAAGACTATTTATTTTTATACTAAATAAAGTGACAGACAAAATACTGCCTTGTGGGACGCCCTGATCCTGATGATACTGATCAGACGCGGACTTGAAACTGTCTGTCAGTTAAAAACCCGAATATAAATTGAGGCAAACAGCCTCGCAATCCAAAGTCATGTACATCTTTTAAAATACCAAGCTTCCATGTAGTGTCATATGCTTTTTCCAGATCGAAAAAGATAGACACTGCATGCTGTTTGTTCACAATGACATTCTTAACGAATGACTCCAGTCTAACTAAATGGCCAATGGTACTGCGATTTTTACGGAATCCACATTGAATATTTGTGATTAAATTATTAGATTCTAAATATGATCTCTTCCAGGTTTCGGTATGGGTACAACTATGGCATCACGCCAAGAAGAAGGAAAATGACCTGATGTCCATATATCATCAAAAGTTAACAAAAGGGTTTCTTAACATGGTTCTAGTAAGTGCTTCAGGAGTTGATAGTGTATATTATCAGCACCTGTAGCGGTATCTTGTGCTTGTCCAAGAGCAGTATGAAGTTCATGGATCGAAAATATTTCATTAAAGTCTTCCCCATTATCTGATTAAAAATTAATAGTTTTCTTTTCTTGCTGTTTTTGAAACTGTTGGAATAATTTGAGGAAGAAGAATGTGTTGCTAAGAATGACATTATTTGGAATGTCCGATTAATTAGTTAATAGTTCATCCCCATTCTTAAAATGGTGGATACCAGAACCCTTACCTTTAATTTTCTGTATCATGTTCCATACCTGAGACATAGGCGTCCGTGAATTTATTTTGGAAACATAATTTAGCCAAGATTGGCGTTTATTTTGTTTAAAAGTACGCCTGGCTTTAGCATTTAGAATTTTAAATTTATTCAAATTATGTACCATGGGATGGCGACGGAGTAGTGTTCAGACTTTTTCCGTGCCTTCCTAGCTTGTTTGCAGTCATCGTTAAACCATGGCTTACGAATGTATGGATTCGTAGAGGACTTAGGAATACATTCATCAGCGATTGTTTGATTAATTAATCAGTACATAATTGTACAGGGTCAGTATTATCAAGAAACAGATCAGTTATTAGTTTATTGGATGCAAGTATTTGAAATAAAGGCCAGTCAGCCTTAGAAAAGTTCCATCTTGTTGAAGGAGGAACATTGGAAGGTACAACAGGTTTTAAAATGGTTGGAAAATGATCACTTCCACAGAGGTCTTCATGGACGGACCATTCGCATTCGTTTAATGATTCAGAATCTGTTACTGAAAAAATCGAGAGCAGAGTAGGTACCTGTACCGGGATGCAGATACGTATTTGAACCATCATTATGGATACACAAGTCGTTGCCTGAAATAAAATCTTCCAAAAGCTTCCCCTTGTTATTAGTCTGAACACTACCCCAAAGTGGATTGTGTCCATTTAAGTCGCCCATGACAATACAGGGCTTTGGGAGTTGATCATAGAGAGGTTGAAGTTCAGACTGTCGGAGAGAAGAAGATGGAGGAATATAGAAGGGGCACAATGTAAACACAATGTGCAGAGTCACACGGACTGCAACAGCTTGAAGGGGGGTTGCAAGATGGACGGGGCTATGAATAACACCTTGTTATATTAATATTGAAGAACCCCCAGTGACCTTAGCACCAGGAGGTGAAAAGACATTGAAGGAGGAATAACCTCGTATATCAAATGTGTCAGTATCTTTGTAGTATGGTAGTAACGCTGATGGTTTAAAATCTTGAATTAAGAGTTGTAAATCGTTATAATTATTCCTCTAAGTCCTCTACAGTTCCACTGTATTAAATGTGATGATTGAGTCACGTTGGCTCAATTGGTGAACGCCCACGAGAATGTGAGGAAGAAGAACTTCTTCTAGTCTCTGGAGATTGGGTTACTTCCATGGCCAGGAGCTCAAAGGAGTTGTGAACTGGTAACTCTGATGGAGAGGGTGTCCTGGCAGTTTGTCGATTCATTTTTTTCCTTTCTTTTTTTTCTTGTTTAGATAAATGAACAATTTCAACAGCTGTTTCTGTGACGACTGGGTCAGATGGACGCACAGTTTGAGTTTGGACTGCATTTTGGCTGATTGATGAACAGGGCTGACTTTCAGATGACTTTGTTGGAGAGATAGATTTGGTGAGGACAGGCTGATCAGAAAGAATCCAAAACAAATCTGTCTGACATTGGATAGAAGTTGAGACGGGTTGAGAGACAGCTGCAGAGTATTTCAAGGTTGAGGGAGTTGTGGACTGGTTTTTAACCAGCTTTTTTGCGTCAAGGTATGACATGTTTCGTTCGCATTTGACTTTCATTATTTTTTATTCTGTCTGCCACACAGGGCAGGACTTCGAAGAAGCAACATGGTCATTTCCACAGTTGGCACACTTGATCTCTTTTACACAACTGGTGCCATCATGATCGCCACCACAGCGATAACAATTCACTGTGTTACGACATGATTTAGATCCGTGGCCAAAGTGTTGACAATTGAAGCGTCGGAGTAGATTGGGGACATACACCTCCACTCCGATGTTGTTATAGCCTGCTTTAATAGATTGTGGAAGAGATGCACGTGCAAAGGTCAACAAATAGGTATTTGTGTTTAGCCGACTGTTCTCTTTCTTAACAGTAAAACGTTTAACAGCCGTGACAGCCTGATGCTCCAACACTGCAGTGATTGCATCTTCTGACATATCGGCCAGACAACGAGCCCTGTCTCTGCAGCAGTTTAATGTCCTATGTGCGGACACAGCAACCTCAACATTAGCAAATGTACTGATTGACAAAAGATTAAGAGATTGCTGTCTCCGCAAACATTCCACCATGAGGGAACTACAACGGAGACGAGTGACATTCTTAACCTCGCCACAAATCCCAGAAACAGCTTTTGAAATAGCAAAAGGATTGAGTTTAATGGGTAGTTGATCCTTAGCCTCAATGACTAGGAATCGAGCCCACGAATCTATATTTTGAGAAACATTGTCTGTTGAATTATCAAATTCAAGTCGCCTCTTTTTTTCATTTCGGTTTGAACCAGGTTGTTGAAGTGTCATGATGACGGAAAATAATTCAGAACTCCTGCTCCCCACCCACCATGGAGCGTCAACAAGGACGGTGTCACATTGCAACGGATATCCAAGATGCAAACACCAGGGATACAGGAGCGCCATACTCCAGCAAATATGGCGTGAATAGCTATATTTATCCACCAACTCTTAGACTAAAATCTAGTCTCTGAAATGAACATATCGTACAAAAAAATACAGTTGTTCTGTTATCTTAATAAAAATATAATAAAAAGGAGCCCAGTGACTCTCTTCATTTCCTGATACTGCAGTGATGTAGACTTGTCAAACATTATGGACTTGCATGGGCTGTATTTGATATATATTTGTATCAGGGTCTGTAAGACAGACTAACCAACTCTATGCCAGACTAATTCGGCCCATAATATATATATATATATATATATACAATTTTATGCATAGGGCTTGACGCGACCAGCCGATTGATAGAATCGGGCCCATTCTACCACCCGTCTAGGTGAAGTCAGGGTCAAAGTGAGTGGTGTGTTGGGCAAATGGAACACCGGTTCCTGGCTCCAGTGCCCTCAACCACAAGACTCCCTTCCTCCACCGACACAGGGGCGCAACCCACGGCAAACAGGTTGCCCATTTTGGTCGCCTCATACGACGAGCAGTGGGATGCTGTGGACAAATTCTACCCAGAGTCCACACGGGTGAAGAGCTATTAGCGCCACCCAGCACTCACCACGAGGAGGTTGCTCTTCACAAGTGCCTATGTATGGTAAGAAATGTTTGGGCCGAGGTATTAACATTGCGCCCACTGTGTTGCAAAACGAATATAATTTCTTAACGTTTTTCTTTACTTGTAATCAGCAAAGTCTCTGCACTGGTACGCAGCAGACGTATTACCAAAATTAACATACCGTTTTTATACAACAAAAGCAGTTATGGTACTCTCGTGTAACTGGACTTTCTGGTTCATTGATCACTTGGTTGTCTGGTTTGTTTACAGACTGACGTCGCATGGCAGGAATACTGCTGTGCTGAATCAGGCAATAAATACTTAGTTTATTATGGAAATTGTATGAATGGCGGGTGCTACCGGTAGGGCAGGACATGCTTACCCTTCTCGCGAACACCTGGTGTCATCACTGCTTCATCACAGTGGTCCATTCATAGAATTACCACAGCTATTTATATTCCCTTTACGCCAATTGGAATCTGTTGGGCAGAAAGTTTAGGCTGGTTATTCTCTTGCATTGACGATTTATAAATGTTCGGAGATATCCTACTTATAAGAATACACGTAGCTCCCCCGGATATTGTGGGTATCAGGTTTGTATGTAGATGTTGTCAGAAAGTTTTTAAAAGATATTATTCTTTAGACGCTCGAGGGAATGAAAGCTTTATAGTATTCAACTGATAATGAAGACTGATGACGCACGCACACACACTCACACACTCACACACACACACACACACAAAATTGTGAAAGTCCTTTTCATTATTTTTCAACATATTCTCACTGCTTTCAAAATGCTTATATCGAGAGTAAAGGTTTTTCTGAAGCTTCCCTGAAAAGAAAACAATCACGTCAGCGTTAAGGTCATCGTTGTCGTCATACCGCTTTATGTTTTTCAGTTTAGGCAACGGGTAGAAATCACTTGGTGCCAGGTCTGGTGAGTATGGAGGGTGAGGACGCTCTTCCAACCCACATTGTTGCCTTGCAGCCTTTGCAAGTGTGAGAAGAGGCATTGTCATGAAAAAGTAGAACTCCAGCAGTCAGCATTCCTCGCTGCCTTTCTTTGCTCATAGTAGGCACCGATAATCGTCTTTTGACGTTCTAAGTAATCAACAAGCATGATACCCTTTGCATCCCAGAATACAGTGGTCATAACTTTCGTCACTTATCTTGAAGACTTGAATTTCTTCGATGCCGGAGAAGTAGAATGGTGCCGTCAATGAATTGACGTTTTGACTGGGGATCATAATGGTGGACCCATGACGTTTAACTCGTTACTAATCTCTTTTTGAATTTTACGAAATCTTCCTCAAGAAGCTCTAACTTTTCTCTGACAATGTCAGTTCTCTTTTCCTTAAAATCAGAATTTAGAAACTTTGACACCCAACGAGCAGATATCGTATTCATTTGTTAATGTTCAGGAATAATAATTTCAATGGATACATGGCTTAGACATGTGTCTTCCTCAAGTTCAGCAATGGTAAAATGCCTGACAGTATAAGCTTTGATATCTCCTTGATAGAATCGTCATTGATGGAAGTTGGGGTTCGTCCAACCTAGGGCGTTCATCAAGGCTTGTTCTCCCAGAGTTAAACATAGCTGCCAAAAGTTTAACAGTGGACTAGCTAAGGCACTTATCCCCGTACACTTGTGACATGCGACCATGAACTTCTTGGGGAGTACTTTTCTCTAAACTAAAAAACGTGACGACTACTCGGTACTCGTTATTATCGAATCCACATACTACTAAATCCGATTTTCGCATAGTTTCCTTTCCTTTCGCCAACGTAGCAACGAGTATCGACTTCAAACGGGAAATCACGTACCAGTGGGACAGGATACTTTCATGTTTCGAGAACACCTGATAATCAAACTAAATGAGAGGGTTTTTTAAATACATGCTTGTGATAAAATGGGAATTGTACAATATTATTTACTAAGGAACTGGGTTTTTTTTAGGTTTAAAGCTGATTTCCTTTTTCTATTCATGCAGTGCTATAACTGACAATCTGAAAATTTAACAACACACACTCGGTTAATAATCTCATCTGGGTTATTGATTCTTTACGGGAATGTTTGTTCTTGCCTTGATTTTTACGGCGTATCCCACGGTTGGGTAGAAATGAGCTCAAAGATGATCAAAAGGATCATAGCTCGATAAAGATCCGCCGTCAGACTGGAACAACACGCATGGGGACATTACACCGACCTGAAAAAAAAATTGGATATTGTTTTTACTTTTAGTTGTATCCCTTCAAAAGGCAGTGCTGCTTGTGTCTAATTTTCACATTCACTAGTTATCCACTTAATAATCAATAGGGCTCCGGAACATGAAACCTGTTATTCCACTTTAAGATTTTCGATCCTGTTCGATCAGTTGAACCAATCAGTGTGGCTCATCTCGGGGACTGTACGAGTCTGCACTATGTCCCACGTTTCATAAAAGCTTTAAAGCGCATCGTCTTCCCGGCAATTTCTATTATAGTCGTCAACAGGGATTATTCCAATTGCTGAATGAAAGAATTGAATTGTGGGTAGGAAACTGCAGTTCCAGTCATGTGAATCTAGACAGAAGAATGAAGGTGTTATTACTTGTCTCTATATAGACAGAAGAATGAAGGTGTTTTTACTTGTCTCTATCTAGACAGAAGAATGAAGGTGTTATAACTTGTCTCTATCAAGACAGAAGAATGAAGGTGTTATTACTTGTCTATATCTAGACAGAAGAATGAAGGTGTTATTACTTGTGTCTGTCTTCATTTCAAGCGTGTTTGCAGGAAACTCTTACATCCAACATGACTTTGAAAGAGAGGCTACACTGGACGGTTTCCAGACAATAGAGCCCCCAACAGACATCAGACCAATTCAGTCTAGGTTGAAATGTTGTGTGCTTTGCTCACAGGACGAGCAGTGTTCTGCTGTGACTTTTCATGATGGCCAGTGCTTCAAGTACAGCTCCTTCGTATCAACGCCTGGTTCCTCTCTTCCCGGAGCAACAACATTCCACAAGCAAGCAGGTCAGATGTTATATGCATTAGCTTTTCAACATACGATCCTATTCCTTGTATTTCTTTTCTTTCTTTCATATACATTTATATACCGCAGGTATCCCGGTACTATTATCTGCTCAGATGCGGTTATAATTGTTCCCCGACCATTGGACCCGTTTGCATTCCAGTTATCATTCTCAACTCCCTGGGGAGTATACAACCCAAGCTGCTCAGATGGTACCCATTCCCTGCTGGGTGAACAGAGGCACATTTGAACTAAGTTACTTGCCCAGGGTGACACCACACGTGTTTCGGGTGTATGTACGTATTCGTGTTTCCACCATCTAGTCATCTACCATCGGACCAGTTGGTTCTTTTGAGTGCACAGGGCGAATGTACTGTACACTAGGGATAGTGACAACAATGTAAAGACCTGTAAACATTGTTGGTCTGATTAACAACCCGGTCACTAGTGGGATATGATTTCAGCACCTGGCGCTTGCTAGCCTGGCGCTTTTGACCGCTTGCCCAATCCGTATTTGTGGTACGGTCGGGTGGTGTAGTTGTTTAAGAGTTCGCTCATTATGTACGAAACCTCCAAAGCAGACAATGTTTGAAGCGTGTTCTGGTGTTATGACACTATTTTGCAATACTGTCTTGTAGTTTTACTACAGTCAGCAGTAGCTGAAGTGATGTCATGAATCAAAGGTGCTTGTGCAGGAAGTTCAGGTAATATATGTCTTCAGAGGGGTGGCCTTGCTTTGGATGCTGTTATTTATATACTCCAATGGAAAGCAGTTTATCACAAATAACAATGAGAATTGGTCAAAAACATTTACTGCCGTGGATTGAATTATATCGCATCAAAAGAACAATGAGTGAGTGAGTGAGTTAAAAGTTAACGACACATCGGCAATATTTCAGCCATATCGTGACGAGAAGTTGGTCATTAATAATGCATATATTTAAACTTTACAAAAACCTGTCATCGAAGGACAGTACGATAACTAGCATATCACAGATTAGATTTAAAACTAGTCGAGGCACATTTAAAAGAAGAAAGAATGAGTTGACATCACAATATGAAAATGGGCTTGAAAATCACCATACCAGGGACCATGGGGACCTACAGTGCCTTTGCTTCCTGCATGGACCCTGGCAGGATTTATATCTCGAAAGAACAATGTCCCAAAGTACAGGTGGGAGGCCACTACAGGGATGGTCTCTGACATAGCAGTTCTGTTGATAACATCGCCATAAGTGTCACATATGGTGCTCCCGTGGACATTTAATGGGCAAGCGACGTTGTTTGTTTGGTTGTTTAATAACGCAGTCAGCAATAATCCAGCTATATCACGGGGGATCTGTAAATAATCGAGTCTGGACCAGAGAGTCCAGTGATTGACAACATGAGCATCGATCCACGCAATTTGGATCGATGACATGCCTCAACCAAGTCAGGAAGCCTGACCACCCGATTCCGTTAGTTGCCTCTTACGACTATGCTGAGTGCGGCGTTAAACAACAAACCAACCAACCAACCAACCAAATCTTACGACAAGCAAAGTCGTCTATTACAGCAAGCATGGGTTGAAGAGCTATTCTACCCCAGATCTTCACGGGTCTCTATTTGGGAATCGCACATAACATCAATTGGGGTTTCATGCGGGAGCGAAATTTGATCTATCAGAAATTATTTTTCAAATTAGTGGATAAACATGTCATGGCCTAAAATTGTTTGAAGCCAACAATTACGATAATGTTTAGTGTAGTGGAGTTTGTAAGCCAACGTTCTATGGAACAAGTCTCTGTGGTCGAATTGCACAAACTTGATATGAAATCGGGTGTGCTTAAAGCTGATTTTGAAAACTAACCTGGCTAAAGAGTGAGTGAGTGAGTGAGTGATTGAGTGAGTGAGTTATGCTTCACGTCACATCTCCACTATTTCAGCCATATTGTGACGAGAAGTTATACTGTATTTATACATGTATTTAAACCAAATAAAAACCTGTCAGCGATGGACAGTAACATTACTTGAATATCACAGATTTATAATGCTTAAAGCTAGTATAGAACAATAAAAATATACCACTTAACAGTCATGAAACATTGCAATGTAAAAAGGGCAATAGATCGTCAACATCTGCAGGTAGATCACCATGCTAGTGCTTTGGCTACCTGCATGGACTCCAGCCGGATTTACATCATCCCCTCGGCTGTTGGCGATTATTGACAAATTTAGCCAAAATTTAAAGGAAAAAACGTTGCAGAAATAAACACACTTTAAAGACGTGGTCTTAATTGACTTCTCAGGGGGACACTAATTTTACACTATTTGAACCCCCTTCGAGGATATAGCTGAGGAAGATTTTTTTTTGATATGATGCTTTGGCTTTGCTTGAAGAACAAAACTGATGTTATGGCTTTGAAGAAATTGGAATTTGAAAGAGAAAAATTAGTTGAATATGAGAATGAAAGATGAGAATGAAAATTTGTGATTGAAACAGGTACTGTGTCAAATGTCAATCCAAACAGATTAGACTTGTTGCTCCCTGCTCGAGGCCCGTGAAGATTCCGGCGATGTGACGTTAAATTTCACTCACTCATTGATTGCCGTAAAAGGTGACTATGCTTTCGTAAAAGGCGACTAACGGGATCGGGTGGTCAGGCTCGCTGACTTGGTTGATGCATGTCATCATATCCCACTGCGTGGATCGATGCTCATGATATTAATCACTGGATTGCCTTGTCCAGACTCGATTATTTACAGACCGCCGTCATGTAGCTGGAATATTACTGAGCATTAAGCAACAAACCAACCAACCATCCTCTGAACGTGATGTTGAGAAGTTTTTCTCACATTTTGAAAAGGTGGCTGACAGTTTGAAATAGCCTCAAATCAGTGGGGCACTCGTGAAGAGTAACCTCCTCGTGGTGAGTGCTGGGTAGCGCTAATAGCTCTTCCCTCGAGTGTAACCGGGGCAGAATGTTTCCACAGCACCCCATTGCTGGTCCTAAAAGGCGACCGAATTGGGCAACCTGTTTGCCGTGGGTTGCGCCCCTGTGTCGGCGGAGGATGGTAGTCTGGTAGTTGAGGGCACTGGTTCCAGGAACAGTGTTCCTTTGCCCAACAAACCACTTCGACCCTTACTTCACCTAGACGGGTGGTAGAATGGGCCCGGTTCTATCAATCGGCTGGTCATGGCTAGCCCTGTGCTGGAAAATTGTTTGTATAATCTACTACATTATATTGTACTTTGGCTTTGAATGTTAGACTTTCTGTAAATACGTTTGCCTGGAGTTCCATGCCGGAAGGCGGTGGCTCAAGGGCCAATCTGGTAATGTCAACCTCTGAGTTCTATATGTCTCCAATTTCTTGTTATGAGCAGAACCAGCCTAGCATTATTATTGGTAGACAAATACAGCTATTCATGCCCTATTTACTGGAGTATATCACCCTTGTATCCCCAGTGTTTGCGTGCCGGATCTCCGCTGCAGTGAAACACTGTCCTTGTTGGCACTCCGTGGAGGGTGAGGAGCAGGGGTGCTTAATCTTATTACCTACATCATGTTGCTTACCCATTCTGGTTCCGTAAGAAATGACAAGAAAAGGCGTTTAAAAGCTGATCATCATTCATTTCATGATGATGTTTCAGTTTCCAAGCAACAAGAAACTTGGGCAAGATTTATAGTTATTGAAGCTACAAATGGAGAGCCACTCAAAATCAATCCTATTGTTGTATCAAAGACAAATCAATCTATCTGTGGTGAAGTGAAAAACGTTTCCCGTCTTCGAGGTGGTTTGCTCCTTGTTGAATGTGTGAAACGACAGCAGTCACTAAATATGTTACAGCAACATCAGTTTGCTAATATCAGTGTTGCTGTTTCAGCACACAAAACACTCAACTCTAGTCGAGGCATAATTAAAGATACAGCCTTTTGTCTGGCGGACATGTCTGAGGAGGAGATAATTGCTGAACTCCAAGATCAACATGTTACCTCAGTTAAGTGATTTGCTGTCAAGAAACAGGATTGAACCCAGCAACACCTTCCTGTTTACATTCGAGCTGTCATCTGTGCCAAAATCTATCAAAGCTGGTTATTTCAATATCAAAGGGAATAGTATATCCCCTCTCCACTTCGATGTTATACTTGTCAAAAGTTTGGACATGGATCTAAATGCCTTGTTGCCCTCGCTGCAGTGAGGATCATCAAAACCCTGATTGCACTAAAGATCCTAAATGTGCCAATTGTGGTGGTGACCATCAATCCTCCTCCAAATCATGCCCTGAATGGCAAACACAAACCCAAATCCTCAAATTGAAATGTGAAATCAATATTTCCTTTTTTTGAGGCTAAAAAACAAATTCTCAACCAGACTACACATAAACCATCTCCTACCATAACCTACTCAGCTGCTGTGTCCAGAAAATCACAAACAAGTTCTATTTCATGTAAAACTGATCTCACGTAGATAAATCTGTACAACCAGTGAATACTGTTGCCTTGAAAACTGATTCTGACAGCCAGTCTACCATAACAACGTCTTCCTCCCAGACCATTTGTCAGTCACAGCCCGAGCTCGCACAACCAGCGGTTGATGTTGATATTCATGTTGACATGCCAAAGAAACAGAGAAATTGTAAACTTAATCGTAAACAATTGTCCAAGATCTCATCTCCTGTAGAGGTACCCGTAGCTGTTGAGGTTCATAACTCCTTTGAACCTCTTGAGATTGAGATGTCTCCATCTTCAGAACACAGGAATAGGAGTCCATGATGAAAGATCCCCCATAGAACCTCCATGAACCAATCTCCTAACTTAATTCAGTGGAATTGCAGAGGACTTAGAAATAATTTTAATGAAGTTCAATTATTAGCACAAGAGTATAAACCATCAGCATTTGGTTTGCAGGAAACTTATTTTAAGAATACTGATAAATTTGAAATGCGTCAGTACAATTCATATCATTCTTTTTCCCCACCAGGTGATAAAGCCACTGGGGGTGCTTCAATTTTGTTATCCACTGCCCTGTTTCTCTTAACTGTAATCTTCAGGCTGTTGCTGTCCGTCTTACCTTACACATAACCTTAACACTTTGTTCATTATATATTTATCCATCCTCGAATCTTCAGCTGTCCGATCTTCAGGATTTATTTGACCAGCTCCCTAAGCCCTGTCTCATCATGGGTGATCTTAATGGACATAACCCTCTATGGGGAAGTTCCAATACTAACAAAAAAGGGAAAATCCTTGAAGATTTTATTTCTAATAATAATCTATGCATATTCAACGACGGCTCGAACACATATTTACATCCTGCAACTGGTACCTATTCTGCATTAGATCTGTCAATCACAGATTCTAACATGTATAATCAATTTGAATGGTCAGTCCATGTTGAGCTTTATGGAAGTGATCATTTTCCGACTGTAATTCCCACTGATGCTCCACCGTCAACACGATGAAATTTTTCCAAGGCTAATTGGCCATTATTTCAGACCATATGTACTGACAAATTGAAACCAAACCTTTTCATGGATGTTCCTGATCCAATTCAATCGTTCTCTGACAAACTGAAGAACATAACTGATGAAACTATTCCTAAGTCCTCTGTGAACCCACATATTCGGAAACCATGGTTTACTGACGAATGCAAAAAAGCTAGGAAGCATAGGAAGACGGCAGAGAAATATTTTCGACGCCATCCTACTGTACATAATTTAAACAATGTGAAAATCAATTCTGCCAAGGCTCGACGAACATTTAAACACAATAAACAGTCTTGGGAGAATTATGTTTCTAAAATAAATTCACGCACGCCTATGTCAAAGGTATGGAACATGATCCAAAAAATCAAAGGCAAGGGTTCTGAAACTGGTATTCGTCATCTAAAAGATGACAATAATTTATTGACCGAAAAATCATATATTGCAAATGGATTGGGTGAAACTTTAGCTAATCATTCTTCTTCGTCAAATTATCATCCAAAGTTTCAGAAGTATAAACAACAACTAGAGAAGAAAAACGTTTATTTTAATTCTGACAACAGCGAAGATTATCATGAAGTTTTTTTCACTAAATGAACTACACACTGCTTTAGCACAAGCTCATGATTCTGCAACTGGTGCTGATGATATTCATTATCAGCTCTTAAAACACTTGCCTGAATCTTGTCTCACAACACTACTGAATATTTTTGATGATATTTGGACAACAGGACATTTTCCTCCTTCATGGAGAAATGAGATAGTTGCACCCATACCATAACCTGGCAGGGATCATACCGATCCATCAAATTATCGACCTATTCCATTAACTGGCTGTGTTTGTAAAACCATGGAGCGCATGGTAAATAATCGATTAGCTTGGTTTTTAGAAACCAATAATCTGATTAGTAACATCCAATGCGGTTTCCATAAAAAGTTTGTGTTGGATCAACCCTGTCATTATAATAAGAATCAGGGGGTTCCACAGGGTAGTATTTTGTCTGTCACATTGTTTAACATCAAAATAAATAGTTTATCTAAAGTACTAAATGACTCAATGGATGGATGATTGTGGATGATTTTAATGTTTCATGTCGTGGTAAAAATATGCATACCATTGAAAGACAGTTACAGTTGTGTCTTAATAAAATTAATAAATGGTGTCTTGAGAATGAATTTAAGTTTTCACAGACCAAGACAAATTGTATACATTTCTGTCGGAAATATAAACCCCATAAAGACCCAGAGCTCTCTTTAGATGGCACTCCAATTAAGGTTGTAAAAGAGGCCAATTTTGGGGGTTGATTTTCGACCACCAATTGACGTTTTTGCCACATATCAAATATTTAAAGACTAAATGCCTGAAGGCCCCAGATCTGTTAAAAGTCGTCTTGAATTCTGAGTGGGGAGGGGATGAGACAACCCTCCTTCACCTTTATAGATCATTGATCCGCTCTAAATTGGATTATGGCTCCATTGTATGTGCTGGAGCTTGCAAGAGTAATTTAAAAAAACTAGATTCAATCCACCACCAAGGACTCAGACTGTGCCTTGGTGCTTTTCGAACTTCTCCTGTTGACAGCCTCTATGTCGAGGCTGATGAACCCTCTTTGAAACATCGCAGTGTTAAATTGTCTCTTCAATATATCACTAAATTACACTCTAATCCTTCTAATCCTGCTCATGACTCCGTTTTTCAACCCCATATTATTGCCGCAAATATAGATCTAGATATTATCTCACCATATCACCATGTCTCTTGTCTACTCCTCCCTGGCAGCTGGTGAGGCCAGAAGTAGACGCTTCTCTAACCCGTTTTATTAAATCTGACACAAATCAACTTATATATCACCAGGAATATGTACAATTAAAAAAGAAATATGACACTCACCGTTCAATCTTTACTGATGGATCCAAGGATGGTGGCAAGGTGGCATGTGCCACTGTCGTTGAATCAAAACATTTATCATCTGGAATACCAGACAATAGCTCTATTTTCACTGCTAATACCAGGCCAATGATATTCTTACAGCCTTAGTATACATTCAAAATCAGTCTACATAGAAACAATTTATCATCTTTTCTGATTCTTTGTCTTCTCTTCAGGCACTGAAAACAGTCTTTTCTAATCATCCAATTATTTTAGATATTTTAGAGCTTTATAATGATCTTACAACTGGCCAATACGACATCGTATTTTGCTGGTTGCCCAGTCATGTGAGCATAAAAGGCAACACAATGGCTGATGCTGCAGCAAAAGCAGCACTCAACAAATCTATGACACCTCTTCTCATTCCATACAGTGATTGTAAACCTGTGATCAGATGTTACATCCGAGATCGTATGCGAAAGAAGTGGGACACCCAAGTTGGTATCAATAAATTACATCAAACCATTGGTTACACCTACTTGGGCTGTCAGTCCATATTTAATGAGGTCATAATGCGACGATGTCGTATTGGCCATAGCAGATATACACATGGACATATACTGAAAGGTGAGGATCCTCCATTTTGCATCCCTTGTGATGAGAGAATCACGATCCAGCATGTCCTGCTTGACTGTATTGATTTTGCCATCACAAGGGATAACTATTACAAGTCATCATCTCTTAAGGATCGTTTTAATAGTATCTGTTGTCATTTAATTGTTGGATTTTTATAAGAAATAGAACTTATTGATAAATTTTGATTCTGTAGATAGTTGATTTTTATAATATTGGTAATGTTTAATGAGTAACTTAGATGGTTAATGGCTGTATCCTCAAAGGGGGTTGAAGTAGTGTAAAAAATTTGTCCCCCTGAGAGGATATGCAAGACCACATCCTGAAAGTAAGTTTATTCATACCACTGTTTTTAAACGTAGTATATTTGTTTTGTTTTAATTATTGCTTAATTGCGTACCATCGCCAGCAGCTGAAGGGATGGTGTAAATCCTGCAGGGGAGCCGTGCAGGTAGCAGAAGTATTGTAAGTCCCCACTGTCCCTAGTAAGTTAGCCTAACTTTGGTTGCTGGTGATCTCTAGCCCGTGTTTATAACTAGATCTGGGAGGGGATGAACTCTCATTTCCTGATTTATAACCCTGTGAACAGACTGATAATCAGAACTACTTTCAATGGGTAAGGCAGAATGTTTATAATCTATTGTTGAATCATAGGTTATTCTTTTAATTGTTCTAAACTAGTTTTATTTATTAACTGTGATATGCTAGTTGTTATACTGTCCGTCCATGACAGTTTTTAATGTCAGTTTAATAAATGTTTTCACGATATGGCTGAAATATTGCCGATGTGACGTAAAGCTTTATTTAACTCACTCACCCAAATCAGTGGACCGTGTTATTGCAAAGTGTGTTAGGGAAAAAGCTCAGAAAGTATATTCTGCCTTACCCATTGATAGGAGTTCTGATTATCAGTCTGTTCACAGGGTTATAAATCAGGAAATGATAGTTCATCCTCTCCCAGATCTAGTTCTAACGAGTCTGGTTCTGAGTACGTTGACAGAAAGTCAAGGAAGTCAAGGTTGTCAAGGTTCTGCTCCATTTGCTTCTAAAATTTTCGTCCGAGCCAGAGCAAACCATGATTGAGTGTAGAAAGCTCTTTTTCAAGAACAGTCATTCCTCCCGAATACTTTTGTGATTGTCGGGAGAAAGCCTTTTAGTGGTTCTGCTAATGGGCGAGTAAGCTGTTGTCATCAACAAATGTTGTGAGATAGGATTACTTACCTTTTGTTAGTAAAGTCAAAAACAATGCTAAAGGAGACACTTCCATTCTTAGGCACATTGCCGTTTTGAGGGATCCTGGTACTCTTCAAACTCTGATTGTGGCGATAAATCTTAACTCACTCACTGAATGTGGATGGTATTTTGCCCCCTTCTGGGGAATCCGCGAGGTGTTGTTGGAGGGATTGTGTGGTTTTACCAGTGCACCTCTCCAATTTCTGAATTTGAAGACAGAAATTGGCGTCTGTACATGTGTTGGTCAAGGTAGGGGTTGTAGTCTTGTTTAAAGGGAACGATTTATCAGAAGATATTTGGCTGATCCTGTTGTTTGTCTTGAGCCTAGCACTTCGGAAAGTACTGAAAATCTTTAAAATAAATTCGAGGTATTTTTCCTTCCTGTGTTGTCACTCAAGCTATTGCTGAGCCAAGTTGTTCTGAGAATGATTCCAGTCATGATTTGGCGGGAACGTTTATGGATCTTTCTCTTGATCTGTCTTAATTTTCGAGTCAGAGTACTCAAAATTCTGACAGTTCGGCTGTTGAGGAACGGATGACGAGTGGAAGGTTTTCCCTCAAATATTTCTTCCAAATTTATATTGAAAGCATGTTTTGGGTTTGACACATGAATCTCCTTTGGCAGGTCATTTCGGTGTAAACAAAACATGTGACACAAGTCTGCCCCTTTGGGCCTAACTTGCAGCATGATGTGGCTGAATATTGCAAAAAAAATGTGATATGTGTCAAATGGTTGGCAAACTAAATCAATAAATCCAAGCCCCACCTTTGAGAAGAACCTTTCAGCCGGGTCATCATTGATTTTGTTGGTCCTTTTCCTGAAACTAAGCCAATAACTCAGTACATGATTACTATCATGTGTGCTTCCGGAAGGTTTCGACAGGATTTTTCTTTTATGGAAAAGTATAGCTCAGGTTAATATCAAGGCTTTGGTAAAATTCTTCACCATGGTTGATTTGCCTACGACTGTTCGGTCAGATCGGGGCTCTAATTGTATATCAGGTGTTTTCCAACAGGCTATGCAGAATTTAGGCATAACTCTAGTCTAGTCAAGTGCATATCTTACTGAATGTCAAGAAGCTTTAGAGACATTTCATAAGACTCTTGAGAATATGATAACCAAACAATCCAGTGATTAATATCATGAGCATTAATCCACACAATTGGGATCGATGACATGTAACAACCAAGTCAGCGAGCCTGACCACCCGATCCCGTTAGTCGCCTTTTACGACAAGCATAGTCGCCTTTTACGGCAAACATGGGTTGCTGATGATCTGTTCTACCCCGTATCTTCTTTTAAGACCTTACTGTTTTGAGACTGAGAAGGATTAGGATGAAGGCATTGATTTGGTGTTGTAGGCTGTGAGGGAATCTCTAGGTGTCAGTCCTTTTGACCTTGTCTTTGGCTGTACATTTCATGGACGTTTAAAGCACTTGAAGGAGCATTGGCTTTGTGATAGGCCTGAATGAGGTTTGTTGGAGTAACAAGGTCCGTATGTTATTGACCGTCAGTCATATTGACTATGTTGTACGTACAATAGACCATCGTAAAAAGACACAGCTTTGTCATGTCAATATAATTAGAAAGTATCATGAAAGAGTGCGTGAGTTATATCAGGAAAGAAATGACAATGTACTCAGTGTGTTGCCACTGTTTCTCTTATGGTTATCAGATTATGATACTGATAGGAATTATGGCATTGTTGATTATGCTAGCCCTAAACAAAACCATTCTGAAGTTTTAGCTAACTTGGAAGCTTATTCCATAGGCCAAGATCAGATACAACCCATACAAGCAAAAGGGAAGTACTTCAAATTCCACAAAACAAAAAGGAACTCACATGTGGTGGTAGCCCATCTCACTATTTTGCTGGGCAAAAGGCGAAATTTGTTTGGGACAGTAATTGTCAGGCTCCTTTAGAGAAAATTAAGGTCATTCTTATAATTCTACAGTTCTCCAAGCACAAAACCTTGGAAAACAGATTCATTGGTGCAGGTTTTGGTTTGTTTGGTTGTTTTACGCCGCACTGAGCAATATTCCAGCTATATGACGGCGTTCTGTAAATAATCGAGTCTGGACCAGAAAATCCAGTGAATAATATCATTAGCATCAATCCGCGCAATTGGGATCGATGACATGAATCAACCAAGTCAGCGAGCCTGACCACCCAATACCGTTAGTCGCCTTTTACGGCAAGCATGGGTTGCTGAAGATCTATTCTACCCGGATTTTTCACGGGTCTCACTGGTGCAGGAGCGGTCATGTTGCAGGAAGATGCATCAGGTTTTGATCATCCTGTTTGATATTATTTACAAAATGTTGACAAAAAACAGAGACATTATTTCACCATTATTTGAAAAAACCAAAATTCTATCGTTAGCTTTGTAACAACCCAATGTACACTGATCACAATCCACTGTCGTTTCTTCGTTTCAAGAACAAAAACCAACGCCTAATGCGCTGGAGCTAAAGTCTTGGCAAAAGTTTCATTTAGACATCAAGCATGTCTGTGAGTGAGTATGGTCTTATAACTCTTTTAGCAATATTATGCGGAGGACACTTATTGTACCCATGTTCGGAATCGACCAGATCTTCAGATTGATGAGAGAACGCTTTAACCACTAGACTCGACAGCCCGTCAAGCATATCAAAGGAAAAGACAACATTACTGCTGATGCATTGTCTCGAGTTGGTTGAATGTGATCAGTTCTGACTTGAATCATGATTTGCATTTTCGTAAACATTTCTCATAATTATCATGCATATAATATTCACTCTTATAGACTGCTCTTCGTACTTTCATCAGCAAAGAAAGTTCTCACAATGTTTAAACATTCTTTCTCCGAAGGGAGAAGAGTGGTATATGGCAGTGTCATTTGCACTTGAACAACTATTGTAACTGTATGACATTGTACTAGTTCGGAATAATGCATTGTGAATTACACTGTGCAACGACTGTGCACAAAAACTTCCGACTCCTGAACTGATGTTCGTTATCTCCCGTGAGGATGTCTGTTGTTTTGACGCAGATCAATTAAATTGTGTCAGCCAGAGAGTATCCAACAGACAAAGCAGTGGAAACATTTGACCTATCCGAAGAAAGGAAATCCTACTGGTGAATTCCCACTGACGTCAGGTCATTAACGGTCAATATTGTGATATTCTGCAGTTAAAGACGTGAACATATCATACACGTCGTGGAAAACTCAGGGTATGTTGTTCCCCTAGGAAAATGCAGAACGTCTGTTACTGGTATGGCTGTGGCTATGAACTTATTGAACCTCCCCCCGAGGCATCGTCAGATTTCCTGTCTTTCCAAACTTGAAAAAATAACTGTCTGGCAAGCATTATGCAAATAACGATGACGTCAGTTTTGCCTTCGAGGATGTCTTAATACCACCAGAAGGAAGCCTTTGTCACCAGTGGGCCCAATGCACTCGGGCATCATTGGCAAAAATCTGTGACCTCGGAGTTGATTATGTTAAAACAAATTGGAAACCAACTTTATCAATAGTCCATCCTAAACAGACTCAGAATTTTCCATTTATTTCTAATAAAAAAATCTATTGTTGTATTTCAAATGTAATTTTCTTGCCAGAAAGAAAGTACTCCAACCATGACGTACTACAGTCATGGTGTATTCTGCTTCAAGTCAAACGTTAGCGGACTGCGGTATGATTTGTCATGGATGATAACTAATACTGATGGCTCTTTCTGTCTTCAGATTCATGTCCTGTGTCTCAAGGCTACACGCTAGTCCTGTCGCCACGCCTGTGTTACAAGCTCTACACCAGTCCCTGGATAAACTGGGCAGATAGCCAGTCCCGTTGTGAAAGTGATGGCGGACGTCTAATGATACTAAATACCTTACAAAAGCACGACTACATTGGAGATTTCATGACGAGAACGTCTTCTACACATGGTACGTAACAGAAACTATGTAAATGCACTCGGCAATATTCCAGCCACAAGCAAAGCAAAATATGTAAAGGGCTCGCTGATACCCATGACCTCGAAACCAACATCAGTTGAGATATATTGATTGCCTTAACGTTCGAGCCGGTTTCGCTTAAAAACACAATGATATATAATAGTAATGACATGGATCAAAGAAGCACTGCTGCTTCATCAGCACGTTTAAGCTGATAGGGTACGCTTGACTTCACTTGGATGAATAATTGTACCCAATATCGATTGTCTATTTGAGTGAGTTCAAAGTTTTGTGTCATTTTGTTCAAATGTTCCTTTTCTTTATAGATATCTACCACATAGTATTACCATGACGTCTGCAACAGCACTGACATTAATTACATGGCATTGCATCTTCTAAATATCACGTTTTTCTCACCCCATGACTTTATTTCTCTTTGTGATATCACACCTGACCTGCTTCTTACAGGGGTGCATCTGGAAAATCTTAAATGTGGGGGATGGCCCCCACCCTCAGGAAGAAAAGGGGGCATGGAGTGTTTTCAATGGGGGTAAAACAATTGACAACCACATACAGAATGTACTTTACTTCTTCTTATTTAGCCTTTACAAAGGGACTTGGACAATAAACTTTTAAATGGTTTACTTACCAGTTTCTTGTCATTTAGCTTCTCACAATGGCACAGGCAGTATCTTCCAGAGAAACTTCTTACACTAAACAACTTCAGAACTTCAAACAGTTTTAAAACTTCAAAAACAAACTTCAAAAACAGTGAAACACTTAAATGTTTAAATGCCATGAATAAGGAATAGTCAAGTTTAATAGTCATATTAGTACCACAATCCTAGTAATGAAGAAGTCTTCTGTCCTTCTTTCCTTTCCAACAACAAGAGCCCGAGCAAAGTCAAAATCCCTGATGCTGGGACCCTCAACATTTATCATCATTAACCTGTTGAGGGTTTTACTTTCCAATCTGTTTCTTGAAGCTGTCTTGGTGAGGTTCTGTTGGATGAAGCCTCTCTCACAATCAGCAGTTTGATATGGCATGACAAGGGCAATAGAAACCAGTTTCAACAAGTTTGGAAAGGTGGGTCCGTGGTGTTCCCTCCTGACGACCGCCCTGGCTAGACTCCACTCTGTCACAGTCTTATCTTTATCGAAATTGGGGGCACTTGTAGCCATCTCAGTTTTCCTCTCACAGCCAAAATGGTCCCAAAGAATGTTCAGTTTCTCTGTGCCATAGTCCTGCTCATCAGAGGAGAGAAAAGATAGGTTTCTAAGTCCAAATATCAATCATGGTGTGCATGAATGAAACAAATCTGTGGTCTGTTCTCTTGGAGTTCTGCACACTGTTTTGTCTTGATGTTTGCTTTAAACTATTTCACTAGTGCTCTCCAACTGTGGTACACTGCATAAAGAGCCTCACAGAAGGCCAACCATCTTATCTCATGCACTTCCTTAACCTTGAGTGTTGGCTCTTCAAGAACTTTTTGAATCTCTTTCAGTTCAGCTGTTCTAGTTGCTGATTTAGAGAAGTAGTAGTAGAGATCCTTAAACACTTTTTCAAAGGTATTTTTGAGATAGGGAATGCTATTTGATGATTGAGAAGTACATAGGTTGAAACGATGAGCCAAACAACGGATATTGATCAAATGTGGTGATATTTCCTTCAATCTGGTAGCTACTCCATGTTTGGCCCCTGTCATGACAGCAGCTCCATCGCTGCCAAAGCTGACAAGCTTGGAAATCGGGATATCCTTTTCATACAGAAACTTGACAATGTGCTCAAAAGAACCTCAGCCAAACAAGATGATCACTCCACAGTTAAGTTCCCAATGAGGTGAGTTGATGGAATAAAAGTGACAGGATCCAGGATATGCATACACAACCATCTTCTTGGTGTTCGAAATATCAGTGCTTTCATCTGTTTAAATGCTGAAATTGGGGGATTGCTCTAATTAGTTACATCACATTTTCCTCTATGACATCTGATATGCACTCCTAAAATATGGGGAAAAAAAACCCATCAAAATCCGGGCCAAATTTAAACATTTAAGCACAACAGTGTCCATTCACTAATTACTACTCACACATAAAGGAACACAAACACGCACATTACAGTCATTCATATATTATTGACAGGTTTCAAAATTAATATTGACTTTTACAGGAAATGCCAGCATAAATTGTTAAGTTTTATGTAATGCAAGCTCATCTTTATTCTTTGTTTTTAAATTTCCTTCCTATGTCGAATTGAGCTCAGTTAAAATTTTTATTTAAAATTGAGACCTTTAGATAAAGATGTTCACCTTGTTGCCTTTAAGTACTAAGTACTTTTCTATAGGTTTCTTACAGAAATGTATAGTGTATAGATGTGTCTAATAAAATATAAAATTTATTACCAGCAGATTAAATTACCCGCCGTTCATATAGTAATTCAAATCAACATGTATTTACTTAATAAATTTATCAATAAAATATAAATCAGAGCATAAAGGGTAATGACATAACTAATTAAATACACACCTAATATTCAACTTAGTTATTGTTTCATACTTATACTCCTCATAAAAAGTTAAGCAACAAGTATTATTTTCCGTGCAACATTCTCATCAGTGTTGAATGCCATCCATTGAGAAAAAATTCAGGCAGGAAAATCACCTATGAATACTCGACTTAAAGCCTTTTCCAAGTAGACTTTCCTAAAAACACTGATAACATCGCCTGAACACAACCACCCTCAAAACCCACATGCTAAATGCACGACATGCATGTTTTACACACTTCACCCATGCACCCTGATTGCTTTAAAACTGCCAGCAAGGGCAATTTGTCGACATTAATACTTTAGACAGGCGTCAATTAATGCCAACTCAGGTTGCTCAGATTGTTGGAATGGTACAGGGGGGTCTCACCCAAACTGCTGTTGCTAAACATTTTAATGTTCACCGCAGTGTCATCTCAAGAGCGATAACTCGATACCATCAAACTGGACTGATGACAGAGCGACCACGCACAGGTCGTCCAAGGGTGACAACTCCTCGTGAGGACCGTTTTTTAGCCACCCTTGCCCGGAGGAAAAGGTTTAGTACGGCCAGATCTCTCCAGAATGACTTTCAGAGAGTTGCAGGAAACAGAGTCTCAACACTGACAGTAAGAAACAGACTTCACGCTCAGGATCTGAGGTCAAGACCAGTACAACATATCCCACTGCCTGCATACCATCGAAAACAGAGACTTGCTTGGGCCAATCAACGCCTTAACTGGAGGGTGAATCGCTGGCGTAACGTTCTCTTCACAGACGAGTCTAGATTCTGCCTTGACTTCAATGATGGTAGGGAATGTGTGTGGAGAAACCGTAAGGAATGATACGCCAACTGTACAATTGCTGAACACGACCAGTACGGAGGTGGAAGTTTGATGATCTTGGCTGGCATCAGGGTTGGACACAGAACTGATCTTGGGGTCATCAGACGTGGTACCATGACTGGAGTACGGTACAAGGACGAGATTGTCACACCTGTGATCATTCCCCTGGCACAACAAGCAGGTCCTAACTTCATCTTTAAA
This sequence comes from Haliotis cracherodii, assembly GCF_022045235.1. Lineage (NCBI taxonomy): Eukaryota > Metazoa > Mollusca > Gastropoda > Lepetellida > Haliotidae > Haliotis > Haliotis cracherodii. The sequence goes on along the minus strand of NW_027266281.1, from coordinate 6,912,865 downwards.
GATGATAATGCTCATCCACATCGAGCAAGATCTTCTTCAGACCAACAACATCACGCATTTGGACTGGCCTGCAAGGTCTCCGGATCTTAATCCCATTGAACAAGCATGGGACATTCTTGGAAGGCATGTTCATGGTCTTCATGTTCGTCCTCAGAGTCTGGATCAACTTAAACAAGCCTTAAGGAGAGAATGGCAGAACTTTCAACAACAGACACTTGATAGGCTTATCTGGTCAATGCCAAGACGTGTAGAAGCTTGCATTCAAGCCAATGGTGGACCTACACGTTACTGAACATTGGATCATTGTTTCAAAATAACTTAAACTCAAATTTAAAGATTTTCATCTTTCAGTGCAGCACATTTTGCACGACTGTTTTCATGATACTGTTTTTTTATCATTTGTGAGTGAGTGAGTTAAAATTTAACGTCGCATCGGCATTATTTCACCCATATAGCGACGAGACCAAGCTAATATATACAAAATGATAAGAAGGTTGTCACTCATAAGGGTTTCTCACACCAAGTAATTAAGCAGGTAACTATCAAACACTCAGAAAATGATAAGAAGGTTGTCACTGATAAGGGTTTCTCACACCAAGTAATTAAGCAGGTAACTATTAAACACTCAGAAAATGATGAGAAGGTTGTCACTGATAAGGGTTTCTCACACCAAGTAATTAAGCAGGTAACTATTAAACACTCAGAAAATGATAAGAAGGTTGTCACTGATAAGGGTTTCTCACACCAAGTAATTAAGCAGGTAACTATTAAACACTCAGAAAATGATAAGAAGGTTGTCACTGATAAGGGTTTCTCACACCAAGTAATTAAGCAGGTAACTAATAAACACTCAGAAAATGATAAGAAGGTTGTCACTCATAAGGGTTTCTCACACCAAGTAATTAAGCAGGTAACTATTAAACACTCAGAAAATGATGAGAAGGTTGTCACTGATAAGGGTTTCTCACACCAAGTAATTAAGCAGGTAACTATTAAACACTCAGAAAATGATAAGAAGGTTGTCACTGATAAGGGTTTCTCACACCAAGTAATTAAGCAGGTAACTATTAAACACTCAGAAAATGATAAGAAGGTTGTCACTGATAAGGGTTTCTCACACCAAGTAATTAAGCAGGTAACTATTAAACACTCAGAAAATGATAAGAAGGTTGTCACTGATAAGGGTTTCTCACACCAAGTAATTAAGCAGGTAACTATTAAACACTCAGAAAATGATAAGAAGGTTGTCACTGATAAGGGTTTCTCACACCAAGTAATTAAGCAGGTAACTATTAAACACTCAGAAAATGATAAGAAGGTTGTCTCTGATAAGAGTTTCTCACACAAGGTAATTAAGCAGGTAACTATTAAACACTCAGAAAATGATAAGAAGGTTGTCACTGATAAGGGTTTCTCACACCAAGTAATTAAGCAGGTAACTATTAAACACTCAGAAAATGATAAGAAGGTTGTCACTGATAAGGGTTTCTCACACCAAGTAATTAAGCAGGTAACTATTAAACACTCAGAAAATGATAAGAAGGTTGTCACTGATAAGGGTTTCTCACACCAAGTAATTAAGCAGGTAACTATTAAACACTCAGAAAATGATAAGAAGGTTGTCACTGATAAGGGTTTCTCACACCAAGTAATTAAGCAGGTAACTATTAAACACTCAGAAAATGATAAGAAGGTTGTCACTGATAAGGGTTTCTCACACCAAGTAATTAAGCAGGTAACTAATAAACACTCAGAAAATGATAAGAAGGTTGTCACTCATAAGGGTTTCTCACACCAAGTAATTAAGCAGGTAACTATTAAACACTCAGAAAATGATGAGAAGGTTGTCACTGATAAGGGTTTCTCACACCAAGTAATTAAGCAGGTAACTATTAAACACTCAGAAAATGATAAGAAGGTTGTCACTGATAAGGGTTTCTCACACCAAGTAATTAAGCAGGTAACTATTAAACACTCAGAAAATGATAAGAAGGTTGTCACTGATAAGGGTTTCTCACACCAAGTAATTAAGCAGGTAACTATTAAACACTCAGAAAATGATAAGAAGGTTGTCACTGATAAGGGTTTCTCACACCAAGTAATTAAGCAGGTAACTATTAAACACTCAGAAAATGATAAGAAGGTTGTCACTGATTAGGGTTTCTCACACCAAGTAATTAAGCAGGTAACTATTAAACACTCAGAAAATGATAAGAAGGTTGTCTCTGATAAGAGTTTCTCACACCAGGTAATTAAGCAGGTAACTATTAAACACTCAGAAAATGATAAGAAGGTTGTCACTGATAAGGGTTTCTCACACCAAGTAATTAAGCAGGTAACTATTAAACACTCAGAAAATGATAAGAAGGTTGTCACTGATAAGGGTTTCTCACACCAAGTAATTAAGCAGGTAACTATTAAACACTCAGAAAATGATAAGAAGGTTGTCACTGATAAGGGTTTCTCACACCAAGTAATTAAGCAGGTAACTATTAAACACTCAGAAAATGATAAGAAGGTTGTCACTGATAAGGGTTTCTCACACCAAGTAATTAAGCAGGTAACTATTAAACACTCAGAAAATGATAAGAAGGTTGTCACTGATAAGGGTTTCTCACACCAAGTAATTAAGCAGGTAACTATTAAACACTCAGAAAATGATAAGAAGGTTGTCTCTGATAAGAGTTTCTCACACCAGGTAATTAAGCAGGTAACTATTAAACACTCAGAAAATGATAAGAAGGTTGTCACTGATAAGGGTTTCTCACACCAAGTAATTAAGCAGGTAACTATTAAACACTCAGAAAATGATAAGAAGGTTGTCACTGATAAGGGTTTCTCACACCAAGTAATTAAGCAGGTAACTATTAAACACTCAGAAAATGATAAGAAGGTTGTCACTGATAAGGGTTTCTCACACCAAGTAATTAAGCAGGTAACTATTAAACACTCAGAAAATGATAAGAAGGTTGTCACTGATAAGGGTTTCTCACACCAAGTAATTAAGCAGGTAACTATTAAACACTCAGAAAATGATAAGAAGGTTGTCACTGATAAGGGTTTCTCACACCAAGTAATTAAGCAGGTAACTATTAAACACTCAGAAAATGATAAGAAAGTTGTCACTGATAAGGGTTTCTCACACCAAGTAATTAAGCAGGTAACTATTAAACACTCAGAAAATGATAAGAAGGTTGTCACTGATAAGGGTTTCTCACACCAAGTAATTAAGCAGGTAACTATTAAACACTCAGAAAATGATAAGAAGGTTGTCACTGATAAGGGTTTCTCACACAAGGTAATTAGGCAGGTAACTATTAAACACTCAGAAAATGATAAGAAGGTTGTCACTGATAAGGGTTTCTCACACAAGGTAATTAAGCAGGTAACTATTAAACACTCAGAAAATGATAAGAAGGTTGTCACTGATAAGGGTTTCTCACACCAAGTAATTAAGCAGGTAACTATTAAACACTCAGAAAATGATAAGAAGGTTGTCACTGATAAGGGTTTCTCACACCAAGTAATTAAGCAGGTAACTATTAAACACTCAGAAAATGATAAGAAGGTTGTCACTGATAAGGGTTTCTCACACCAAGTAATTAAGCAGGTAACTATTAAACACTCAGAAAATGATAAGAAGGTTGTCACTGATAAGGGTTTCTCACACCAAGTAATTAAGCAGGTAACTATTAAACACTCAGAAAATGATAAGAAGGTTGTCTCTGATAAGAGTTTCTCACACCAGGTAATTAAGCAGGTAACTATTAAACACTCAGAAAATGATAAGAAGGTTGTCACTGATAAGGGTTTCTCACACCAAGTAATTAAGCAGGTAACTATTAAACACTCAGAAAATGATAAGAAGGTTGTCACTGATAAGGGTTTCTCACACCAAGTAATTAAGCAGGTAACTATTAAACACTCAGAAAATGATAAGAAGGTTGTCACTGATAAGGGTTTCTCACACCAAGTAATTAAGCAGGTAACTATTAAACACTCAGAAAATGATAAGAAGGTTGTCACTGATAAGGGTTTCTCACACCAAGTAATTAAGCAGGTAACTATTAAACACTCAGAAAATGATAAGAAGGTTGTCACTGATAAGGGTTTCTCACACCAAGTAATTAAGCAGGTAACTATTAAACACTCAGAAAATGATAAGAAGGTTGTCACTGATAAGGGTTTCTCACACCAAGTAATTAAGCAGGTAACTATTAAACACTCAGAAAATGATAAGAAGGTTGTCACTGATAAGGGTTTCTCACACCAAGTAATTAAGCAGGTAACTATTAAACACTCAGAAAATGATAAGAAGGTTGTCACTGATAATAGTTTCTCACACCAGGTAATTAGGCAGGTAACTATTAAACACTCAGAAAATGATAAGAAGGTTGTCACTGATAAGGGTTTCTCACACAAGGTAATTATAAGCAAGTTACTGTTTAAGTCATACCTTGGCACCTCTCAATAACATAAAAATGTTTTCCTACAATATTCCGTGGAGCAGTTTTCAACTGAAGCTTGCTGTTTAACTCTCAGAAAATGATAAGTAGGTTGTCACTGATAAGGGTGTCTCACACCAGGTAATAATAAGCAGGTAACTATTGAAATCTCACATTTTGAGAAGAATCCATGCAGTTGTTTTCAAGTTATTGGTCGCACTGGAAAGGTCCTCGGAAGGACGAACGGAAATCCTTGGTGTAACTACATGCTCCGCCCTTTTGGGTCAAGTCAACGCAAAGAAGTGTTTGATTTTGCGTGAAACGATCCATGTTGACAGGCTGACAAACAAGTCACCGAGCTTGAACACAAACAAAGCATATTTGACCCAGGGTTAGATGATAGTGACAGTGATATGATGAGTAACTCCTATTATATCTAGGTACATTTCTGCAAACATAATATTGTCGTCTTTGATATTGAAATTTAGAGGCTGGTATTGCCAAACACCCCACAGGTAGGATACAACATGATGGTACGTCCTCCAGCAGGTAGCAGAGGAATCGTTTCCCCAGTTTCTGGTGTCGTATAGCCTGTATTAGGTACACTGATACGTACAGACGTGTGGTACATGCTTTGGGAACTGAATTTCTTAGTTTATAGTCTTCGGTCTGTGATAAATAAATATTTACTGTCCGTTAACAGTTTTTTTATGGCTGAAAATGTTGACTTGCTATTATTTCGGGAAGATCAGTCCCTTAGCCATGATTTTGTGCGACTTCTCATTCACAAAAAGTGCAGATGTAAAGGGGATTTAGAAGAAGCTAGAAAGTAAACAATCTGCCAAATAAGCCATGAGAACAATAACATTGTAACACTTACACTAGCAGCTAATCTATCACATGAGGAAATATTAGAGTAATCATTACAATTCTTCAGCTACCAATAGCTGGGTTTAATCACAGCTGCCTTTGAGTATCTCGTCGTCCATATATAATTAGTAATTAGTGAGTGAGTGAGTGAGTATGGTTTTACGCCGCTTTTAGCAATATTCCAGCAATATCACGGCGGTTAATTAGTAATTAACGTCTTAACGAACAGACATGGTGTAACCACCTTGTTTAACTAATGTAACATTCTAGATGGGGTCTCACGTTTCTTACAGGAGCACTGATTGGTCTGCAAGTGTACAGTGAGACATCCTATGCCTGGACGGACGGTTCAACCTTCATCCGGTCAGGGGCAAAGAGCAGTCAATTCAACGCAGGATGTGCCTACCTGCATCAAGCGTCAATAAAGACCACGACCTACACAAACAAAGGCTGGTCCTTATGTGAAGTTATAGTGTGAGGCGTGATCCAGATATGGTCTGGAAGCCATGTTTCCTGACATCCACTTGCCTTTACTTGATGGACTGCGTGGTTATTCAACGCCAGGCAAACAATGAGATGTACGAGATGTTACTTTTGATTTCCCAACTGAAACGCGAAGGCCAACTCAGAACGTACAGTGCAAAATTGTGGAATCAGTAAATAACCACACGTCAGGGAATGATTAACAAATTATATTGAAACACAAAGGAGAAGGTTTACAAAACATTAAAGGCAGTAGAATTTGTCAATAAATAATAGGCCCTATAACATCAATCAGAGGATGCAGGAAAGTTCAGAGACCCGTGAAGATCCAGGGTAGAATAGGTCTTCAGCAACCACTGCTTGCTGTAAAAGGCGATTATGCTTATCATGAGATCGGGATCGGGTGGTCTTGGTTGATGGATGTCATCGTATCCTAATTGCGTAGACTGTCTAGACCAGACATTATTATTAACAGACTGCCGTCACATAGCTGGAATATTGTGGCGTTAAACAACAAACACACAGTGAAGCTTGCTGTACCGAGAAGGTACGGAAGATAGCAAGCGTTTGGGCAAGGATGTGCTATAAAGACCAAGGAGGCCACACTACCTTATTGCTGTCAAGATCACTAAACTAAAAAACTGTTGCCTCCTTGACAACCTTAATAGGATTGCCGTCCAAAACTAATTCGGGGTCTCTATGATGTTTGTATTTTCCACAAAATTGAAGACAATTTGTGTTAGATTTAGACAATTTAAAACCGTTTTCTAAAGACCATTTATGTATTTTATTAAGACACAATTGTAATTGTCTTTCAAATGTATGCATATTTTTGCCACAAGATACCTAAAAATCATCCACAAACAACGATCCGTCAATTGAATCATTTGAAACTTAAGAGAGGCTATTTATGTTGATTCTAAACAATGTGACAGACAAGACACTACATTGTGGGACACCCTGACCCTGATTATAATAATCAGACAGGGTAGAACCCACGCGGACTTGAAACTGCCTGTCAGTTAAAAACACGTATATAAATTGAGGCAAACAACCTCTTAATCCCAAGTCATGTAAATATTCTAAAATACCGTGTTTCCATGTAGTGTCATATGCTTTTCTACATCGAAAAAGATAGACACTACAAGTTGCTTGTTTATTATTGCAATGGTCAATGGTACTGCGACTTTTACGAAAACAACACTGAATATTTGTTATTAAATTATTAGTTTCTAAATACCATGTCAATCTATTATTTACCATGCGTTCAATGGTTTTGCAAACGCAGCTAGTCAATGAAATGGGTCTTTAATTTGAGGGATCGGTGTGATCCCGTCCAGGTTTTGGTATGGGAACAACTATGGCTTCACAAAATAATGAAGAAATTATACCGGACATCCAAAATTCATCAAATATTAGCAGAAGAGTTTTTAAACAAGGTTCTTGTAAATGTTTCAGGAGTTGATAATGTATGTTATCAGCTCCTGAAGCAGTATCACGAGCTTGCCCAATTGCAGTGTGGAGCTCATGAATAGAGAAGATTTCATTGTAGTCTTCCCAGTTAACTGATTGAAAATGTATGTTTTACTTTTCTTGCTTCTTTTGGTATTTTTTAAATTTAGGTACATAGTTAATCGAGGAAGAATGTTTCGCCAAAGTTTCTCCCAGTTTATTAGCAACATCTGAGCTATCGGTTAGTAATTCATCCCCATTTTTAAGATGGTGGATGCTGGATTTTGAACCCTTACATTTGATCTTTTGGATCATGTTCCATACTTTGGACATTGGCGTTTGGAAATATATTTTTGAAACATAGTTCAGCCATGATTGGCGTTTATTTTGTTTAAAAGTGTGCTATGCTTTTGCATATAAAACTTATAATTTGATCAAATTATGTATGGGGAAGGGAAATAATGCTCTGGATTTTTCCTTGCCTTCCAGCTAGTTTGCAGTCATTATAACGCCATGATTTCGTATTTCAGGATTCGCAGAGGACTTCGGAATGCATTCATCGGCTATTTTTATAAGTTCATTAGAGAATAATTGAACAGCGCAAGAAACATCGAGAAATAGATGAGGTTTTAATTTGTTTGAAGACAGCATTTCAAACAAGGGCCAGTTAGGTTTACTAAAGATCTTGATGCAGGAGGTACATCAGAAGGAGTAATAGCTTTTAATATAGTTGGAAAATGGTCACTTTCACAGAGGTCATAGTCGACCGACCATTCGAACTCATTAGTAAAGCTGAGTCTGAAATCGATAAAATCTATTGAAGAGTAAGTACCTGCACCTGGATGTAAATATGTGTTCGAACCATCATTACATATGCATAAATCGTTATTAGAAATAAAATCTTCTAGGATCGTTCCTTTGTTGTTTGTATGTGTACTGCCCCAAATAGGATTGTGCCCATTTAAATCGCCCATAATGACACAGGGCTTGGGGAGTTGGTCATACAAATACTGAAGGTCAGCCTGTCTAAGAGAAGATGATGGAGGAATGTAAACAGAGCACAAAGGAGAACAACCTGCATTGTAACTCGGACAGCAACAGCTTCAAGTGGGCTATTAAGAATACCCCGCCTCACCAAGACAAAGGAGCCTCCAGTTGCTTTTGCACCGGGAGGAGAAAAGAAATGATGGGAATCATATTGTCTGATGTCAATTTGATCGGTATTTTTTAATTAAGTTTCTTGTATGGATAATGCCGATGGTTTATAATCCTGAAGTATTAATTGTAAATCATTGAAATTAGTCCGTAGCCCTCTGCAAATCCATTGGATAATACTAGTAGAAGAGCTCACGGTGGCTCAATTGGTGATCTGGAACGGGAAGGGGGTCTACTCCCATGGACTGGCACAGTGGGAGGGACTTCCATCTCTAGAGGTTCGAATGGATTGTGAGTGTTGGAGGGCCTTTGCCCTTATCAGTTTCTTTTTTCGTTTTTGGTAACATGGGCATCGCCGTGAAGAAGACATTGATTAAACTGTTGACATTCATAACATCGGAGTGGGTTTGGTACGTATACCTCCACTCCGATATTGAAGTAGCCAGCTTTAATTGACTTTGGGCTTGTAGATGTTGAAAATGTAAAAAGATAGGTATGAGTGTTGGTGTCAGTTCCATCATCTCTTTTCCTGGTGAAAAGCTTTACACCAGTGACACATTGTTGCTGTAGTTCAAACACTATCTCATCTTCAGTCATATCAGAGAGACAGCGAGCACGATCTCTGACAATACCTCGACTTGAGTTGATTGACCTGTGCGCAGAAACAACAACCTTAACATTGACAAACTGCTGTCGATCCAGCAGGTTGAGTGATTGCTGCTTCCGTGCACATTCTATAATTAGTGATCAGTTACGAAGATGCGTAACATTTTTCGCTTCTCCACAAATGCTTTTGATGCCAATGGAGACAGCGAAAGGATTCGGTTTCAATGGATTTCCATCATCTGACGAAATTACAATAAATATCTCGGCCAAGAAACCTCAGGAGCTGTATCTTTTTGAGAAGGTTCATCATCCGATGAAGCACAATCTACATGTCTACGTTTATTGGCTTTACTGTAACCAGGAGGATCAGTGTGAGACATGGTATATATATAGGATAAATATATATATATTCTGGCATAGGACTCAAGGCAAAATTTTATTTGACATAATGAAGGTCATCCTACATTCACATCGATCCACGCAATTGGGATACGATGACAAGCATCAACCAAGTCAGCGAGTCTGACCAACCGATCCCGTTAGTCGCCTCTTTCGACGAGAATAGTCGCCTTTTAAAGCAAGCACGGGTTGCTGAAGACCTATTCTACCCCCGATATCTTCACGGGTCTTGTCCTCAGTGATTATGTATTGACCTATGGCAATCACTACTACTACTACTAACACATCGGTTACACAAGTCTCGTGCGCCGTATTCAAAAATTCGTGAGTTATAATTGTTCATCGCACCAAAAGAAGAAAATCCACACAGTGTATATAGTTTGTTTGTTATAAAACGCCGCACTCGACAATGTTCAAGTTATATTAAGGCATTCTGTAAATGACCGAGTCTAGACCAGACAATCTAGTGATTGACATCATGCACATATCGATCTACGCAATTACGATACAGTGACATGCATCAACCAAATCAGCGAGTCTCACCACCCTATCCCGTTAGTCGCAACTTATGACAAGCAAAGTCGCCTCTTACGAGTTGCCGAAGACCTATTCTGCCCTTGATCTTCACGGGTATAGGTCTTCAGCAACCTATGCTTGCCGTAAGCGGCGACTAACGGGATCGGGTGGTAAGGCTCGCTGACTTGGTTTGTGCATGTCATCGTATCCAAATTGCGTGGATCGATGCTCATGAAGTCAATCACTGGATTGTCTGGTCCAGACTCGATTTATTTTCAGAACGCCGTCATATAGCTGGAATATTGCTGAATGCGGCGTCAAACAGCAAACAAAACAAACGGATGTTCACGGGTGCTGTTGTACTCATGGCATGTACTGAAACATTCAAAGAGAAATACAATTCATGACCATCAGGCACTCGTGAAGAGCAACCTCCTTGTGGTGAGTGCTGGGTAGCGCTAATAGCTCTTCCCCCCGCGTGGAACCGGGGCAGAATATTTCCACAGCACCCCATTGCTGGTCATATAAGGCGACCGAATTGGGCAACCTGTTTGCCGTGGGTTGCGCCCCTGTGTCGGTGGAGGAAGGGAGTCTGGTTGTTGAGGGCAATGGAGCCAGGAACCGGTGTTCCTTTTGCCCAGTACACCACTTCGACCCTTACTTCACCTAGACGGGTGGTAGAATGGGCCCGATTCTATCAATCGGCTGGTCAAGCCATGCCGTGTGCATGGAAAAGTGCCACTTTAGATCTATATCATATTTTCGAAAGCCTATTAGGGCAAAATTCATTGATAACATTTTTTTATTTTAAAGTTGTAATTACAAGTTGTAAAGTTGTAATTACAAGTTTGTAAAGTCGTAATTACAATAAATTCGAATACTGTAGAGCCAGACCATTCTCTTCCATGGCATATCATGTTCTATGGCCGAGTGGACGAATCTTTCTGTGTAAATGACCACATGAATGTATGTATTTAATTTATTTTTTGCTTTCTGTACCGAGCACGTTTTCATGTTAATGTTTTTAAAAGTCCTGGGACCATTGTCTCATGTGAAATATGTTTTTACAGAGAAAACAATATGTGGAACCTACTTTTCGGTTGTTTAATGGGGGGGGGGGGGGGGGATCATTTTTTTGTTTTACGCCGCACTCAGGAATATTCCAGCTATATGACGGTGGTCTGTAAATAAACGAGTCTGGACCAGACAACCCAGTGATTAATATAATGAGCATCGATCCACGCAATTGGTTGGTTGGTTGGTTGGTTGGTTGGTTGGTTTGTTGTTTAACGCCGCTCTCAGCAATATTCCAGCTGTATGGCGGTGGTCTGTAAATAATCGAGTCTGGACCAGACAATCAAGTGATTGATATCATGAGCATCGACCTACGCAATTGGGATCGATGACACGCATCAACCAAGTCAGTGAGCCTGACCACCCGATCCCATTAGTCGCCTTTTACGACAAGCATAGTCGCATTGTTCGGCAAGCATGGGTTGCTGAAGATCTATTCGACCCCGGATCTTCACGTGACTTAAACGTTTCGAATCCGATTTGCAATATGGCCGCCAAAATGTCATAAAATTTGGTATTTGTCTGGTTGGTAGTGGGGTTCACTATCCTATTTCTATTTTTCACGATGTTATAAATTTTCATCTTCATTGAACCTTTGTACTTTGGCCGTGCTCCTAAATAAAAATGGGCACTCGTGAAGAGCAACCTCCTCGTGGTGAGTGCTGGGTAGCGCTAATAGCTCTTCCCCCGTGTGGAACCGGGGTAGAATATTTCCACAGCACCCCATTGCTGGTCGTAAGAGGCGACCAAAGTGGGCAGCCCGTTTGCCGTTGGTTGCGTCCCTGTGTCGGCGGAGGACGGGAGTCTGGTAGTTGAGGGCACTGGTTCCTGGAACTGTGTTCCTTTGCCCAACACACTACTTCGACCCTTACTTCGCCTAGACGGATGGTAAGATGGGCCCGGTCTTATCAATCGGCTGGTCATGCCATGCCCTGTGCGTAATATTGTATATGCACTCCTGTGTTGTATTATAATGTATATTTTGGCCTTGGCCATGCATACTTTGTATAAATTACCAATTTTTGATGGAATAAATTGCCTAGAATCTTACGCCAGAAGGCGGTGGCTCATGGGCCAATCTGGTGATGTTGACCTCTGTATTCTGTATATCTACAGTTTCTTGTCATGGACTGAACCTGCCTGGCACTACATCTGGTAGATAAATAGAGCTATTCAAGTCATATTTGCTGGAGTATAACACCCCTGTAGCCCTGGTGTTTTGCATTTTGGATATCCAATGCAATAAAACACTGTCCGTGTTGACACTCGATGGTGGGTGGGGAGCGTGGGTTTGGAGCAGGGGTGCAGAACCACTTCCTTTCATTATGTCGACACAACACTCTGGTTCGAAAAGAAGACACCTAGATGCTAGCTCCTCTGATGACGAAACTGATCTCAAATTAGATTCCTGGGCTCGATTCATAGTAATCGAGGCTTCTGATCATCAACCTTTGAAATTGAACCCGTTCACTATTTCTAAGGCCATCAATGGTTGTTGTGGTACAGCTAACAATGTTACCCGCCTCCGTAATGGCTCCATACTTGTGGAATGTGCCAGGAAACAGCAATCTCTTAATCTGTTATCAATCAGCCAATTTGCAAATGTAGAGGTTGCTGTCTCGGCACATAGGACTTTGAACTCGTGTCGAGGCATTGTGAGAGACAGAGCCCGATGTTTAGCTGACATGAGTGAAGATGAGATTGTGACCCAACTAACAAATCAAGGTGTTACAGCTGTGAAGCGTTTCACCAGAAATCAGGATAATAACATCATCAAAACCAACACCTATCTCTTTACTTTTTCCCTTTCCAATATTCCTAAATCTATAAAAGCTGGGTACTTTAATATCGGAGTGGAAGTTTATGTACCATATGTACCAAACCCACTCCGATGTTACAAATGTCAACATTTTGGACACGGTGCCAAGACCTGCACTCTCAGTGTAGTTTGTGTGCACTGCAGTGGCTCTCATGAGAGCACAGAGTGCACTGATGCCATACAGTGCGCAAATTGCGATCGGTGTCAAGATCACAGATAATCTTGTATATTTTAATTATATGTTAGTACTTCAGATAGATGTATTACGGTACGGTTACATTAGTATATTAAGCTTAGCGAGTTGTTTTTAGATATTGTCAGGTAATACTATGGGAACGGGTTAGGTTCAGGGAAGCGTGACTGGGTACGGGTGATAGCTGGGGAGTTAATTGGTGTAACAATAGGGAGGTCAGGGGTAGCTTGGGCTTTGGGGTCAGTTTAAATAGCGGGGCAGGGTAATAATTTGTACAGTCAGCCAGAATCAGCATGGTCATGTAAGGCATGGATTAATATTGTGGGAGACTTCTACTCTGGTTGGCGTAAGTTTTTACATTTATTGTTTCATGTTGAATTGTATTTTAGAGGATAGAATTTTGAGTTATGTATTTTTTCCAAACGTAATTATATACACATATTGATGGTAATAGCGTAAAGCCACTGTAAAATTAACCACAACATGATCAAAGTGTAAACAGTTCAACTCAGTAATATGTAAATCGGAGTATTGGTGCATTGCTGTATGTATTGTGAGGTAGTGACACATACGTCAGTGACTGTAATTGCTTATATTACATTGTAGTGTCCCGGAACTGGCCGGTTAACCTTAGAGTGCGTAGGAGGGAAGAACCTCCGATATTACGTAGGAGGAAGTAACAACCTCCAACATCACGTAAGGAGAGAAGTTCTCCGACCCAACGTAAGGAGAGAAGTATCTTCATCTCCGTGGCACATCGTAGGATGAACACAGCCGTGGCATCCATGTAAACAGGCACCCCTAACTCCGTGGGGACAACATCGCCTGGGTGGAAAGATCACCATTCGTTATTACGAGGAAGAATTCTCGTATGAACTGCTCAATAACATCAGAGATTCTAAAGTTCTGTATAGAACTGTTGTGACAGTGACAGTGAAGTGGGTTGGTATCTTTTGGGTTTTTTTTTTTGGTTGTGTGTTGTTGTTGTATATATATATACACACACAAAGCTTTACTGTGTATTAGTTGTGTTATTCTTAGAACATTTGTATTAGTGTTAGTATTGTTAGAAGTAGACTATTAGTATTAGGATAGTGTATCGTGATAGTTGTATTGTTAGTAGTAGATATTTGTATTGTTAGTAGTAGATATTTGTATTATTAGTAGTAGACATTTGTACTGTTAGTATTAAGATATTAGTATTAGTAGTAGGTGGTAGTATTGTTATTGGTAGGAGAAGCTAGTTTAGTTAGTTGTGTTAGTTAATTTGGTATTAGTTTGAATTTAGATATTGTTATTGGGATTTAAAATTACTTTAAGGGAGGGAATAAATCTGTATTACAATCTCATTTGTGTTTGTGGTTGATTCAATACGTGACATTTTGGTGGCAGCGGTGGGATATTTAATTATTGTCACTATTGAATTAACTCAGACCATCATTCAATGAGAGATTAGGAGTTACTTCCTTGATGGTTTATCCTTGTAGTATTTTTTTGGCCAGAGGTGTGATAGGACCTCCGGCACCACTTCTACATCCTTGAGTGTACGAGTTAGAATCAAGGTTGGTAGGGTGTATTTCATTTATTGGTCAGATTAGGCTATTGGTTGGAATTCTATATTTTTGGGTTCCATTCTATGCATGAATGTACTTTTGTATAGTCTAAGTTCCTATTGGTAGCATTCATTATTCACAGTTGTCCAAGACTAAGCCTGCTGGGTTTAACTGTACTTGTACTTCACACTATCACCATACAGCTAGATATGGATCTTGAAAAGATTATCAAATTGGGTCAGAGTTTAGGGTATGAGCAAAATGATTTGAGGACGTTTGTAAAAGAACAAACTGAGTTAGAGAGAGAGAAAGAGAAGGAAAAGTTGGAAAGAGAGGAAAGAGCAAGGGAGCGGGAAATCAAGAAATTAGAATTGGAGGAGAGAAAGGAGAGAGAAAAGTTAGAATGGGAGAAAGAAAAATTAGAATTGGAGGAGAGAAAGGAGAGAGAAAAGTTAGAATGGGAAAAAGAAAAATTAGAATTGGAGGAGAGAAAAGAGAGAGAAAAGTTAGAATGGGAGAAAGAAAAATTAAGAGTGCAATCAGAGGAGAGAATAGAATTAGCCAAGTTAGAAAAGAGTTATGCTGGAAATTATGAAGGACAGGTAGGAGAGAAACAATCAGGTGCTGCACCTAAGATGCCTAAGATGCCTCCGTTTGAAGACCGCAATGACAACATTGATGCATATCTTCAACGGTTTGAACGGGTAGCTGTAGCACAAGGTTGGAAGCCTTGTCATTGGGCAGCATATCTTTGTACGCTACTAAAAGGTAAGGCTTTGGAAGTATCCTCCAGATTAAGTGTAGATGATGCAGAAGATTATACTCTGTTAAGACGGCATTGCTAAAACGCTATGAAATGACAGAGGATGGATTTCATCAGAAATTTAGAACTGCTAAAACTGATACAGGTGAGATATTCACACAGTTTGTAGTTAGAATTGAGAACTATTTCAACAGATGGATTGAGCTTAGTGGTACTCAAAAGACTTTTGAAGGTGTGAAAGATTTATTGTTGCGTGAACAGATTTTGAATGTAACTGGAAGGGATCTTAGTATATTCTTGAAAGAGAGAAAACCAAAAGATGCTATGGAAATGGCCAGACTAGCAGAACAATTTATAGAAGCCAGAGGTACAGGTCCTGTTAGATATGGTAAGCAAGGTAGTTTTGGTCAACATGACAAAACAGAGGTCCGAGGTAAACCAGGAGAGAACAAGGCGCCAGGTGGTACAAAACCCAAACCATTTATTCCTATTAAAGAAAGGACATGTTACAACTGTAGTCAAATTGGACATTTGGCAGCACAGTGTAAGAAACCTAAATATAACGTGGCAAGTATCCAAGTAAGTGAATACACCAGTAACGTGTCTGCAGTCCTTCCAGATGGTATAGATGTTGAGGCAAGAATACCTGAAGTTGTAGATGGTGATGCCACAACGTCAGAGAGGGTGAGTGAACCAGATGTAGCCTCAGGAAGCATGTTTACTACAGACCACAACATGCCTATTCAGAAGGGAAAGGTAAATGGCAAGCCAGTGGATGTCCTGAGAGACAGTGGCTGTACTGGCGTAATAGTGAGGAGGTCAAAGGAAGAGGATGAATGTTTGTCTTCAGAAACACAATCTTGTAAGTTGGCTGATAGTAGGGTGCTAATACTTCCCGTAGCATGGATTACCGTGGACACACCCTTTTATACAGGAAAGGTAAGAGCTGCATGTATGGACACACCACTCTGTGACCTGATATTAGGCAATATTCCAGGAGTGAGAGAACCAAGCGATCCAGATCAGATGTGGGATAAGGATGATATTCACATGGTAAGTGCTGTGGAAACAAGAGGCCAAAGAAGAGTAAGACAAGAAGGCATGAAACCACTGAAGGCACTGAAACCTGTGGGGCTGACATTGAGTCGAGGTGAGTTCATTACCCAGCAACAACAGGATTCCAGTTTGGACAAAGTCAGGAAATTAGTGGAGGAAGGGAAAATTAGGGAGACCAGGCATAGTACTTCCTCTTACTATATTGAGAATGATATGCTCTATAGGAAGCATACCTTCACCAAGTTTGACAAGGGTAAGCAAGTTGTACAGGCAGTTATACCAGTAGGGCTGCGTACCCAAGTGATGAAAGTAAGCCATGAAGCATTGATGGGAGGGCACCTTGGCATCAAAAAGACTTTAGATCGGGTTATGTCTCAGTTTTATTGGCCAGGAATAATGGGTGATGTTAGAAGACATGTGCTGTCCTGTGATATTTGTCAACGCACAACCCCCAAGGGCAAGGTAAGAAGAATACCACTAGGACAAATGCCATTAATCGAAGTACCATTTGAGAGAATAGCCGTTGACCTGATAGGCCCGTTGTATCCTGTCACTGACAAAGGTAATAGGTATCTTTTGACTGTAGTTGACTATGCAACCAGATACCCAGAGGCAGTACCTTTGCCAAGGATTGAAACTGAGTATGTTGCTGAAGCTCTTTTCGAAATATTCAGTAGAGTAGGTATCCCCAAGGAGATCTTGACGGACATGGGAGCCCAGTTCACTTCAGGTGTAATGAAGGAGGTAAGTAGATTATTATCCTTGCATCGGCTAACTACTACCCCATATCATCCAATGTGTAATGGCCTTGTGGAAAAATTCAACGGTACTCTGAAGACAATGTTGAAACGATTGTGTGCAGAACGGCCATATGACTGGGACAGGTATGTAGCTGCTTTGTTGTTTGCATACCGAGAAGTACCTCAAGAGAGTTTGGGATTTGCTCCGTTTGAACTACTGTACGGGCGTACAGTGAGAGGGCCAGTGCAGATTCTCAGAGAAATCTGGACTAAAGACATACAAAATCCTGAGGTAAGAACTACTTATGAGTATGTGTTAGATTTGCAAAACCGACTGGAAGACACTATTCATATAGCACAACAAGAACTAAAAAAGAAATCAGGTAAGTACAAAAAGTTCTTTGATGCAAAATCACAAGCACGGAAAATGAAAGTAGGTGACAAAGTGTTACTTCTGTTACCTACTGATTCCAACAAACTTCTACTCCAGTGGAAAGGACCATATGTAATTTTGGAGGCCTTTGGTATTGGCAATTACAGGATACAGGTAGGTAATAAGACTAAAACCTATCATGCAAACCTACTGAAAAAGTACATTGACCGAGATGAGATCAAGGATACAACTGTATGTGACGTCAGCATAGCTCACCTGATGTATGCTAGCGCCGGGCTAGTAGATGTCAAAGCGGAAGAGGTAAGTATGTTAGACATAGTTTCACCTGCGCTAGTTTCAAAAGAAACATATCAGGATGTAGACATTTCCAAGGACCTGACAGAAGAACAACAAATTGAGGTGAGAGAGCTCGTAAGTGAATTCAGGGATGTGCTGAGTGATTTACCAGGGAAGGTAGACTGTATGCAGTATAAGATCAAGTTGACATGCAATGAGCCTATAAGATCCAAACCATATCCGCTTCCACATCACATGAGGGACGTTGTCGCCAAAGAGATACAATCAATGTTAAATATGGGGGTGATAGAACCCTCTCACTCACCATATGCTTCCCCCATTGTACTTGTGAAGAAGGCTGATGAGACTTACAGATTTTGTACCGATTTTCGCAAGTTGAATCAAGTAACGGTCTTTGATGCAGAACCAATTCCATTAGCCTATTCCGTATTTGTAAGTACCTAACCAAAATTGATGTGAGCAAGGCATATTGGCAGATCCCAATTG
The DNA here is from genome assembly GCF_022045235.1 of Haliotis cracherodii. Classification (NCBI taxonomy): domain Eukaryota; kingdom Metazoa; phylum Mollusca; class Gastropoda; order Lepetellida; family Haliotidae; genus Haliotis; species Haliotis cracherodii. The sequence goes on along the minus strand of NW_027266281.1, from coordinate 6,894,564 downwards.
AAGAGAGTAGCAAAGAACTGACGGCCTTTATAACCCCTGATGGGTTATACCAATGGAAGGTGATGTCATTTGGAGTTGTCAACGCACCAGCAGTATTTTCCCGACTCATGAGTCAAGTATTACATAGCATACCTAACACTGACAACTACATAGACGACATCATAGAAGGAACAGAGGAATGGTCACCTCATGTGGTAAGTCTGAGAGACATATTTACAAGGTTAAGGCAATTTCATCTTACAGCCCGACCATCAAAGGTAAAAATAGGATACAAACAGTTGGAGTTTTTGGGACACAGGGTTGGGAGTGGCCTAATTCAGCCGGAGGGTAAGAATGTGGAGAAAATCCTAAATGTTGAACGACCACAAACTAAGAAACAGGTCAGAGCTTTGCTAGGATTAACTGGGTACTACCGGAAATTCATCCCAAATTATGCAGCCATAGCAGTGCCTCTGACTGATCTTACCAAGAAGGACAAATCAAACAAGGTAGTATGGACAGAGAGTCAAGAGTTAGCTTTCACGACGTTGAAAACACACGTCAAGTTTTCCAATCTTGAAACTGCCAGACTTGGAGAAAACATTCCTAGTAAGAAGTGATGCTTCTGACGTCGGAATCGGAGTTGTTCTTTTACAAGAACAGGAAGGTGAGCGGTTTCCAATAATGTATGTGAGTCGAAAGTTGGCAGAACGTGAGAGGGCGTACTCTACCATAGAAAAGGAGTGTTTGGCAATAGTATGGGCAATACAGAAGTTAGAAAGATATCTGTATGGGCGGGAGTTCATTCTTGAAACGGACCATCAGCCCTTAGTATGGATGACCAAAGCCAAGTTGACCAATGGACGAGTGATGAGGTGGGCTCTAACTTTACAACCTTACAGGTTTCTGATCCGTGCAATCAAGGGGATTGAGAATGTGGGAGCTGACCTCTTGAGCCGGTGTTCGCCCTAGTCACACTGTGTGCATAGCAGTATGTAAATAATGCATTTTTCAGCATCATAGTGAAGATATGACAGTCATTAATGTTTGTGTATTATTGTTGTCATTGTGTATATATATGGTTTTGTATTAGATAATGTCTTTAAAAGACGTTAGGACAAAGTTATATGTGATCTTGTTTGTTATATAATTGTGCTCAGGTACAATTAACTTAAGTGGGGAGGTGATGTCAAGATCACAGATAATCTTGTATATTTTAATTATATGTTAGTACTTCAGATAGATGTATTACGGTACGGTTACATTAGTATATTAAGCTTAGCGAGTTGTTTTTAGATATTGTCAGGTAATACTATGGGAACGGGTTAGGTTCAGGGAAGCGTGACTGGGTACGGGTGATAGCTGGGGAGTTAATTGGTGTAACAATAGGGAGGTCAGGGGTAGCTTGGGCTTTGGGGTCAGTTTAAATAGCGGGGCAGGGTAATAATTTGTACAGTCAGCCAGAATCAGCATGGTCATGTAAGGCATGGATTAATATTGTGGGAGACTTCTACTCTGGTTGGCGTAAGTTTTTACATTTATTGTTTCATGTTGAATTGTATTTTAGAGGATAGAATTTTGAGTTATGTATTTTTTCCAAACGTAATTATATACACATATTGATGGTAATAGCGTAAAGCCACTGTAACAATTAACCACAACATGATCAAAGTGTAAACAGTTCAACTCAGTAATATGTAAATCGGAGTATTGGTGCATTGCTGTATGTATTGTGAGGTAGTGACACATACCTCAGTGACTGTAATTGCTTATATTACATTGTAGTGTCCCGGAACTGGCCGGTTAACCTTAGAGTGCGTAGGAGGGAAGAACCTCCGATATTACGTAGGAGGAAGTAACAACCTCCAACATCACGTAAGGAGAGAAGTTCTCCGACCCAACGTAAGGAGAGAAGTATCTTCATCTCCGTGGCACATCGTAGGATGAACACAGCCGTGGCATCCATGTAAACAGGCACCCCTAACTCCGTGGGGACAACATCGCCTGGGTGGAAAGATCACCATTCGTTATTACGAGGAAGAATTCTCGTATGAACTGCTCAATAACATCAGAGATTCTAAAGTTCTGTATAGAACTGTTGTGACAGTGACAGTGAAGTGGCTTTGTATCTTTTGGTTTTTTTGGGGGGTTGTGTGTTGTTGTTGTATATATATATACACACACACAGCTTTACTGTGTATTAGTTGTGTTATTCTTAGAACATTTGTATTAGTGTTAGTATTGTTAGAAGTAGACTATTAGTATTAGGATAGTGCATCGTGATAGTTGTATTGTTAGTAGTAGATATTTGTATTGTTAGTAGTAGATATTTGTATTATTAGTAGTAGACATTTGTACTGTTAGTATTAAGATATTAGTATTAGTAGTAGGTGGTAGTATTGTTATTGGTAGGAGAAGCTAGTTTAGTTAGTTGTGTTAGTTAATTTGGTATTAGTTTGAATTTAGATATTGTTATTGGGATTTAAAATTACTTTAAGGGAGGGAATAAATCTGTATTACAATCTCATTTGTGTTTGTGGTTGATTCAATACGTGACAATCGGGACCACTTGGCCTCATCCAAACTTTGTCCACACTTTATCCGTCAATCTCAAATATTAAAAATTAAACACACTAACACTATCTCTTTTCATGATGCTAAGAAGCTAGTTCAGTCACAATCTCCAAATAACTCAACAAAATCTTACTCGGCAGCAGTAACTGTCACTCCTGTTGTCAAGACCACCACAGTATCTGTAGGATGCCAAACAACCATCTCTTGGGTTGGTAATCAGCAGATGCTAGAAGACAAGTCAGCCCAATCATCTCACAGTGTTACAACAAGAGTAACATCAGCTTCACAGATGGAGCTAGTGAAATCAACAAAAATAGTAGAACCAGAATCATCTCCAATTCATGGAGACCTCCATTTAACAAAAACGGAAAAAAAGAAACTGAAAAAAACGGCTAGGGCCCTCAAACACTTGGAGGTGCCTTCTTCTCAGCCTACACCTGTTAAGGTTCAAAATCAATTTGAACCTTTGGCGATGGAGATCACTCCATCTCCAACAGACCATGGTAGTGGACCTCCCTCTCGGTCCAGATCCCCAGTAGAACCACCATGACCTGTTCTAACCCGATAATACAATGGAATTGCAGAGGACTAAAAAACAATTTTAATGATTTACAGCTATTAACACAGGATTTCAAGCCAACAGCCTTTTGTCTACAGGAAACATATTTTAAAATACAGATCAACTCAACATCAGACAATATGATTCTTATCATTTCTTTTCACCTCCAGGAGCAAAAGCAACTGGAGGATCTTCAATCCTGGTGAGGCAAGGTATTATTCATAGCCCTGTTCCTCTGAATACACCTCTACAAGCTATCGCTGTTCGTATCACTATGCACATTGTTTTTACTCTGTGCTCTCTTTACATTCCTCCATCTGCATCTCTTCAGCAATCCGATCTTCAAGCTCTCTATGACCAGCTTCCTAAGCCCTGTATTATAATGGGCGATCTGAACGGACATAATCCACTTTGGGGTAGTGATCATACCAACGGTAAAGGCAAGCTCTTAGAAGATTTTATTTCAAACTATACTCTGTGCCTTTTTAATGATAATTCAAACACATATTTACATCCTGGTACAGGCACCTACTCTTCTCTGGATTTGTCTATTACAGATTCCAACCTGCTAAATGAATTTGAGTGGTCCGTCCACGATGACCTCTGTGGAAGTGACCACTTTCCAACCATTATACACCCTATTACCCCATCTGATGTTCCTCCGTCCTCTAGATGGAACCTTACCAAAGCTAACTGGCCTCTGTATGACCTTCTATGTACAGCAAAATTAACACCTGATCACTTTACTGACATTCCTGACCCGATAACATGCTTTTCTGATGAACTCATCAAAATAGCTGAAGAATGTGTTCCCAAGTCCTCTGGAATTCCACACATACGTAAACCATGGTTTACTGATGACTGCAAGCGAGCTAGGAAGGCGAGGAAAAAGGCGGAGCATTATTTCCGCCGCCATCCTATGGTTCATAACTTGAATAAATTTAAAATCTTAAACGCAAAAGCATGGCGTACATTTAAAGAAAGTAAACGCCAATCTTGGCGAAATTATGTGTCAAAAGTAAATTCAAGGACGCCCATGTCCAAGGTATGGAACATGGTCCAAAAAATCAAAGGAAAGGGCACTAAATCTAGTATTCACCATCTTAAAAATGGGGACCAACTACTAACTCATAAATCAGATATTGCTAATAAACTTGGCGAAACTTTGTCTAAACACTCTTCCTCATCCAACTATGTACCTCAATTCCAAAAGTATCAAAAACAGCAAGAAAAGAAACCTATTAATTTTAATTCAGATAATGGGGAAGATTATAATGAAGTATTCTCTATTCATGAACTCCACACTGACCTTGGACAAGTTCACGATACTGCTATAGGAGCTGATAACATACATTATCAACTCCTGAAGCATTTACCAGAATCATCCTTAGAAACACTTTTGAATATTTTTTATGTCATTTGGACCTCAGGGAAGTTCCTCCTTTGTGGCGTGATGCTATAGTTGTCCCGCTACCCAAGCCCGGTCGAGATCATACTGACCCATCAAATTACCGACCAATATCATTGACAAGCTGCATTTGCAAAACCATGGAACGCATGATAAACAATCGTCTCGTTTGGTACCTGGAATCCAATAATCTTATTACTAATATACAATGTGGTTTCCGGAAAAACAGGAGTACCATCGACCATTTGGTTCGCTTGGAATCATTTGTTAAAAATGCCATAATAAATAAACAACATGCAGTGTCTATCTTTTTCGATCTAGAAAAAGCATATGACACTACATGGAAACATTGTATTTTAAAAGATTTACATGATTTTGGATTACGAGGCCGTTTGCCTCAATTTATATCACAATTTTTAACTGACAGGCAATTTCAGGTCCGCGTGGGTTCTACCCTGTCTGATCATTATAATCAGGATCAGGGTGTCCCACAAGGAAGCATCTTGTCTGTCACATTGTTTAGTATTAAGATAAATAGTTTGTCTAAAGTTTTAAATGATTCGAATGATGGATCGCTTTCATGGATGATTATTTTATCTGTAAATGATCTGCAGGGATCCATGAATTAAAACTGCCATGGTAGCTAGTCCATTTCACCAAGACCTCTTCTTGACCCTGTTTCAGTCCTGGGCGTCTTTTCAGCACACGATCCACGGCATACACATCGTCGGTTTTCAAGATGGGTTGTATTTCTTCAGGGTATAACGTTCCTTGGAGGACTTCACCATGATCATCTTTGATCTGATACACAGGAGGTGTTCTCCCAGTCACCAGCCGGTCCACCGTAAAGAGTTCAGTGGTCCAATTGGGGAGATAACCTCTCTCAAAGGTGCCTTTGGTTTTGTTCAGACGTACACGGGTGCCCAGCAGTAAAAGAGAGGTGGATCTTGTCTTGGGGGACGACAGTCTTTGAGCTGTTATTTTCTTTTTGCACTGCAGCTGTTGTTGTTGTTTTTCCTCCATGTAGTCTAACACCCGAATTTCTGAAAGGGGATCTCCTGGGAGGACGTCCACAGGTCGCTGGCCAATGGTCCGATGCACACAAGGGTTGTACGACTTGATCAACTGGGGTAAGACTTTCAAATAGTGTCTGGTCCCATGCTGTGTAAAGTATCGCCACATTTTATTTTTCATAGTCCTTTGAAACCGTTCCACCACGGCTGCTTTCGTTTCAGGATTTTGACTGCTGTAGAAATAAATGCCATGCTTCGTCCTGAGAGCCTGGAAAGGACGGTTGACAAATTCTCTGCCTTTGTCTGTTTGCAATTGAGCAGGGAGTCGACCTTTGGCTTGTTGCATCAGCAAGGTTTGAAAACCTTCGGTCAAAGCAGAACTGCTCTTGGCCTTCAGGGGTTGCACCCATGCCATCTTTGAAAACACATCGATCACGCACAGCAGATATTTGAATCCTTGGTTGTCGTCTTGAAAGGCAATCATGTCACTCAAGTTTGCTTGCCACAATTCATCGACCCCTCCCATACGATAGTGGTCTCTCGGAAAGGAGCGTCTGGCTGGTTTGTGCAAGGTGTAGGTACTTTTGGTTTGCAACCAACGCTTGATTTGACTTTGCGATGGCTTGGTTTTCTTCTTGCTTTTACTGGTTCTTGCATCTTGAGCGTGGATGAGTGCTGCTTTCCACAAAGGTCGCCAGCCTCCAAAACTTGCAGGATGTTCAGGATGAAAGGTATTTTTTTTCCAACCAGGCCGTCTAAAGGGAAGTAGGAAATCCTTTGTTTTGTTTCCCTGCAGCAGCAGCAGAGGGAAGAATGCGCTGTCGCGTCTTGGTCTGTCGCTTCATTTCTCTCAGACTGATGCCACTTCCTACATGAATGGCCTTTTTATAGAGAAGGGGAGATATTTATTTTTTTCTTAGGTGGTGCTAACGGGTATCCATGAACCTCACCTGTTGATGAATCTGTCCTGTTTGGTATCAGATGGAGGTGGAGTCATCAACCATGGGGTTGGCATCACATCTTTTTCTTCCTCCACTGGTGGATCCAGTTGCCATGAAGGAGGTGGGGGGTGGCATCTCATCTTCTTCTTCTTCTATCACTTGTGGATCCAGCTGCCGCCTCCCTCTTCTTCTTCTCTCTTTGTGACTTTGCTGGGAGAACTTGGGGAGGGAGAACTGGGTAATGGTTGTTTCTGGTGTGGCATGAGGATGGTGTTGCTGCTGCTGCTGCTTCTGCATCCATTGCCATCGTTGAGGATTTCCAATTATTTCATGAGGGACATGACTGTTGGCCAAATGGTGACTCAAAATGGTCCAACCTCCAGGCCCCTCTTTGGTTTTCCGGTGACGCACTAAATTGTTGATCAAGTCCACCATGTGTGTGCCAGGGACAGGTTCCCCTTCTATGGTCAGGATTCCCTCTGGAGTCCAACTCAAGTCGGGATTGTTTTGAATCCTTGTCATCAAATTCATGGCTTTACTGGACTTGGCTTTAGGAACACTCATGACCACTTCGTCTCTTACTTGTTGAGGGGCAGGTCTACCTGTGGTGTCCATTGTTGATGGTGATGAAGGTGGTGTCACTTTGGGTTGTAGTGCTTTGTTGTTGTTGCTGTTGTGCTGTTGTCGCTGCAACTCTAGCATGTGCTGTAACAGTTGGTTGTATTCTTGTTCCCGCATGTGAAAAGGCTGCTGTGACCTCTGCATCAACGTGTCCATCTGTTCCAAATTTTGGAGACGTTTCTTTTCCAAGAGAGGGGTATGAAGTGTCTGACGATGACGCTGTTCGGTGGCCTGTAGACTTTGCCATGTGTCTTCAGGCACCAACACCATCTTGTGTGCATACTTCATGGTGTCACTCCACACACTGATCCCAACCTTTCTGGTGTCAGACCATTTATTACTTTCCTCCAAACAAAGAGGCTAGGGCAGAACCAATAAGAGGTATGAGTCCTCCCAATAATCCTCCTATATGTTGAAGAAGTTTACGTTTCTTGCTTAGAGGTACTTGTTTTTTCATGAGCATATTCAAGACTTTACCATGTCATTGGAAGTTTTGACGTTGAGTCCTGGTCATGGGAATATTGCCTGCATACAAGTTCACCACACATTCACAAAGGGCACGGATGAGATCAGTAGGAGCATGTTTGAGAATGGCTTTGCGCATCGCTGGAGCGACAGCACACAAATGACAGAGCGTGTTTCTGTTTCTTGAGGCAGTAGGACATCTTTCTTGCATGGAGGTGTTAGCCTGAATGAGGTAACCTGATCTGCAGCTTCTCCCTTTTATCAGGCAGTGGCAGGAGGGAGTTGCAACTGTTGATCTGCCTTCTTGCATTTTCTTTGGGTCCGCATGTGCACTAATCGTCTGAGAGCATCAGCTTGATATGCTTTCATGACATTTTCATGAGCCTTTACTTTTGGCTTAGTAGTCATCGTTGTTGTTGTTGTAGGTCGGTGGCTCCTGGTGTTACCCTGTTTGAGGAGTGGTGCTTGAAGATAATGTTGCCATTGCAACAGAATGCGTGTCAAGACCCCTGCAAGTGTTCCACTACCACTGCGTTGCATCAGGTAGTCAAGACGTTCATCCATAGGCAGACGTGGATTGGCAATTATAGTCAGGGTATCCTTATGTCTCTGCAACCACGTCTTATGTTGAGCTTTCAATGGGATGTGACCTGCTCTCAGGTTCCGCACGACAATCGCAAACCACTGCAAAAGACAATTTCTTACTTTTACGGCAAGGGTTGTCGCATCCCTTGTCGGAAAAATAGACGGTCTCTTGTCTTTTTTCTTCTTTCGGGGGTGGGATGGGGGTGGGATGGGGGTGGGGGGTGGTGGGATGGGGGGGGTGGGGGGGGGGGGGGGGGGTGGGCTCCTGCTGCTGCAGACGTTGAAAGCGTTGAAGATCGAGTGGGGGTGAGGGTGCTGAGGAGGAAGGCCGTTGTTGGTCCTGACGATGCTTGTTCAAGGGTACCATCAAAGAGTAAGACGGACCTGGGGTGGACTTCTGCTGTTGCGCGTGGACGTGGTGATGGCTGCTGCTGACGATGCATGTTCACGGGTACCATTGAAGAGGGAGACGATCCTGGTGGTGAAGGAGTCTTGTGAAATACAGAGGTCACAAGTCCCTGTAGCGATGAGGGGGAGACCATACTGTCATAGACATCATTCACCATCTCTTTGTCTTTGTTCTTTCCCTTCGTAGGATGAACCTGTTTCCGTCTTTGCCCCATGATGGATGTATGTCAACTGAAGGAAGGTCTGAGGGTTCACCTCCTTTTATGAAACTCTTCATCTCATAGGATCGGCACATACACGAGGGGTAATTCGGATCTCGAAAACAGGCGGCGTGTACGTGATGGTCTTGCAACGTGGTGGGCTTCAAGTCCAAGAACAGGTAAGTGTGAGGCTCTCGGGTAGCGTCTTCATAGGCTTCACGCAGAAAAGGAACTTTGCCTGGAAACACCTAGCGAGCCAGACTGTTGATCTGCGATGCATCTCTCGGATTTTTAAAGAGGACCATGTAGTGAGCATTCAGACTGATGGTGCCATGTTGCGGCGATTGAGCAAACAAGTTTATGAGTGAGATACAGCACAGATGTGTTTCGGTGATGACTTTTCTTGGTGAACCATCGCAGCACTTCGGTTTCTTCTTCTTTCGTATTGTCCCCCAGCAAATCATCGATGACCGGGCAAGGCACAATCAGCTTCTTTCATGCTGTGGACAAACTCAAGAGCGACCCCTAAGTGGTCTGCCATCTCTTCCAGTTCATGATGAAGCGGTTGCCATTCGCTGTACACCCACACGATGCGATGGGGTGACGTATCCAACACCTCGGGGCGATGCATCTGCTCCATACATGATTTCTCAAAGGAACTTTTTCCTGCTCCCGTGGGTCCCGCAATAAACATCATAAAAGGATGGCGTAGGGTCAAAGGGGTGGTCATGACGTCTTCATCATCATGTGATGCCATCCTGTGTTCTGGATGACTGACACCAGGCAACTGATCCTTTCAAGCATGACCTTTCTCTTTTATCTGTTATTTTTTTCTTCCTATCTCTCCCATGACCCATACAATTTCTTATGAAAAAAAAAAACACAACGGTCGGTCCAATTAGAAAACCAGGGCTCAGACCAAGTGTCGGAACGAACCCATCAGCACGATGCCTTTTTCGACCAATCAGGAAGCAGGGTGTCAGTGCCCCTCCTATAAAAAGAGCGAAGCCATGCTCACCGTCACAGTCGAGCACTGAAGGAGAGATCAACCATGTCGTCTCGATGCAGCTGTCTGACGTGCCAGACCAACAGTCAACAATGCCAGCGGAGGATGAAAGTCTATTCGTAGACAATAGTGGGCTACCAACGGGGTGAATCGGAGACGATCCTATCGCAGAGCCCACAGGTCACGTGACCGGATGTGACGTCACAGAGGTCACGTGATCCTCTCGACCAATCAGAAGCCAGGAGCGGTCCTGTAGCGCTGCTAGAAACTGCTGATGATCTAACAGTGCGGTGGTACTATTTTACCCTCAAATGTGGGGAAAAGCCCGAAGGAATGCAGATCTCAGACGTTTACCACTTCGGTGAAACCCACGAGCACGAGTATGGTGCCGACAAACCTAGAAACATAAACGGGGCGAACCTGGATTCGAACCCACAGTCATAGGTTTCTGTTGATTGGTTGGTTGGTTGGTTTCTTGTTTAAAGCCGCACTCAGCAATATTCCAGCTATATGACGGCGGTCTGTAAATAATCAAGTCTGGACCAGACAATCCAGTGATTAAGATCATAAGCATCGATCCATGCAATTGGGATCGATGACATGCATCAACCAAGTCAAAGAGCCTGACCACCCGATCCTGTTAGTCGCCTTTTACGAAAGCATAGTCACCTATTAGGGCAAGCATGGGTTGGTGAAGATCTATTCTACCCCGGATCTTCACGTGTTTCATAGGTTTCTGGCGTCCCTTCACGCTCCCACTTCTTTATGAAGAATACAAGGGTGCAGGTGCATTACACTCTCATATCTGTCCATTTATTTCATGCCATGTACGGGGGCACGGGTGGCCCAGTCGTCTAAGGCGCCGCGATTCGCTGTGCAGAGTTGCGTCCCCTGGACACGTCAGAAAACTTTGGTTGTGGGTTCGAATCCCGGTTCGCCCCGATTATGTTTCTAGGTTTGTGAGCACCATACCCGTGATCGTGGGTTTCACCGTAGTGGTAAACGTCTAAGACCTGCATCACTTCGGGCTTTCCTCCCACATTAAGCTGACACGCCGTGATATAACTGGAATATTGTTAAGAGCGGCGTTTAACCCAACTCACTCATGCCATGTAAGTAGTATAGAACGGGTCCGCAGGAACCTTTTTTGGTTGAGGGAGGTTGAGTGAAAATAGGGAAGGTGATTGGTTGATCCAAGTCACGTGATCGGATAGGATGAGGCATGCATCAACAGCGCGTCACAGGTGAGGGGGAATGAAAGGTGTGTGTTTATAAGGCAGAAAAGAATTCATAAGACATTCTATGCCCTGAATAGACAGACCGTACCCGTCAGCCCAGGATGAATTGAGCGCGCTTGACAACTGACGTGGCCTCGTCGTTTAACCCGCGCTCGCTAGAGCGTGCGACCTGGTTTGATGAATACAGGGTGTGTGTTGAAAGTACATCATACCACAATAGAGACGGGTTGTGTCAACACGATATACACCGGGTAATGTAGGGAAAAAAATGTACGTCTAGCTGGATCAAATTCATCTTGTACGGTCTACACGTTGTACACCATGAACGCTAGACAACCTGTATAGAAAAAATATATAGACAAAATAGATAAGACTACGCAATCAGCAAGCTAGCAGTGTCGTTTACGTTTAGCGCGCAACAACGAGATAATGCATAGCAGAGAGACTAAGCGACCGACCGCCCGCCCATAACAATGTCAACATACCCCTCCCTTACAATTAATGTCAACATACCAGCCTCGCCTGAAGCTTCCCATTCATAAATTGTGTGACCAGTGTCCCGTATTTATGATATGTTAGGGAAGATGTGTTGTACATTTGTTATTTTAAAAGGGAGTTATTTCAGAGAGGATATATATGGGTATTCCCCTCATTAAACCTTTCTTTCGTTGGTGTCTATTAAACATATCCGGTATTTAATACATTTGAATGATGTAGGAAAGTATGTGCGTGTAGATGTTGTACCTATATATCCGAACACGAATGTATGACACCTTTCAATAGATCAATTACGGTTCTAACCACGACACGCAACATGACTATGAGCGTGGTTAGCAGTTCATATTTATAAACACATCGTAAATGACAGATTTCTGATGAATGAACTCGCCCGCACACATGTCTATAGGGTTATGTTCGCCCGAACTTTAAACAGTTACACATTGATAACAGGAAGGGTGCATGGAATGCACTCGTCCTTGTAATGGTAAAATACGCGTTTAAACTCACCATTTAAACGATGACATTACTTTTTAGATGTATTGGTATCAGTGAGTGAGTGAATTTAGTTTTACGCCACACACGGCATTATTCCAGCTCTAGGACGGTGATCTGTCAATAAACGAGCTTGGACCAGACAATCCAGTGATCAACAGCATTAGCAGCGATCTGTGCAACTAGGAACCGATGGCACGTGTCATCCGAGTCGGCGAGACTGACCAATTGATCCCCGTCAGTAAGGCATGGGTTACTGAAGTTCGATTCTATAACCCGGGACTTTCACGGGTGTAGTATGACGAAGACTATATACTAATATGCAAAAAACTGAGAAAAACCAAACCAATTCATTCGTATCATTGATTGATTCGAGTCAATTGGTTCCATACAAAGCCGTGATATACGAATGGACAATAGTATTCACTCTGGAACATTATTTAGTCACTCATATACACATGCTGCTGCTGCTGAAGGCCCTATCGTTTAAACAGCCAGTCCATGTTTTGAAACACATTTCGCACTGTTGAATGGTTGTCTATAGTCTATGCTTTATCCATTGCTTGTAACGATTTCCGTCCAGGAGGTCCCAGTTTCACAATTCCTCTCACGTAGAGGGAAATTCGGCGTTTCTTATCGTTCAAACGCCTCAGTTTACGAGGTGTTTTCAAAATATGAATCAAACTAGACGCGTGGCGTTGACTCGGCATTCTCTTCAGACTGTTAGACTGATACAGTAGTGATGGGTATTTATGCCTAATCGATCTGCTCACGATCGTCATCCTCCTACTCGTCATCACCGTCGTTATCCTCTGCAATGCTATCAGATTCAGTCTCACTTTCTATTTCCGGCATATCCATCAAAGGCAGGATCTCTTTCATCTTGGGTTTTAGGAGGAGTTTGATTTTATTTTTGAGAACGGATTGTTCCGTGGAAGGATTCATGTCTCCCAGGTTGTATAGCATGTTTTGAAACAGAGGTGCCTCTTTAAAGCATGTGGTATATTCCATCGCATAGTTGAGAGTACTACGCACTAGATCCTCCCACCTCAGTTTCAATCTTCTTTCAATCCATTCTTGCGTTCGTCCCTGTCGCTTGTACTGTTTTTTTCTGCAGTTTCATCTTGTCATGAAACGTATCGTACACCTGCTTCCAGATGCGTTGTAAGCCTACATTTTGCCACTCCTCAGCTTCCATATTAGTGAATGTTGACTTCCCATGAGGTTTGATGGCAAGACCACTGCCTTTCTGGGAAGAGGCTAGGTCGTCAAAGTCACTGTCATCGTCATCACTCTCGAGTCTGGCACGCTTTCTCTTAGGTTGAAGGCTAATGGCCGGACACCAGTGTTTGATATGTCACTGCAGATCGTGCATGTTATCTATCAGCACCCCGCAATCTGTGCAAGCCGTGGCCATAGTCAATGATGTCTCACTACTCGTGTCTGAATCGGTTTCAATTGGAGTGAGCTGATGTTGGGGCAATCTCTCTTCTTGTTTCAGAGGACTATCCAGAGATTCTGTTGTAGTCAACTTCTCCCTATGCAGATCAGGTTCAGACTGTGCTGTTGTTCTCCTGTTTTCCTCATTTATGAGGTTAACATGCAGTCGATCCTTATCTTTGGTGGTAGGTTTTAGATCGAGGGTGAGGTGTCCATAGGGTGTTTCAGCAACCTTTTCATACATAGCCATAAAGTGATCCATATGTTCGGGGAAAATTCTACGAGCGAAAAGTTTGATTTGCTGTTTATCTATGGGGGAATGAAACAGGGTGACATAATGTGCGTTCAAAGCAATGTCTCTCGATTCCTTACCTCTCGGAAACAGATTTTGTATCAAGAGAAAGATCAATACATTCTTGTGATGTGAGGTTTGAGTAAACAGCCGCGAAATACGCTTGTCGTGCTTTGCTTCGGCCAGGAAATCATCCAGGACCAACACGTTCTGTTGACGAGCATCAAAGTAATCCTCGTCCAAGATATCGTAGGGAATTCCTTTTACAAAGGTCAGCTGAGGCAGCTGCTCACCGAGGTCCTGATATAATTGCTGCCATTGAGTATAACACCAAACGATGCGGGTAGGTTGGGGTTGGATCAGGCCATGCCGGAGTACATGAGAGGTAAACACAGACTTTCCACAACCACTGGGTCCCACAACGAGGGCATTTGAGGGAATCAGGAACTTGAATTGTTCTCGAACATCAGATATACATGGTAAAAGGGGCAGCCACGAGTGGACTTGTGATGGCGGCGGCGGCGGCGGATGTGCTTGTAACGGCGGGTTGGCTTGACGCAGCAGCGGCGGCGGTAGCGGATGGGCTTGTGGCGGCGGCGTTAGCGGGTGGGCTTGGAATGGCGAGTGGACTTGCGGCGGCGGCGGTATGCTATGTTTATTTCTCCTGTGTCGTAACATGACATCTCTCCTTGAAAACATTTTTCCACAGTCTGGACAGGTGGCAACCCCCATGGTGATCCAATACGGTGTGCGATTAGAGGGTATGAAGCTTTCTTTTATACCCTTGACTCTGTTGACGCTTCAAGGCAGCAAGTGCCCGTTCCACCACAGCCTTCACCTCCGACACATGATGTATTTTCACGGGTTGGGGTGTTGTCTTCGATCCCTGTTTGGTTGTCATCGTTTTCATTTTAGGTGTTACCTGTCTCTTCTTTGTCTTCAGCGTCGACTTCTTGGCTGCTTGTGGTTTCTTTCTCTGTTGTGATTTTCTCAACGTAGTCTTCCTAAATATATCTCTAGGGTCAAGTCTAATCTCTGATGCTTTCTTTATGTTGTTCACGTCCAATACGTTTGCTGGCGAGAGTAAAACTGTTAGTCAGGCTACACTACTGTAGAGTTTATACTGTCTTACACGTGCAGGGATTTTTGGAAGACACTCTTTTTTTCACAGCACACTTGTGGGTATGTTAAAAAAAGCGATCATATTAGTATATAGTCTTCGTCATACTACACCCGTGAAGGTCCCGGGTTATAGAATCGACCTTCAGTAACCCATGCTTACTGACGGGGATCCATTGGTCAGTCTCGCCGACTCGGATGACACGTGCCATCGGTTCCTAGTTGCACAGATCGCTGCTCATGCTGTTGATCACTGGATTGTCTGGTCCAAGTTCGTTTATTGACAGATCACCGTCCTAGAGCTGGAATAATGCCGTGTGTGGCGTAAAACTAAATTCACTCACTCACTGATACCAATAGATCTAAAAAGTATTGTCATCGTTTAAATGGTGAGTTTAAACGCGTATTTTACCCTTACAAGGACGAGTGCATTCCACGCACCCTTCCTGTTATCAATGTGTCACTGTTCACAGTTCGGGCGAACATAACCCTATAGACATGTGTGCGGGCGAGTTCATTCATCAGAAATCTGTCATTTACGATGTGTTTATAAATATGAACTGCTAACCACGCTCATAGTCATGTTGCGTGTCGTGGTTAGAACCGTAATTGATCTATTGAAAGGTGTCATACATTCGTGTTCGGATATATAGGTACAACATCTACACGCACATACTTTCCTACATCATTCAAATGTATTAAATACCGGATACGTTTAATAGACACCAACGAAAGAAAAGTTTAATGAAGGGAATACCCATATATATATCCTCTCTGAACTAACTCCCTTTTAAAATAACAAATGTACAACACATCTTCCCTAACATATCATAAATACGGGACACTGGTCACACAATTTATGAATGGGAAGCTTCAGGCGAGGTTGGTATATTAACATTAATTGTACGGCCGGGGTATGTTGACATTGTTATGGGCGGTCGGTCGCTTAGTCTCTCTGCTATACATTAGCTCGTTCTTGCGCGCTAATTGTAATTAAACGACACTGCTAGCTTGCTGATTGCGTACTCTTATCTATTTTGTCTATATTTTTTTTCTATACAGGTTGTCTAACGTTCATGGTGTACAACGTGTGGACCGTACAAGATGAATTTGGTCCAGCTCGACGTACATTTTTTTCCCTACATTACCCGGTGTATATCGTGTTGACACAACCCGTCTCTATTGTGGTATGATGTACTTTCAACACACACCCTGTATTCATCAAACCAGGTCGCACGCTCTAGCGAGCGCGGGTTAAACGACGAGGCCACGTCAGTTGTCAAGCGCGCTCAATTCAAACTGGGCTGACGGGTACGGTCTGTCTATTCAGGGCAGCACGCTATACATTTAGCTCTATTCGTAACCCTTTACTTTTGTTTTCTTATGAATTCTTTTCTGCCTTATAAACACACACCTTTCATTCCCCCTCACCTGTGACGCGCTGTTGATGCATGAGTCATCCTATCCGATCACGTGACTTGGATCAACCAATCACCTTCCCTATTTTCACTCAACCTACCTCAACCAAAAAAGGTTCCTGCGGACCCGTTCTA
Organism: Haliotis cracherodii; assembly: GCF_022045235.1. Taxonomy (NCBI): domain Eukaryota; kingdom Metazoa; phylum Mollusca; class Gastropoda; order Lepetellida; family Haliotidae; genus Haliotis; species Haliotis cracherodii. Next base: position 6,878,170 of record NW_027266281.1, on the reverse strand, counting down.
TACTACTCATGTACCATTAATCCTTTCTTCCAACACCCATCAACATACAAACAATATCTGTATGCTGGATATTCTCGTATTATCTGAATGCGTTTCTGCTGGTGCTGTATTATGTCATACCTAAATCTAAATAAAGTAAAGTGATATATGTATTTATATTTTTTCTTAACTATTTTGATTTATTATAGGGAGCAGACAAAATGATGAAGATCACAATGGTGGGCACCAATCAACCTTATTAGGTATTTTTTTCAAAAACAATATTCTTCTTTTTAACAATGGTGTGCATTTATGCATCTTAAAATATATTTTGTATTTTAGATAGGATGAAATAATCTCAAAATTAATTTCATATTATTAGGTTTAGGTAGAAACTCAATATCACAGTTGATTAATTTCATAATTAACAGACAATACAGAGTATTAAGACATGTAGAATTATGTTTGTCTCAAGTATATTCTTTAAACCAAAGATTTATTATTTACCATGTTCACTGAAAAAAACCACTTCTTTAATAATGCAATTGTTATGTTATCATAGCAGATAAAGAGCCCCAATAGGCATAGCTAGCTTAATTTTAATTTTATTAATTAGCATTATTTGGGATGACAAACTGGACATATGGCAAAATAAGAAATGTTTTGTTTTTTCTTATTCTCCCATTACAAGCTTTACAGTGGTTTATTGTTTTCACATAATCTAATTGGCTGCCTGGGAGTGGAAAGCTGTGTCGCTATTTTAATCAGAGACCTTAAATTATTCATGGTAAGTAAAGAAAAACTCAAATTTATGGGTGATGAAGAAATGACTAACATTTTACCATAAACCTCATTTCTTTACATTAGCAATGTCTAATTTTAATTTTAATACGTTTTACCCCAAAAAAATCACATATGAACAGGTCACTAAAATACATATTTATTATTATGTCTTGTTTTCATGAATATAAAAAGAAGAAAATGTTAATTTTAAATCACCTATTATCAGTAAGTCTTAACTTCTAATCTGATAAAATAACAAAAGAATAAAGTTTGCAGGTAACTGTTGCAGTAAAATAACAATGTAAAGTTACAAGGGTATTAAAATGCAAATATTTGTAGAACTGCTGAAATGATAATTTATTGTTTACATATATCCTAAGCATTTATGTTTCACACACAATAAATTATTGTGCTTGTCAAATTCACAATGTTTCTTGTCATTCACAAATATTGGGAAATAAGTTGACTCATTTAGTAACATTTTTGGTGTCATGATGTTAAATATTATGTTCAAAAGAAAAATTGTCCATTGAATAAGTTGTTTTTTTTATTTTTAATAAAAACACATGTGCTCACCATGTTCAGGAACAAAACAAAAACAAAAAAAGACAGGAAATAATCTTCATTTTACCTATTGAATTATTCACTGTAAAATGAGTTTTAAAGAGAAATATTCGTCCAAAAATATTACAATCCATTGATGGATTTGAGAAGATTTAATCAGCTGATCAGTTGCCTGAGTTTGCCTTGTTTTTCGTTAAAAATATTTCACAATATTTAAGACAAAATTTAATTTCCTGTTAATTGGGTTAATAACATTTGTTTCTAGCTAACAAATAAACGAATAACGTAATTACATACACTAAAAAGGTCGGCCTAATTAGTGTTGTGCATTGAGAATGACAGTCACGGCGAGACGAATGCAAATAAAGTTATTGGCCGATTAATCCAAAACCATTTACGAATATCAAATCACATTACTAATTTTCAAAACGTTACTCACATCAGCTTTTAATAGTTAACAAAAAAACATAACATGAATGCTAACAAGTGGCTTGCCTGTCACGGAAAACTCGTGTGAGTTGTCTTCGCTAGATCCTTTTTACCTGTTTATGGTGCAGTTGTCTCACTGAGCATATTCGAAAACGAGGCTGGGGGAAATCCCGAGTGGTTACTGAAACACGGTTAATCTTCAACTACGAGCTCGACTTTTTATGGCGTATTGTTATGGGAGAAAAAGGATTAACCACTGTGTTCAGTTATTACCGAAAAAACTACACACTCGTGGTTAATCCTCAATTTATCATCGATGAGATCACTGGTGACTGGTGACGTCACTGGTTACCATGACGTCAGAATCAAATGACATCACTAATGACTCTGCTACTGAAGCTGTTATCAGTACTTTTTACACTGAAGACACTGCTAATTACTGTCTTCAAATTGAAAAAGTTGGAAGAATGATGTTGGGTGATAAATAAAATCTCACCCTCGTGTCTTTTGATATCAAATATATCAACACTCGTTGATAAAAGTGGCAAAAATCCTCGGCAAGCCTCGGTATTTTACCACATTATCAACTCGTGTTAATATATTTGATCTCAAAAGACACTCGGGTTGGATTCTCTATGTTTCGTACGCCTGCCCTATCGTCTTACGCCTGTCTGATTGTAACGTCACAATGTTAGATTGCACTATGACGTCATACTATATTAGAGTGCACTGTGACGTCAAAACAGCGTAACGGTATAACTGTACTCTTGAAAATCACATGCGTGAAACCGGTTAAGTAAATTATACAGATCATGTTTGGACTTTTGTATTTTATCTATCTATCTATCTATCTATCTATCTATCTATCTATCTATCTATCTCATCCAAAACTGGCTCCCACAGGAGATATCGCTTGTGTGAGATCAAGCGATATCTACAGCGTATATATCGCTGCAATGAAATTGCATCACAATGCTTTGCGTATATTAATAATGTCAATAGGGGGCACGGGTGGCCCAGTCGTCTAAGGCGCCGCGATTCGTTGTGCAGTTGCATCCCCTGGACACGCCAGAAACATATGATTGTGGGTTCGAATCCCGGTTCGCCCCGATTATGTTTCTAGGTTTGTCAGCACCATACCTGTGCTCGTGGGTTTCACCGAAGTGGTAAACGTCTGAGACCTGCATCACTTCGGGCTTTCCTCCCACATTAAGCTGACCCGCCGTGATATAACTGGAATATTGTTAAAAGCGGCGTTAAAACCGAACTCACTCACTCACTAATAATGTCAATATATTTACCTGTGTACTGAAGCAGTATACATAGTGGACTTAAATGCAATCATGGTAATATATCCACATATCAAGGATAACACATATCAGTGTTACGATTCCGACACTAACAACTGGTCGATCAAATTACAGCACCACTTTGTGTGAAATTGATCTGACCAGGCACTCTAATGTGATGGCCAACATTCTAGCTGAGCACTTCTCATCTGTCAGCAGCAACACAAATTGCAGCAAAGAATTCAAACAGGAAAAGATGCTTATGCCTAAGATCTCAAAACGGCCGCAAAGCAAGCATCTGGTATACAATATACCATTTACTGTGACAGAGTTTGATGATGCGATACAACATAGAAAAGGCACAGCACCTGGTCTTGACACAACCAGCTACGAGATATTGAAAAACCTACCTGATCAAACCAAAGGCTTACTCACTGAGTTGTATAACACGATATGGTCCAAAGGAGAAGACCCAAAAGCATGGAAACATGCTGCGGTTATCCTGCTGCTAAAGCAAGGGAAAGAAGAAGCCCTACCAAACTCTTATCGACCGATCTCACTCACCTCAAACATGTGCAAAGCCATGGAAGCCATGGTTACAAAATGGCTCATGCATCATCTTGAAACTGGCAATCACATAAAACCTGACCAAAGTGGCTTCAGGAAGGGACACTCGTGTCTAGATCTTATTCTAAGACTGGAAAATGAAATAAAAAAAGCCCAACTAAACAGACAATACCTAGCCGCAGTATTTCTGGACTTCAGCAAAGCCTTCGACATGGTATGGCATGACGGACTCCTCTCAAAACTATCACAAAATGGAGTTGAAGGGAACATGGCAAACTTCATAGACAGCTTCCTGCAAGACAGGTCGCTATCAGTTAAAATAGGGAACAATCGATCGGATCCTATGGCACTGGACAATGGCACGCCACAAGGCAGCATCAGAAGCCCAACCCTGTTTAATATCATGATCAATGATCTTTTTGACCATGTCAACTCTCCTACCCAAACTTCTAAGTTCGCTGATGACGGAGCAATATGGGTAAAGCACAGAGATATCTCACAAATCAGAAAAAAACTCCAGTCAGCCCTGGACGGAGTAGATCAATGGTGCAATAAATGGGGATTCACCCTTTCAAGTGAAAAAAACGGTTGGAGTTCTATTCAAACGCCGGGGGAAAGATGCTATGATACCCCGCGTCTCCATAAAAGGCAAACCTATCAAATTCCAAAAATCTGCAATATTTCTTGGAGTTATCCTTGATCAACACCTCACTTGGCGCAAGCATATAGAATATGTGGAAAACAGATGTCAAAAAGACCTGAACGTATTACGGGCAATTTTAGGCACATCTTGGGGCACATCGAGGGACACTCAGCTGGACCTCTACAAAGCTCTTATCAGATCAAAAATTGACTATGGTTGTGAGGCTTTTCACTCAGCATCAAATACTGTCTTGAGGCGCCTAGACAGAATACAATACAAAGCCCTAATGCTGGCCACAGGCGCAGCGACAGGCACCTCACTAGAAGCACTACAAGTAGAAACGGGAGAACTCCCATTGAAACTAAGAAGAGAGCAGGCAATATTATCCTTCTGGGGACGAACATCAAACCCTTTGGTTAAAAAGATATGGCAAGACAAAAACGCTCGAGATGAAGCCCTAGCTCGAAAAAATCCCTCACTAAAGCCATCTGGGATATTAGTACGTGAACTCATTCAAAGTCACAATTGTCATGACATTCAGCCTCCAGAAAGTCACTACAAAGGGTTACACCCTCCCTGGACTTTATAAACTCCCAAAGTTGACACTGCTTTAACATCAGAAGTCAATAAAAGAGAAAACCCAACCCTACTACGATCAGTAGCTATGACTAAAATTCAAACTACCTGGCACAGCTGGGCCCATATATACACTGATGGATCCAAGAATCCTATCAACAACAGTGCTGGTTACGGGATCCATATCCACAGCTCCAAACCCCAAGCACATTCAGTTCGCTTGTCTGATGGTCAGTCAGTATTCACGGCTGAATTGGAGGCAATTCATCATGCACTCAAACTCATACCGGAACTCCCGGAAGCAAAGGCAGTCGTCCTATCAGACTCGCTAAGTGCACTTCAGGCCATCAGTGGGAGAAACTCAAACTCCAGGCCAAACACAGTCAACAATATTCTATACGAATATACAAAACTATCGGACCAAGGGCAACAGATGGCAAGCCCAATGGGACGCAAGTAAGATCGGCAGATGGCTATACAAAATTCAACCCAAGGTCCAACAAAAGCCAAACTCATACTCAAATGAAAGGAAAATTGAAACTGCTATCTCACAACTCAGACTTGGTCACAAAAAGCACTATGACAAGGTTTGTTCATCTTGCAATCAGGCTGAAACCATTGACCACCTGTTACTAGAATGTCAAGACCATGCCCCAGCCCGGGCTAGATTAAAACAAGAATTGCAGTTAGATCCGCTATCTGTCATAGATCTCCTAAAGCCAAGAGATGCAATAGCGAAGGCCAAACTAACTCTATTTCTGAGAGATGGACAGCTGCTCGAACGTATATAAACAGAGCAGCCAAGGATAAAAATGAAATCATATCAATATAAGAAAATAGAAATCATATCAATGCAAAAACAGAAATTATGTGAACACCGAACTCACAATAGATATGTGAACCCTTCTCACACACACGAGTCCCAAAGAGGGACAGGTCAGCCGAAATTGCCTAGGCAGAAGGCGACCTCTTAAACACCTAATGCAACAACAACAACATGCTTGGTTTCCCTGTGTTATCTGCATGTGTTTCAGCTCCTGCTATAAACAGATATGCCATATATGGACATGCTATATTATGGGCTCTTAATAAAAAAAAAACCCGTGGTATGAATATAACTAAAGACAGATAGCTCTACCGCTGTGTACCGCTGTACGAGTATTGCCACAATACTGATTACAGAGCTGTGTCCCTTGGGTGTTATGTAATAATCCATTCGTCACCACTCGCCCCTTTCCGTAACCTGCGGCTTGTCCCAGAATAACACGAGTTGGTCACGAATGGTAATGATAATAATAATAAAGTATAATAATCGCGTTTACTATCATCAGCGTCTATGGAAATCTGAAAATCTGAAATGTTAACAATAAAGATAGATCTAAGGATTCCACTGGCTGTTTACATATCATAAAGTATACACATATTGATGCAGTGTACATCTACAACTAAAGTACGACCACGGTAACACATATCAACCTCAGCAAGAGTGGATCCAGCATTTTAAAAGGGAGCGGTTGAAAATATCAAACATCCTCTCACAGATAATTTTACTGCCTACAACATTCTACATTTGGTTTTCAAAAGGTGTGTGTGTGTGTGTGTGTGTGTGTGTTAAGGGGGGAGGGGGGGGGTCTGGTCGATCAAAAGTGTACAACCATAACATCAAGATATGATTCAATATATGATTCATAACCAATAGCTTGTCAAATGTTATAATAGCTAATAGGTCTTCAGTCTTTTACTTGCCGTAAAAAGGTGACAACGCTTGCTGTGAGATGTGATTAACGGGATCGGGTGGTCAGGCTTGCTGACTTGGTCGATGCATGTCACCGAATCCCAATTACGTGGATCGATGCTCATTATATCACTCACTCGATTGCCTGGTCGAGACTCGATTATATACAGACCCCCGCCATATAGTTTGAATATTGCTGAATGCGGCATTAAACAGTAACAAACAAACAAACAAACAAACAAACAAACAAACTCTCGATAAGCCTAAGCTTTAATAAAGCTTTAATATGTCATGTCTAATTGGCGAAAAGTGAATTGGGGAAGTCAAGAAATCATATTTAGATACTAATAATGATATACACAACTTATGGGGTCAGCCATGTTGAATACTTTTCACCTTTTATGGAAACCGAAATTAGGACGCGTGTTTTCCAAGAAGTTGAAGTGACGCGTTTTCCACTAACGAATTCAAGTACAAAACAGCGATCGATAAGAGACAGCTCAAAGCTGTCAGGTGCAAGCTTCGTCAATCGTGCTGTTTAGACGGAGGAGGACCCAGCCCGAAGAATCTAAGACAGATATGATGGGGGGACACAAGAAGAAGAACCGCTATTCTATTCCGACGACACCCTCGCCTGATAATACAGGTAAGGATAGGTAGAATCGATGCATTTGAATTCAGACAAAGACAATTGTGTGTTTTTGTTTTGTTGATCCAGTAAATTCCTAATTTACACAATATAACCCTTGCGTGTGTCAGTGCTATATTGAACATATAAGCCATATATGTTTTCAGGTTTATAAAGCAGATTATTTTTTTTAACATGTGAGTAACATGACTTGAATGAGCGTCAACACCTGTTATCGTTTTATTACCGCACCCACAGGGTGGTGACATTGAACCGTCTACGTACACGTGTAGATTGCAGTCGCGTCTCCACTGCACTGCACTTGATCACTGTCTACTAAACCTTTATGTCCAGATAACCTACATATGTAGCTGTTTTGTCTGCACAGTGAAAGTTTGTGTGTGAGGTAAATTCATTTCCTGGAATATGACTTCATGATTCTAGGAATCGCCCACACGAATCTAACACTCAAGCATAGAATGTGACAAAACACGGTCTATATCAATTATTTATTATCAATATGTTGATATTATCAGATTATGTTGACAGTCCACTTTGTCGATGAGTCAGAGTGAGTGACGTCGTTATATAGGCGTACATGTAGCTTAGCATCGTCACGCACTGACTTTGCAATGCTGTTCATCGTATCTTATTCAAGCTGTAAGCTGCCGCGGGTTTGGAGAGTGAGTGATTATCTTCCTTAACCGAACAGCTCTATTGTGCAATACCTTTGCAATGTATCGTATGTTATTCAGGCAGCCCGCGAGAGGTGAGGTGAGGTGAAATGGGGTTTAACGTCGCGTCCAAGATTATGGCACTTATATAGCGACGTGCATGTACGTGTGTGTGTGGCTGCTTGTACTAGTCCGGACTGATGGCGATTTATAGTGCTAGCTCACTGAGATACCATGCCGCAGTTTAACATGGATACCCCACCCACTCAGACACAGTATACTGACTCCGAGCCGACCAGTCCTTGTTTTAACCCCTTAATGCCGAGCGCCAGACAGGGTAACAACAAGTACCATCTTTTAACGTCTTTTAGTATGACGCGGCCGGGGATCGAACCCCGGACCTTCCGCTCTCTGGGCGGACGCTCCACCACTAGACCACGGAGGCGGTCGCAGCCCGCGAGACAGGTTCCAGTGAGGAATTCAGAACAAGCATGTGAAGCACACGCAATTTTTCTCCCTTGACACTGCTATTGCAACTTTAAATATTGTTCAACACGATTAAATACAAGGCTTCTATACGATGACTTTGTTCAATAAACAAAACATGTAAAACAACGGGTTTGATATAACAACTTTGAAATTAGTTGTCTACATAATTGTATGTATGGTGCTTGCTGTGCATAGTTGAGCACAGCATTGTTTCAAGTAGTTCACTGTATGTAATATATGATTCATACCGTTTTATGCGGCGGTTTACGGTTCTGCATGATTTTTTGCTTTAACAGTTTTTTTAACTTCCAGCAGAGATTATAAAACCGTATATGTTTATTGCTTCTGGATAAAAAGGAAATCAACAGGCTGGCCTGTAGTTAGCATGTTTTCCTAAAACATAACACGGTTGCATGATATATTCACGATGTTTGGGTTCAACATGGCAACAATCTTTTACACATACTTCAAATCTAAACCAGAAGTAATCACAACACAAACTCAGTTAACCAAACCCACCAGCACGGGTATGGTGTTACAAACCTTGAACGTGATCGGGGCGAACCGGGATTCGAACACACTGTCCTGGGTTTCTGGTGTGCGCAAGGGACACAACTCTGCATAGCAAATGGCAGCGCCTTAGGCGATTGTGCCAACCGTGCTCCGTATCCAACTACAACCAACTATCATACAACTACAACAATCTATCATACAACTAGGACTTATTAGATGAGATATTCAAAGTCCACGAAGAAACAGTGGCAATATTACACTATTACAAACTAAAAAATATATGGAGGTACATTATAACAGTTGCATTTAAATTTTTGTATTACAATGACATGGAAACAATATGAGAATTGAGCAAAACTGTAGTAATGCTGTACATACAAAGAATTTGTTTATACTTGCAGATATGATAACATATCTTCGAAATTGTTCCTGGATAACTGTTGGTAAAAATAAGTAAGAATTGTTCCTTTCAGTAGAGTGTGCCAAATGATCATGATTGAGGATTATTTGTTGAGGTGATACTCTTTCTTGGTTGTATTTTTATACAAGTGCACGGCGTTGCTCACCTTCTAAGACATCACATGTTTCACAGTGTTTTTGTGTATCTGTCAGTTTTAATTTGTAGTTGGTGATTACTAAAACGATGTTTTGAGAAATGTGACCTATGAGCTTTGTTTTTAAAATATGTAAGATAATTCTCATTATTTACCGATGACTTGGCCAACATGTATGTTCTTAACTTGCTGTTGGATATATGGGAATCCCTTAATAAATGCTTGAACACATTTGGACTTGAGTTTACTTACAGTGGATTCATTACATTTATTTGTGTTCACGAGTTCAAAAGTTTGTTTTCCCAGCCAACATTTTGACCAGAAATATTGATATTTTCTGCTATATCATTTGTTGTGTTATCTATATAGGACGTGTGATCAATTTGTCTTTATTATTGGTACTAATTGTGGTTATATACCAAGTTCTGTATAATAGGCCTAGTTATGTGTTTTCTTGCCTACTACTAGAAATGGTTTACAAAATTGAAGTCTTTCTGGAAGAGGTGTATCAATATGTTTTAACATTTCGCAATCTTGACCCCAAAATTCATAATTGTATTACATTATTGGTTCTATGAGGATTTTATTATTGCTAACTTTACCAGGATATCATCATGAAAAACTGATGTTTTAATCTATGGTAAGCACCTATGGCTTTCCCAGTGAGTGACTGTGTATAACGTTTGAATTTTCCAATTTTGTGTACATAGATACATGTATGTGTATCTGTCAACAGTGCTATTGATTTTCCTTGTACGGACCATTTAAATAAATTGTTGCTTTCCAAAGACAACTACATTAATAACAACCAATTTGTACTTTACACCAATCCTCTCCTCCCATAGCTTACTTACACTTCCTTTCTCTACATATGACATTTATGGCGGGGAACAATTGATGCTCCGCAGCAATCTCTACTTGTATTATACTAACCCTCCACTGAACAAACTAATCTACTCCCAGTTACCTCCCTTAGACCATACATGAAAACAAACTTCACCTTAAGATATTTCTAGTGTGAGCTTTCAAACATTTTTCTAATTCATTTGAAAAAAATTCCTTATTCAGCAGGATTTCAAAGCCATTCAAATTGTCTGTCAGTGAACATGTTATAATCATTCAGTACAATATCGTGTCTAATTCTTATTTCAATTTTCTGAACTCCGAACACTTTCCGAAGACTTCTAATTTTAGCTCACCTGAACTGAAAGTTCCAGTTTGCGTACGTTGTTAAGTTGTCCGTTGTCCATCTGTCGTAACGTTTAAGAACCGTGACACTTTGTCTGGAAGCTTAAGGAATATGAATCGAAAACATTTTGTGTCTCATGCCAGCTAAAAAACCCGAATTCCGATGTTTAATTATGCATCATAGCCGTTAAATTGAACTTATCATGTGTGTCCTTTTCAGCCATAAGTCATCTTGTTTCATTATCCCCCGGAAAGCATTTTGCAGGGGGTATTATTTAAATGGACACCGTCCGTCCGTCTGTTCGTCCGTGCGTTCGTGAAAGCTGTCGTTTCTAAAGCAGATCTTGAAAAGCGTACAATATTTCTTCACGAAACATTGCACATAGATAGATCTTGAGGTAAACTAGTGCCTTTTATAGTTTGGGATTTAAAAAAATATTAATTTTCAGAGTTTCCATAGCAAAAGCTTTGACTTTGACTTAAAATGGCGGTAGTGCTCGTTTCGGTAATATATCTTGAAAAACGTACTTCAGCAAACTTGGCAAATAGATTGGTCTAGTGGTAAAATGGTGTCTTTGAGAGTTTTTGATTTAAAAAATGCTACTTTACGACCTTCCATGACAACAACTTTGATTTGAACTGAAAATGGGAGTAGTTATCGTTTCCGGAGCAGATCTCGAGATCCGTACGATATGTCGTCAGCAATCTTGGCACATAGATTGGAATTTGACGACATCTATCATGTACTATCCTTAGGGGTGGCTCCCAATGGTAATAAAAACAAGGTATGGGGGACGTCCGTATGAAGCAAAGCTCACATGATATCGCATTATAAAACATGGCTCCGACGCGAGGACATTTCGGTTCTATTGTTTCGAATGATTGTTTGTTTGTTTGTTTGTTGTTTAACGCCGCACTCAGCAAAATTCAAGCTATATGACGGCGGTCTGTAAATAATCGATTCTGGACCAGACAATCCAGTGATTTACATCATGAACATTGATCAACGCAATGGGGATCGATGACATGCATCAACAAAGTCAGCGAGCCTGATCACCCGATCCCGTTAGTCGCCTCTTACGACAAGCATAGTCGCCGTTTATGGCGGCGATGGTGTGCTTAAACCGGAAGCTATTGTACTTTGTTAATAATGTAGCTACAAGCTTGTTTTTATTTCTTTCAAAGTCAATTTTTGCAAAAGACTTTTTTTTAATCCGGAAGCAATGCCATTAAACATGATACTTTAAAATACTGTTTAATATGGCGTTAACCCCAATTACTCACTGATAAATTGTCATCCTTTTCACAGAGTCAAAGACTATAGTGTCGCCAGAGGAGAGAACTAAAGCCTTAGCCTCGTCCTTCGACGCTGAGGTGCGCCCTCTGATAGACCTAGTGGACAGACTCCGAGGGTATGGTCTGGACAGTGACATCAGGCTCCCTGCCGTCGCCGTCATCGGGGACCAGAGTGCCGGCAAGAGCTCTGTTCTTGAAGCAATCTCTGGCGTTCAACTGCCAAGAGGAACGGGTAAGTTGTTTTTCAGAGTGAGTGAGTATTGTTTTACGCCGCTTGAAGCAATATTCCAGCAATATAACGGCGGGGGACACCAGAAATGGGCTTCACACATTGTACCCATGTCGAGAATCGAACCCGGGTCTTCGGCGTGACGAGCGAACGCTTTAATAACTAGGCTACCCGACCGCCCTTGTGTTTCAGAGGCAGGTGTTATGCAAAACAACACAATTAGACTACGAAGGCTAAATATGATGTACGGAAGGTAGATGTACATGGGTATTACCTGAGACTGAGACTGGTTTGTTGATAACTTGGACAGAGAACAGAGCCATTTGTGGGTATTCTGTCTATAAGCCATCTTCCAGATATATTTAAACACAAGTCAAATGTCATAGAAATCATATTGAGCCGTTTCAAAAGTCCAGTTCCCTTGATCATGCCTGAATCTAGCCAATTCCAAGAATAACCTTAAACCAAATCGTTCAACATAAGGAGGTGAGGTGAAATGGGGTTTAACGTCGCGTCCAAGATTATTGCACTTATATAGCGACGTGCATGCACGTGTGTGTAATGTATGTGTGTGGCTGCTTGTACTAGGCCGGACTGATGTCGATTTATAGTGCTAGCTCACTGAGATACCATGCCGCAGTTTAACACGAATACCCCACTCAGATTTTGAGCCGACCAGTCCTTGTTTTAGCCCCTTAATGTCGAGCGCCAGACAGGGTAACAACAAGTACCAGCTTTTACCGTCTTTTGGTATGACGCGCTCGGCGATCGAACCCCGGACCTTCCGCTCTCCGGTCGGATGCATATGCTCTACCACTAGACCACGGAGGCGGTCTTCAACATAAGGAACGTTGATCACACAATATTATGTGCTAATGACCTTGAATGATTGATCGACTTTGCCTTTGACAAATATTGATCCAGTAACTTTAGTCTTATAGAACAGACACAAAATCGAGGTAATCAACCACATGTGATAATATTCAAAATGAAAAGTCTACATTCGTGTTTATAGGTATAGTAACAAGGTGCCCGTTGGAGATGCGGATGAAGCATTCAGAGGTTGAGGACAGGTGGGAGGGAAAGATAATGTACAAGGACATGCATGACATGACCCATGAGGAAATAATTCTGAACAGAGAGAGCGTCGGAGAGCTCGTGCGGAAAGGTTTGAAACAATTAATTATATCGATGTTTGTTGGTTTGAGAGAACATTACTTCAACATTTTGTGAAACAATTAAATACATTGATTAAATGTAATAAGAGTAATTCAGATAGAATGAATTAAATTTCACTTCACAGCGCTTACTTAACTACGTATACCGTATTCGACGTAATAAGCGCCCAGGGCGCTCTCATAATTAGAAACATGAGGCTCTTATTAGAATATTATTTCGGTGGAAAAAACAGTGCTGAAAAATAAATTTCGTGGTTTATGCTGACAGCCTGAAATGTTTATATGCGACATATATATTTTTCCAGAATTTAATTGCCTATAATTAAGGATGCATATGACACACGAGTGTGTATTATACGCGAATAAATAAGTCTTGTGTACATTGATCAATCCAAAGGGGTGCTAATTGGGATTGTTCACTAGCAAGTATATACGCAAATATCGCCATGGGCGCTTATTAGAGCGGGGCGCTTATTACGTCGAATACGGTATATTTACTTATGCAATGAAAATAAGCATCTGATTTTTAAGGACTGTAGACTGCTGTCTTGACACGTGCTATTGGTATGTTCCGTGCAGCTCAGAAGGACATGACAGATAGTGCGAAGGGCATCAGTGATGAACTTATTACTCTGGAAGTGACGTCATCAGATGTCCCTGACCTCACCGTCATAGACCTGCCAGGTATTGCACGGAACGCCGTCGAGGGTCAGCCGTCTGATATTGAAACGAGGGTAAGACGTCATCACTATCATAACATGTCTTTCAAATTTCCGTAATACTATATTTTACCAAATTTATTCCAAACTGTTGTTAAAATAAAATTGAGAAAAAGATTTTTTCAAATTGATATTTTAAACATCGAAAGGTATCGGATGTGGCAATCACGTAATCCAGTGATACAGACGCCATATCAGATGTTTCGCTACAGGTTATCATTGTCATTTTAAACCACTGATAAACCAATCAGAATCGAGAATGTTCATAGCATAGTTGCCCAATACATAATACACCCGGTGTATTTTAAACTAAATATGATCTACATCCTCTCAGCAATATAAAACAATTTTTGAAGATTAAATAGTTTTTGTTACATATTTATTATGATCTGCAGTACTAATATATCAGTTATCATTTTTTTCAGATTAAAAATATGATCCGTAGATACATTGAACGCCAGGAGACTATCATCCTTGCTGTTCTACAGTGTAATGTGGATATCGCCACATGTGAGGCACTCAAAATGGCAAAGGAGTTTGATGCCGAAGGTGGCAGAACTCTGGGTAGGTTTATCACTTTCGTTAAATGTTTAAAAGGGCAATCAGAAAATGTATTTAAATGAAATTGATCTCTAAGTTTGTGTTGATACTTTCATGTACATACTTTATTAATGGAATTTTAATATTAAAATGAATCTGCACAGGAGTTCTGACAAAGCCGGACTTGCTGGACAAGGGAGCCGAGTCGGGCGTGGTGCGGATCCTCAACAACATGGAGTTCACGCTGTCCAAGGGCTACATCATTGTCAAGTGTCGAGGCCAGGAGGCTATATCGGACGGCCAATCCTTGAAACAGGCGCTAGAAGTAGAAGAAGATTTCTTCAAAAGTCACAGACATTTTAGGTAGTGTTATCACCGCACTGAAAGGCATGCAACTTTGTACATACATCTATGAAACCATCATTATCTGCAGTTTAGGCGTCAGACCAGTATATCTGTATCAGACGTGGTGTGATTGTGCTCAACTATCGACATCCCCCGCGCTTTCAACTTTTGCCGGCTGTGACGACATAGCGAATAGCCAGTGGTTGTCCTCCCTAACGCTTAAAACGAGGACGGCAGTTTTGGGTGGGGCTTATCGGTCGGGACTGGACTGGTCTATTCATTATATTAATCACTGGATTGTCTTGTCCAGAATTGATTATTTACAGACCGCCGTCATATAGCTGGAATATTGCTGAGTGTGGCGTTAAACAACAAACCAGCAACAAACCAACTTGCAAAATTGGGATAAATATGAAAGATGCTATATAAAGTTTAGTTCGGGAATTATTATACCTATTTACACATGCATCTAATTTAATGAGATATTGTTACATGTATGTTATCCGGGTTAGAATAGGTCTTCAGCAACCCATGCTTGCCATAAAAGACGACTATGCTTGTCGTAAGAGGTGCCTAACGGTATCGGGTGGTCAGGCCTGCTGACTTGGTTGATGCATGTCATTGCGTGGATCGATGCTCATGATATCAATCACTGGATTGTCTGGTCCAGACTCGATTTATACAGACCGCCGTCATATAGCGTTAAACAACAACATAAATTCCTATGTTCCAGCTCCTTGCGACCATCTCAGTGGGGAATCCCCAACTTATCAGGTAGACTGTCACGTGAGCTGAAGATACACATCAAGGTTTGTATAACAAAATAGTTGGAGTTACTCTAGCACTTACACAACATTTACCCCACCCCCCCCCACCCCCCCCCCCCACCCCCCCCCACCCCCACCCCCCCACCCCCCACCCCCACCCCCCCACCCCCCACCCCCAATGTCTTCGTATCCGAACTGCGTAGATCGTTGATCATGATGTCAATCACTGGATTGGTTGGACCAGAGTCGATTATTTACAGACCGCCGCCATATAGCTGGAATATTGCTGAGTGCGGGGTTAAACAACAAACTAACAATAACTCTTGGTAACTCTACAACATGTGACTAATATTGAAAGCAAAATTAACCTTCAAATAAATATGTTGAAGGAAATATTCTATGTCCAGTAACTCAACAAGAGCAACTTTGTACATATTATTCCTAGAGTAGGACATTCAAGTTGAAGTTTCAAGTGACCTTCATTCTCGAAGTAGTTCTGACTATTTAGGTACTGAAACGAATACCTGTTGTATGACATTTTTATGAGAGCTAGCACCAATGTTTACAACTATGAAATTATAAGTGCATATAACCAAACTGCGAAGAATGTCATGTAATTCTGTGATAAAGATGCACAAAACTATTATCAAGGCAGCTAGAGGCATTCCCTTCAAGTTGTACACCATTGGGAATTTGTTTCCTCAAACCGGAAATGCGTATTATTCTCTCATTCAGGCAGTTTGAGCCAAGTTTCGAAGTACTGAACTTTTTTTTTGTAAGGGAACGATATGGTTAAACGTAAGTGACAGTACTCTCTTATCAAGGTAGCTAGACGCATGGGGATTTCTGTTTGAAACTAGTTTGAATCTTGAAACTAGAAATGAATGAAGTAGGTTAGCTGGAGCCGTGTCCTTTTAGATCTGATATGAGCGTTTATTTTAGAAGACCAATGTTTTCCCAAACGGAAGTACATGTAATGGCTTCTGTGGTCTTGGTGAAATGACAGTGAAGGGTGTACTTACAAACAGGGATTCTATTTAACACTGCTCATAATGAACAATGTTGTAGAAACTGTTACCGGATCTGAAGGAGGATGTACGCAGCAAACTTCTTGAGACGGAACGTGACTTGCATGAACTGGGCGAGGATCCGCCAGCGACAGCCTCAGAGAAGCGGCAGATGGCTCTCCGGGTAAGTGACTGAGTTGGGTTTAAATAACCCCTTTAGAAATATTCATTTCACGGGCATATAATGTAATAAAGGCGTCATCCCCATGTGGGTAATCAAAGTCAGTTAGTAGAGAGGCTACGCCAATGTAATTTCTTGTAGGAATTAAATATACATTGAACACACGAAAGTGGTCAAATGTAACTAATTTTATATATTGGGATAACACTTTCTTTGTAAAGTTCACATTCTTGTACTTTATTGGGTTGAGTACCATCCGGGATTCGAACCAATAGTGCCAGAGTGAGGCACCTAATCGCCAGCACACAAAGTCAGCGATCTAACCCACCCAGCCACCGAGGCTTCCACAATAATGAAAGTCCGACAACTGGTAGTCAAGATCACGTACTTTGTGTACCCCTCTGACAAGTGTAAGTTGGCAGGACTCCCGTGGCTGAAAGCTATGAACACACGATTGCCAGTTAGAAAGTGGTCAAATGTAAATAATGTTACATATTGGTGGCAGTGATGGTTCGAATCACGGATGGGACTCAACCCAAACAAGTACGTAAATATGTGCTTTACTAAGAAAGTGTTATCCCAGTATATAAAATTAGTTGCACTAAACATTGACTAAAATGACTTAACAGATAAAACAGGTAAGATAGTATAAACCAATAACAATCAATCCATGATTACGATGCGGTAAGCAATAACAAAATAACAATTGTATGCCATTTATGAACTTTGAATGGATGTTGTCGAAATTGTTTCCGTTTACAAGCCAATTCAGTGTATACATGTATTCATACTCTTATAAGTTTACACATGGTCCCAAAACTAAAAACTTATTTAGTGGATTGGTTGGTTGGTTGGTTTGTTGTTTAACGCCGCACTCAGCAATATTCCGGCTATATGACGGCGGTCTGTAAATAATCGAGTCTGGACCTGACAATCCAGTGATTGATATCATGAGCATCGATCCACGCAATTGGGATCAATGACATGCATCAACCAAGTCAGTGAGCCAGACCACCCGATCCCGTTAGTCGCCTTTTACGACAAGCATAGTCACCTTTTACGGCAAAAGTAATTTCATGGAAGCAATACTTTATGAGGTGTTATGTTGTCACAGATGGTCACCGAGTTTATCCACATTGCCACCACGTTGACGAATGGACAACGTTGCGATGACCCCAAGTTTCCGCCACAGATTAACACCTTATTCAGTTTTGCTCGCCGGTCTTTCGCAGAGTTGTATAATACCGCAGCTCAAGAGCAACCAGGCATGTAGATTGCATAACTACTTAAGAATATTTTATGGGCATTTACATTTTAGCGACTTTGAGCTATATTACACAAGACTGATTTACACATTGCATTTTAGCACAGAGAGCATGGTAAACAATTTAAACTGAACGAGGGGAAGTAAAATATAAGAAATATCAATCCCCACAATAATCAATAATTCAATATTAACAGTTCAATATTTCTTCATGTGTGTGTGTGTGTGTGTGTGTGTGTGTGTGTGTGTGTGTGTTTGCGTACGTGCGTGCCGCAGTTTCACTTAAATACGTACCCCTCTTAGACACAGTATACTGACTCCCAGCCGACCACTCCTTGTCTCAGGCCCTTAATGCCGAGCGCCAGACATGGTAACAACAAGTACCATCTTTTAATGCCTTTATGGTATGACGGGATCGAACCCACGACCTTCTGCTCTCCGGGCAGATGCTCTACCACTGGACCACGGTGGCGGTCACATGCATGGGATCAATTCAGGAATGCTTTTGCTATTCGTTTGTAAAATTTAATTTTAGAGATATTTCTCAATTCACTAATTATAATATTTCTAATTTACGTTATTGGAAAGTCACGTAAAGAATAGAGGGAATCATTTATCGTAGTCTTTCGTTATCAACCATAATAACAGTTCAACGAGTGGCAATAGCTGAACCGAACCATGGCTTATTTGTTTTGAAATTAGGATTAACATACTGAATTGTTTGTTAGGGACTTTTAAACTGACCTCAGGTGCTTATCTTCACAATACATTGACTGACACATACGTGTACGTATTTTCTCCTGCTAGACACAAAGGATCGGACACTGAAGACCAAACTACAACAGAGGATGGAAGCGTCCCGAGGTCGAGAGTTCTGTAATTTTCTGGGCAAATTTGAACTGGTGGAAAGTTATGCTCGGGAATACGTCTTGAAATTGGAAACACCTGCGCTTCGCTGCTTCGACGAAGTACATAGCACGACGATAGAAATTCTAAAGATTCTAGCAGAAAAGTGTTTCGAGAAATTCCCTGATTTTGCAGACAGAGCAAAGGTGTTTAACACATTTTAATTCCCTCTCCTTAGTTAATTGTATTCTTTCACACAGTCATGGGCTAAGGCGACCAATAAGAAATCTTCACAGGACTCGAGCTTGTAAAAAAACACGCACCAGTGCAACCTATTCTTGAAAAATGCAACTCAGTAGTATTATCTATATCTGACTTGTCCACACAGCATCCATTTCTGAACACACTCAATACCTCTAAGCTTAATTTACCACACAACATCACCGGTCCTGTATCTGCATGCTTTACTGAGGTGAGACGTCATCAACATCAGGGTATTTCAATATAAGGAGAACATGTTCCTATTACGTTTCACAGAAATACGTCAATAACTTCTGTGACACTGTATCCAGAATTTGGAGTATGACGTCAACAATCTTCAGGTATGATGTCAGTTTTAGTGTGACGTCATTCCGATGCTACGTCACAATAAGATTAGAATGACGTCAACAATGCCCTCTGGATAACGGAAACAATACATTGTTGTATACATTGATATGACCCCAGGGCACATAGGATTTTTATGAACCCCTATATGGTTGCCCTCGTAGGTAATAATATAAGGGTAACACAATTTTTCAGGGCATTATCATTTGCAGAAGCCCGAGGTCTTCCATTAAATGCCCGACGAAGGAGGACAGTTGAAAAGACCGAGGGCTTCTGCAAATGATAATGCCCTGAAAAATAGAGTTACCGTTATTACAGCTAAAATGGAACGAATTTGTAATCAAATAAAAAGAAACAGCAATATCGGTTTTCAAACATTTACTGCAATCAACACGATTGTCACTGACCCACTTTTACAAATATGGAAACGTCATAGAATAAACCAGATGACGTCACTATAATACGTGACGTCACTTTCCCTACCCTATGACGTTACCTAACAAGGAGCTTGATAATGGCCCGTTGTCAAGCAATATGAGGGCATTATCAGGTTACAGTGGCCCGCTCACTTCTCATAACGTGCGGGCGGTTTAATGATAATTCTATCCATGTTAGATATAATATCAGATAGACATTAGTAGACATCTTACATGTGCAATGTATGTATTATTGTAATGATTGGAACATTTCTGTTTTCTACGTCATTCAGGAAATTATCATGAAGACAAAGAAAGCGACTCAAAATGACTGCAAAGAGGAAATACAGAGGTATTTCAAGATGGAGAATCTAGTGTACTCCCAGGATCAAACGTATGGCGGCGAGTTACGTAAGTGGAGTCAATGAATACAGTTATCATCCCATTGACTGGTCTCTCAGTTTCTATAAGAATATTTCTAAATTTAATTCGCTACTATACGACCGACATGTTTTGACATATCGACAAACTGGCTCGTACAGCAAATAGAGTTATGAATATATAGAAGATATATCACGTGTCGAGTGAAATATCATGTCTCCTTATCGAGTGACGGGGAAAGGAGATACTTTCACGAGTGAAGATTTCTCCTTTCCCCTGTCACGAGATAAGAGAAACATGATATTTCACGAGACACATGGAATATCCTATTTATATATACTTTTTGTGTAGTTTTCTACATTCCAAATGTAAATCTTGAAACGTCAATTCTCCCTACCTGACACGAAGGGCCGTCTCACCACCCCGTCACGAAAGTTCTTTATCATACATTTGGATATGATTGTGTACAAAATCAACTTTAACAAATTACCCTTGAAATGGGAAGGAATACAAGCTGGTCAAGTAATAAAAATGGTGCTTTGCGAAACGAACAGTCTCGATTGGCGAGTTAAATGAGACATTTACAGTTTATAACGAAACATTTTTCGAGAGTGAGTGAGTGAGTGAGTTAAAATTTTAAGTCACATCGGCAGTATTTCAGCCATATCGTGACTATCAATAGTTAAATATATTACATATTTTGAAACGGATGTAAAAACCTGTCAACGAGGGACAGTAAAACAACTAGACTTATCACAGCAATAAATTTAAAACTAGTATGTAATAATAAAATCAATAGCACTATACATATACATTACATTTTAAAAACGGGCTATAGATCGCCAGCAACTGAAGGTAGATCACCATGCTAGGGTCCATGGGGACTTACAATACTTTTGCTACCTGCATGGACCCCAGCCGGATTTACATCATCCCTTCAGCTGTTGGCGATTATTGACAAGTTTAGCCAAAGTTAAACGAACATATATACTACGAATAAAAACGTGGCTGAAATAAATATACTTTGAAAGACGTGGACTTACATACCCTCTCAGGGGGACAATAATTTTACACTACTTTAACCCCCTTCGAGGATATAGCCACTAACAATCTCAGTTATTGATTTATTTAACCAATTATAAAAGGAATGAATTTATTTACAATATACAATAATCAAAATTTATGAATTAATTCAATTTCCTTTAAAAAATCAAGAATAAAATGAGTACTTACCTGTGTAAAAAAGTCCTTCATAGTTGAAACTTTGAAATACTGATCCCTTGGGATGGAAAAATCAACACAATCAAGCAGGATATGCTTGACGCTGATTCTTTCATCACAAGGGATACAAAATGGAGGATCCTCACCTTTCAATAAAAATTCATTTGTATACCTGCTATGGCCAATACGACATCGTCGTATTATGACCTCCTCAAATCTGGACTGACAACCCAAGTAGGTGTAATTGATATTTGGTTTAATTGCATGTAATTTATTTATACTTGGGTGTCCCACTTTTTTTGCATTAGATCAGTGATGTAAGATCTAATTATGGGTTTATAATCAGTGTATGGTAGAAGAAGTGGTGTCACAGATTTGTTGAGTGCTGCTTTTGCAGCAGCATCGGCCATTGTATTACCAATGATACCAACATGGCTTGGTAACCAACAAAAGACGATGTCGTACTGGCCAGTAGCAAGATCATTTTGTAGTTCAATGATTTCACGTAAAAGTGGATGATGACAAGATATATTATTAATTGCCTGAAGACAGAAAAATAGAACTTTCATTCGGTAATCTAGATGATATGGTTCTGGATCCAATGACAGTGGCGCTGGCAACAGCGGCACCATCCTTGGATCCGTCTGTTAATATGGATTTGTAAGTATTATATGTGTTCCTTAATTCATTATATTGTTGTTGATAAATTAGTTGATTTGTGTCAGATTTCTTCAGTTTAGCTAAAGTTGGATCCACCTCTGGATGTACTAACTGCCATGGTGGAGAAGAGAAAAGCTGAGTGGGGGCTATATTACCATGGTTTATTTTAGCAGCAGAAATATCTGCTTGTAGTCGTATTCCTAGTGGTGGAAGAAGATAAGATTTAGTAAAGGGGATTAAAAACACATTTATATGCTGGATTGGAGTTATTGGAACGTAATTTAGAGATATATTGGAGAGCTAATTTAATGCGACGGTGTTTTAGGGAAGGCTCGTTAGCTTCCACATACAAACTATGAACAGGCGAAGTTCTGAAGGCTCCAAGGCAAATTGCTCTTACAAGCCCCACCATATATGATGGAGCCATAATCAAGTTTAGAGCGGATAAGTGTTCGATATAGTTGGAGGAGGGTTTTTTGATCCCCACCCCACTTAGAATTTGAGACAACTTTTAATAAATCTAGGGCCTTCAAACATTTATTCTTTAAGTATTTAATGTGGGGCAGAAAGGTCAAATGATGATCGAAAATTAGACCTAAGAATTTGGCTTCCTTTACAACTTTAATGGGAGTGTTATCTAAAATTAATTCTGGATCTTTATGGGGTTTATATTTTCTACAAAAATGTATGCAGTTGGTTTTAGATTTTGAAAATTTAAAACCATTTTCGAGACACCATTTCTGGATTTTATTTAAACATAGCTGAAGTTGCCTTTCAATAGTATGCATGTTTTTGCCACGAAGAGCGATCCATCAATCGAATCATTTAAAACTTTAGACAAACTATTTATCTTAATACTAAACAATGTGACAGACAAGATGCTTCCTTGTGGGACACCCTAATCCTGATTATAATGATCAGACAGGGTAGAACCCATGCGGACCTGAAATTGCCTGTCAGTTAAAAATTGTGATATAAATTGAGGCAAACGGCCTCGTAATCCAAAATCATGTAAATCTTTTAAAATACCATGTTTCCATGTAGTGTCATATGCTTTTTCTAGATCGAAAAAGATAGACACTGCATGTTGTTTATTTATTATGGCATTTTTAACAAATGATTCTAAGCGAACTAAATGGTCGATGGTACTTCTGTTTTTCCGGAAACCACATTGTATATTAGTAATAAGATGATTGGATTCCAGGTACCAAACTAGTCGATTGTTTATCATGCGTTCCATGGTTTTGCAAACGCAGCTTGTCAATGATATTGGTCGGTAATTTGATGGGTCAGTATGATCTCGACCGGGTTTTGGTATCGGGACAACTATGGCATCACGCCATGAAGGAGGAAAGTTCCCTGAGGTCCAAATTTCATCAAAAATATTCAATAGTGTTTGTAAAGATGAGTCAGGTAAGTGCTTCAGGAGTTGATAATGTATGTTATCAACTCCTGTAGCAGTATCATGAGCTTGTCCAAGGGCAGTGTGGAGTTCATGAATAGAGAATACTTCATTATAATCTTCCCCATTATCTGAATTAAAATTAATAGGTTTCTTTTCTTGTTGTTTTTGATACTTTTGGAATTGTGGTACATAGTTAGATGAGGAAGAGTGTTTAGCCAAAGTTTCACCAAGTTTATTAGCAATATCTGATTTATGAGTTAGTAGTTGGTCACCATTTTTAAGATGGTGAATACTAGATTTAGTGCCCTTACCTTTGATCCTTTGGATCATGTTCCATACCTTGGACATGGGCGTTCGTGAATTTATTTTTGACACATAATGTCGCCAAGATTGGCGTTTACTTTGTTTAAACTGACGCCTAGCTTTAGCGTTTAAAATTTAAAATGTATTAAGATTATGGACCATAGGATGACGTCGGAAATAATGCCCCGCCTTTTTCCTCGCCTTCCTAGCTCGCTTGCAGTCATCGGTAAACCATGGTTTACGTATGTGTGGAATTCCAGAGGACTTTGGAACACATTCTTCAGCTATTTTATTCAGTTCATCAACAAAACTTTGGATTGGGTCAGGAACGTCAATAAAGTGATCAGGTGTTAATTTTACACTACAGATATGGTCATATAGAGGCCAGTTAGCTTCGGTAAAGTTCCATCTAGAGGACGGAGGAACATCAGGTGGGGTAATAGGGTTTAATATGGTTGGAAAGTGGTCACTTCCACAGAGGTCATCGTGGACGGACCACTTAAATGCATTTAGAAAATTGGAATCTGTAACAGACAAATCCAGAGAAGAGTATGTGCCTGTACCAGGATGGAGATATGTTTTTGAATTATCATTAAAAAGGCATAGAGTATTGTTAGAAATGAAATCTTCTAGGAGCTTGCCTTTACCGTTGGTATGATCACTACCCCAAAGTGGATTATGTCCGTTCATATCGCCCATTATAAGACAGGGCTTAGGAATCTGGTCATATAAAGCTTGAAGATCGGTTTGCTGAATAGATGCAGATGGAGGAATGTAAAGAGAGCACAAAGTAAAAACAATGTGCATGGTGATACGAACTGCGGTAGCTTGTAGAGGGGTATTGAGAGGAACAGGGCTATGAATAACACCCTGCCTCACCAGGATTGAAGAACCTCCAGTTGCTTTAGCACCTGGAGGTGAAAAGAAATGATAAGAATCGTATTGTCTAATGTTCAGCTGATCTGTAGTTTTAAAGTAAGTTTCCTGCAAACAAAAGGCTGATGGTTTCAAATCTTGTATTAATAGCTGTAAATCATTAAAATTGTTCCTTAGGCCTCTGCAATTCCACTGTATAACACGGTTAGAACTGGTCATGGTGGTTCTACTGGGGATCTTGACCGGGAGGGAGGTCTATTCCCATGGCCTTCAAATTGATTTTTAACCGTCACAGTCATGGACTGAGAAGAAGGCATCTCCAGATGGTGGAGGGCCCTGGCCGTTTTTTTCAGTTTCTTTTTCTCCTTATTCGTCAAATGTAAGACTCCAATTGTTGATGGTTCTACTGATTCATTTGAAGTTTGTGGTGATTGTACGACCAGAGTCTGTGAAGCTGAGGTTGCTCTTAAGTTATCATCTGGAGACGTTTGAGGTGAGATATCTAGTATGATCTGCTGATCACTAACCCATGATATGTTGGTTTGGCATCCGGTAGATGCTGAAGCAACTTTGACAATCGGAGTGGAAGTTACTGCTGCTGAGTATGATTTAGTAGAAGTGTTTGGGGATTGAGACTGAACTACTTTTTTAGCTTCCTGGAAAGAGACATTGTTAGTGTGTTTTATTTTTAGAATTTTTGATTGAAGGATGAAGTGAGGACACAGTTTGGATGAGGCCAAGTGGTCTCCATCGCAATTTGCGCATTTAATGGCATGTGTGCACTCAGTATTTTCATGTGAGCCACTGCAGCGGACACATACGGAGCTGAGGGTGCAGGTCTTGGCACCATGTCCGAATTTCTGACACCTGTAACATCGGAGTCAATTTGGGACATAAACCTCCACTCCGATATTAAAGTATCCAGCTTTGATATGTTCAGGAATTGTAGAAAGTGAAAAAGTAAACAGATAAGTGTTAGTTTTGATAACAGTGTCATTTTGTTTTCTTGTGAATCGCTTGACAGCTGAAACACCTTGTTTTGCCAGTTCTGTTACAATTTCATCTTCACTCATGTCGGACAGACATCGGGCTCTGTCTCTGACGATGCCCCGACATGAGTTCAAAGTTCTGTGTGCGGAGACAGCAACCTCCACATTTGCAAATTTGTTGAGTGATAATAAGTTTAGAGATTGCTGTCTCCGCATACACTCCACAAGTATGGAGCTATTACGGAGACGGGTAACATTCTTGACCTCACCACAACAGCCATTGATTGCCTTTGAAATGGCAAACGGGTTTAATTTTATGGGTTGATGATCAGATGACTCAATGACAATAAATCGAGCCCAGGAATCCAATGTGATATCTATTTCGTCATCTGATGTGCTAGCATCTAAGTGTTTTCTCTTTGAACCAGAGTGTTTGTGAGACATAGTGAAAGATAGTGGTTCTGCACCCCTGCTCCCCACCCACCACCGAGTGTCAACAAGGACGGTGTCTTATTGCATTGGATATCCAAAATGCAAACACCAGGGCTACAGGGGTGTTATACTCCAGCAAATATGACATGAATAGCTATATTTGTCTACTAAATTTATTGCAAAGCTGGTTCTGCGAATAACAATAATTTAGAGACATACAGAATTCAGCGGTCAACATTACCAGATTGGCCCATGAGCCACCGCCTTCTGGCGTAAGACTCTAGGCAATTTATTCCATTTAAAATAGTTAATGCATACAAATTATGCATGGCCAAGGCCAAAATATACATCAAAATACAACACATGTGTGCATATACAATATTACGCACAGGGCCTGGCATGACCAGCCGATTGATAAGACCGGGCCCATCTTACCACCCGTCTAGGCTAAGTAAGGGTCGAAGTAGTGTGTTGGGCAAAGGAACACAGTTCCAGGAACCAGTGCCCTCAACCACCAGACTCCCGTCCTCCGCCGACACAGGGACGCAACCCACGGCAAACAGGTTGCCCAATTTTGTCGCCTCATACGACAAGCAATAGGGTGCTGTGGAAATATTCTACCCCGGTTCCACACGGGGGAAGAGCTATTAGCGCTACCCAGCACTCACCACGAGGAGGTTGCTCTTCACGAGTGCCCATTTTTCGAGAGAAAAACAAACGCCATGAAGCCTGTGTTAAGTGTACCTGTTACAGTACAAGTATACTGACGTCATTCCATTGACTGGTCTCCGAAAAGTTTTCTGAATTCACTTGGCTTGCAACTGGTTATGCTGAGTGGTAGGGGTAAGCTGCGTTTGAAGACAGTCAGCCCCATGTTAAACTAACAGCAAAAACCGAGCCTCTTTAGCGAGCCTCCCAAAGGGATGCTCGGGAAAATCCCATGACGTCACTCAACAGGGAAACACCTCTCTCTCTGATCTCTGTCACCCCTCGGGCTACAGCCGAGCGACTATGTATTTTTGCAAGCGTGACAAACATCTCATCTAAACGACAAGAGTATGCGACTTCTATGTACAATTTATTATCCCCAGTTCAATCAGGTCTGATAGAGTCGGGGATCTATCTCACACAGACCTTTACAATACTAAACTATATTAATATAAGATGGATATATATTATAGTGTATTTACATTATCTACATCACTAGCTCTAACCCACGAATTGAATTTCTTAGGCCAATGAAACCATTTGACAAAATATTCTTTATTAACACCTTTTCCATGGGTCTTTAAGACGGTCTCCATCTTCCACAAATCATCGGCTCGAACATCTACTTTCTGTAGTTCAGACTGATCGAAGGTTCCATGAATATCATCCCCACTGTAGTTCTTGAGATGATAAATGGCCAGTCCCCCTCGTACAATCCTACGAGAGATGGTGAATATTTCTCCAGTCCAATGTTCATCATATTCCCTGCTGAATATATTCCTCAGGTGAGATATTCTAACTTGATATCCCAGCTTAAAACGAAATAGTTTTTGGCTTGTCTTCCTGTTGTTCTTTGTCTGCTTGGGCCAGTACATTTTCCACCAGATGTTAGTTTCTTGGTTTTCAGTCACCTTGGAAGGGCGCATACCTATTGTTCAATGATAGGTATGGTTATAGCTGTTGGCAAAGGACTGTAGCTTGTCCACATAGACGTAGGACTGTTTATAGGTGAAATATCTGTAGAGTTTGTCTAGGGCTCTCGCTTTCTCAAGGATAGGTTTGAAGAGAAGCCCGTTTCCAAAATAGCTGATATCACGTATAACCCTTACAAGTCTTTCTAGAAAAGTGGCTTCCCAGCATTTCTTTAATTTCTTTTCAATCCATCTCTCACTCTTCCCCTGATCTTCATAATCTTCTTTCTTGTTCCAGATATCTTCCTTACACACATCTAGAGTAGTCTCCCACAGGTTTTCAAGACCTCTCACCTCTCTGTCTTTATCAACATCTGTGGTTGCCCTTGTAGAACTAAGTATATCTTGATCTTCATGATCCATAGAATCTATTTTAGGTCGTTTTCTCAAGGGTTGTCCCTCATTCTCAGGACACCATGTCTTGACATGTCTTTGTAAGTCATGAATATCTTGAAAGACGAGATCACAATCATCACAAGCAGGCATGTCTGAGAGCTCTTCCTCAGACGTCTGTTCACTTTGAAGGTCTGGCTTCATATGAACATCCCAATGCTCACTCTCTCTATTTATTACAGATCCAGCAAGGGCATTTAGACATAATCTGCCAGAGCTTGATGTGAAAGGTTTCAAATCGATGAGTAAGTGTCCAAAGGGCTTTGCTGTAGCTTCATCATACTTTCTCATCAGTGTATGTGCCTGGCCTGGATACATCTGTCTTGCCAGAGTCATCACTTGCTGCTTGTCCACCGGATTGTTGAACAGTACCAAATAGTGACAGTTTCTTCTCTGGGTAGGATCTTTGCTATAGTACAAATTCTGATTGATAGCAATGACAGACAAATTGCTATGATGGCTTCCTTCACTAAATACGTCTGTAACTCTGGAATCTTTGGTGGCTGTTGACATGAGGTCATCCAACACAATCAGGTTTCTAACTTTTGGGTTCAGAAATGCATCCTGTTCCAAGTTAGCAGGAATTCCTTGTATAAATTCCACTCGTGGGTATACAGTAGATTTAATGTCATCATAAAGATATTACCAGCGTCGATAGAGCCATATTAAACATTGGGGGGTAGGTTGTGTGTTCATATTGGTTAGCAGCTGTTTCACAAGGTAAGTTTTCCCACATGAGGTAGGGCCTGACACAATCATCGTAAATGGGTGCTGGAGAAGCTTTGTTCGAGCCGGAGTGGGAGCCCATGGAGCAGGAGCAGGAGCCAGCGGAGCAGAAGCAGGAGTCAACAGAGCAGGAGCAGGAGCAGGGGTAGAAGACCCGTGGATTTCTTAATAATGACGTCTCATATTAGATGGTTTTGAAAATTTCCTCAAACAGAGTGGACATATGGTAGACTTTTGTAAGGCCATGTTGCCTCTTCAGTGTTCAGGGCTTAAATGATGACATTCCAAAGGCCTGAGACTATTTATAGGGAAATACGCCAATGTCCATAAGCCAGACTGGCCACTCCACCCTCCAATAGGTATCGTTTGTCATCAAAGGGACTCAGTCCACGTTTGTTGAGCTGAATGTTATATAGCTCATGTCCAAAGCTCCTGATCTGGGTCATGGTTAACATGTGAGCCTCTCTCTCAAACAAGCATTGTTTGTAATGCACATGCTTGGTGTGATGCTTAATCACAGACGTTTTTACTCCCTTGTCTGTTTTCTTTTCTACCAGTGACTCCTCCTTTTCAGAGACAAGAGAATACATTTTGGATTTGAGACCAACAAATTCTTGGATGGGGAGACCATGGGTCTCATCTTTCATTTTGCCTAAGACCTTCTTGTTCTTGGTGCTATAGAGAGGGTGGTCCTTGTGATACTCTGAGGTATCGAATAGATCCCGGTCCTCCAACATATCTGCATAAATATCCTCTGTCCGGATGTTTATAACACAGAGAGTCTGTGTCTGTGAATAGCAGCTGAGCTCTGGCACCATACTTGAGCTTGATATAGTTGTAGTGGAAGTCATACATGAAAATATTGGAGATGTCAAGAATACTGAAGCCAACGTAGATGGGTCGGTTGAGATAGAGTTTATGTTTCTTCAGATGAACAGCAACCAGATTTTCATTGAAGATCCTGAGCGCTTGAAAATTGGGTTTGGCTATCAGCTTCTGAGCTCGCTTGGGTCCTTGCACTAGTTTCACGTCCACTCTCTTCCTAAGATTCTCCATGGTTTTGCCGAAGACGGCATTGTTCATCAGTTTCCAAAAATCTTTCTCGAAGTCATTCTTAGCCTGTTTTCTGCGTTCAGTATTGAACTGTATGTAACCCTTTAACCAGGGCTGCTGTTGGAACTTTAGAACTCGATGAACCTTGCTTAATCTCATTCCCAAAGACAGATAAAACTTTAGATTTCAATAGTGAAGAACATATTTCTGCTTTGGTTGCAAATTGGGAATGAGCTTCTGAACAGCATTGATATCTTTCACGCACTCAGACTGCTTCTCTGCTGGTCTCTACTCTTTGTTTTTATCTTCATTTTCTCTCAGGTCATCCTCCAGCTTTCTTTTCAAATTCATGGCAAAAGGGGATAACATATCATCTGTAACTCCAATAGACTAATTGTGATGGTCATGGAGTTCCTTTGGATAGTCCAAATCCACTTCCAAAATGTAGCCTTCTTGAGCATTATCAAGGACCTGAGTCACATCAGTAAAGTCTTCAGTATGGACCCATTCAAACACAGAAACTGGCAGAAATTGCGACATAGCCCATCCATACAAATTGTTGGCATCTAAGTACAGGTTATGGTTGTTAGGCTGTTCAGGATTGTAACTAGTGACATTGGGGTGGTTGGCTTTAGCATACCGATGACTGATCATATATATACCACCTCTCAAGCCTTGCTCCACAAAGAGATGTTGGTCAATATCTGTCAGTAATTCTAGTTGGACTCCTGTCATTTTAAGGGCAGTAAGCCAGGCAAGACCGGGATAGGTGTAGAAATGGGCGGGGTCTAAACAATAGGCATCCAAACAGAGGTTTCTAAAATTTTCAAAAACATCTGCTAGAGCTAACACATCTGTCAAGACATAGAGGTCATGCTAGTGCCCGAGGTTTTGAAGGCCAAAGGTGTCCCATACTGCTTGTGCATGGTTATAATCTTCTATAGAGACATCCTCTCCAGAAAGAGAGCTATAGAATGCTTCTTTAGGGGGTAAAGTGGTCTCTGAAAATCTCTGTTTAGAATCAAAGTATTCATAAGGGTAAACTTGTTTTCTCAAGAGCAAAGGTAGTCTCTCTGGATCAAACTGTTGAGCCATGTGACTGAAGTTAGCAGGTCCTTCCTTGGCAAGGTTTTTCACTAACGTCTCCAGGGGGGAATTCATAAACTGATAGGAGTCAATGAAATCCACACACCCTAGGGAGATTTTATCCATGTTGTTGGGAATACAATTGATCTCTTTGTCTTGGATTTTCCCGATGGCCTGCATGATGAGATGGCTATCATAACCCTGAAGGTTATGGAACACCACGGGAATCCTTCCCGTAAATTTGTAATGCTGGTTACAAACACTATGGGCAGCTCCCTGAAATTTTCCCGTCACGTGGCAGTGGTCTCGAAGGTTTTTGACAGATGTGGCAATGGGTAGCTTTCTTGAAGTTCTGCCAATCACATCCAGTCATGTGAAGAGGCTCTCCTTGCTTAAATTTCTGAACTATGTCCTCCTGTTCTTGGATCATATAGTCTACAAATTTTTTTGCTGCATCTAGACCTCTGTGAATAACAGGTGGTTTGCAATGGTCAGGTGTGAGACCCACTACTTTGTAAGCAAAACCACATGCAAGATGCTTGGTTAGCTTTTCAGAGGACGATAAGTTTGGATCTTCAGCACAGCTGGAGATGCTGACCTGGAGGGACTCAAAGTCAGCAAAAAGAATGTAGGGTGCCTTCAGTTGTTTCTTCACATGTTGTAATTGATAGGATAGCCATTTGTCTTCCTCTTTTGGAAGTTCAATTCGCTGGGGTCCGTTGGTTTGGCAATAGGGAATATGCTCCAGAAGTAATTTCTCTTTGGTAAATCCGTGGAGACAATATGAGCAGTAATGCTTTTTTCCATTGTATTTTGTTCTGCCTGCTAAGAGACGACTCATGTCTTTTATCCAGCAGTAATGGGTCTTCTTCCCTTTAGATATCAGAAGTAGGTTGACATGTCTCTCAAATTGTTGCTTGGTGATGTGGATGGGGTACACCTGTCTTTTGTCATAGCCAAACACGTTGATAGAAATCTGGTTTTGAGACTCAAATTTGGTAATATCCCGTAGTTTAACTGGAAAGTTGATACCTTTGAAATTCAAGTCCCAAACATATGGTTTGTACTTGGCTATGCGTTCAGCATGATTCTGTACATTGTGTAAGGCAGCCAGAATCGACCACAGGAGGCATTGTGTATCTCTGTTCTTCACATTGACAGTGGCATATTTAGACCTCAGTTTGATAGGGAGAGGAATGTAGCTGGATCCTCTCAAGAGACGATATTTAGCTGTATTGATGGTCAGATCCAAGACCTTATCCACAGTCCAGTTGCTACCCTCTCTCGATGAAGGAGGTATATATCTTCTTAATAGACTCCCTCATCCCCTCCTCAAGATCTTCCCACTTGAGAGCTGTCTGACACTTGCCTCTAAAGAGAGGCTCAGCTGTGTCAATCATATCACCTCGTCTCCGGGTCATCTTGACTTAATAGCCCCTTTCTCTGTGATGGCTTTCTTCAAGATGGAGTTTACTTCTTCAAAATGAGACCTTAAAAATTGCATGGGGTCGTATTTTGCCACACCTTCTCCGGGAATGGTATATACTTACATGGTGCCCTTCAATGCTTTTTGTCTACAAGGATTATCTTGTTGGTGCTGCTCATCATCAACAGCCCCACCCCCTATCTGCACATGCTTAGCAGGTGGGTATATTGATTTCATATGTCGCTGCCAGTTGTCCTTTCTGGTGAAGTTTAGCTTGCACTGATTGCAGTTATACTCCTGAGGTCTATGGCTGGTGCGCTTTTGTCTATTTAAACTTCCGCTATGGGCGAATGTTTTGTCACAGATCTGACAGGAGTACATCTTGTTTGGTGCCATGATATCTAAAATAAATAGAAATAGTATATGAAGTGATATTTTATTTATCATAACAATTAAATATTTTTATCATAATAACTCCTGATCATCCGGTCATCAACATGAATAATATTAGAGGCTGCAAGATTAAATCACTAAACTATATAACAATAGAATTTTTCCATATATTTAATAACATACCAATATGTGTATAATCATTATAGCAACTGTATTAAATCATATACATCTAACAAAATACTTAATACTCAAAACCAATGACCAACATATTTATTTTATATCAGACGAGTGCAGATGTCAACATAGATAACCATTTGACTATAATTCTATGAGTCATAAATAATAATGATATATTCTGTGATTTTATTAATAAATAATATACTTATATTTTGAAAGCCTTAATGAGTGAGCATTCCTTTAGGTTATGGTCTCTTATTAACATATCTATAGCAACATTGATGTTGTCATCAAATGTTTCAGCACTTCATACGAAACACTGACATGTCGATCACGTCCTATAATAGCACCCTTACACACCTAGAGCTGGGTTTGATGTGTCTATTCAAAGATGCATAGCGAACATTGAAGGCCAGGTTCTGCATCTTAGAACGGGGCTACTCTACCATTTCCATGACTGACATGTCTCGAGGTGTCCTAGACTGACCTCCATATGAGTTATATAATTACACCTCCATTAATAACTCATACAGTCGAGCACACAGCCAGCAGTCGGTTTCTAGGATGGTGTTAACATGCATAAGTTTTCTTTAAAGTAACTTTCAACTTAAAACTAGTTTCCTGCACAGGACAGACCTTTATCAGACTCTATACTCAGGCTATAAGAAATCTGCTCGGTCCTTTTACTATTTGAATGAGAAAGATGACTGGACTGGACTGATATAGAAGATTTAACGTGCGCTTTCCGACTATAGCGTATTTCGCACACGGAGAGAAAGGTGAGCTATGTGTTCCCTTATATAGTAATTGTTGGACGAGTTCATTTCAACCAACCTATAGATAAAATACACTGTGTATAGATAAAATACATGACTGCCTATGGCAATACAATATAAGGGGTAGCAGGTTGTGCCTAGCTCCTGGCTAACGCTATGTTTGGGAATGACTAGACTATGAATTACCCCTCTATTGTGGACTCGCCTACTCTCGATGACGAGTTGTGGCTATTGTAGACTGATGGGCGAGTTTAATTCAAATAGCTTATACATAATATACATTACTGCCTATGGTGAGTCAATGTGAGGGGTAGCTGGCTATGTTTAACCCATCGCTAACGCTGTGTTGAGAATGAATGGGTAATGAATCACCCCTCGTTGTGGACTCGCTGATTCATTCAGGTTAGAACGTGTCCCAACAGGTCACAACAGGTTTTACTACACTTCGTCGCCTTGTTGTATAACCATATTGGATAAGTGTATGCGACTTATTTGAATAGATTTCATATATATATATATTTATATATATATATTCAATCTGTTGAGGGTATTTACATCAGTCCTAAAACAACGTATGAATCTGTAAGTAGTTAACTTTTGTCCCTATACATACACTGGTTGACTCAAAATTTAGCTCCGATTGCACAATACCTTGAAATGTTCGAATCTCACTGTTGAACTGCTAGGTCAACATGTAGATATTCATTGTGTATTTAGAGGTCGTTTTTATTTTTTATTTTTTGCTTCATGCAGTGTTTGTAACGCTAGATTACGGTGAGAGATTTGTCACGCTTGTAAAAATACATAGTCGCTCGGATGTAGCCCGAGGGGTGACCTAGATCAGAGAGAGAGAGGTGTTTCCCTGTTGAGTGACGTCATGGGATTTTCCCGAGCCTCGCTAAAGAGGCTCGGTTTTGCCGTTCGTTTAACATGGGGCCGACTGTCTTCAAACGCAGCTTACCCCTACTAATATGCTGCTTCCAAGATGCATCTTCAATCGTGTATTCTATGAATAAGTGCTCGTCGAGTTTTTCTTTGGTGGTTATGCTTTACAATTTTCAGAGAAAACACACTTGATTTACGACCGACTCCGTGGCCTAGAGGTAGAGCGTCCGCCCGGAGAGCGGAAGGTCCGGGGTTCGATCCCCGGCTGTGTCATACCAAAAGACGGTAAAAGATGGTATCTGTCTGGCGCTGGGTATTAAGGGCTAAAACATGAGTTGTCGGGTCGGTATAATGTGTCTGAGTGGGGGTATCATGTTAAACTTCGGCATGGTATCTCAGTGGGCTAGCACTATTCGAAATCAGTCCGGACTAGTACAAGCAGCCACATACACGCACACATACACACACACACGTGCATGCATGTCGCTATATATACTGAACCAAATTAAAAACTTCACAATCCTAAAATTGTAACATTTTGACCAGTTATCATTGTGTGCCCTTATTGTGTATTTAAACAGTAATGGCCACGTATTGTCTTTAGATAACACCCGTTTTTGTGCAGGTGATTCGATCAAAATCATGTGCTCAGCACTGTAGTGGAAAAGTGTTTTTTCACGTGCAACTGGTCACGTGGCCATTATACCGCACGTGTTTTCAGCCATACTTTTAAGCAGTCATTAACCAAAAGAGAAAAACACAAGAAAACAAAAGTCTTTACGGCCATTTGTCATGCCACGCCTTAATAGCATCGAACACGTCTGGGATGCTCTTGGCAGAAGTCTGCGCACGCTCAAGAACCAACCACAGAATTTGCAAGATCTTGGCACCATTTTGCAGCAACAATGGCGTCGTCTTCCCAATCATGTATTCACAAGCATCACAAGGTCCATGCGGAGGCGTTGTGTGGCAGTTGTCAACGCACATGGTGGCCATACACGCTACAGAACTTGTGTGCAATTAGATTCTCGTGCTTTGGACTTATGATTTAAACTGTTGATGTTATTACCAAATACCGTAGGTGCTTGGAACAAATTATGGTTACCACCGTTAATTAAAATCCTTCTTTGGACATTAATGATTAAAAATTACCTTCTCTGATACATTTGTATATCATATATGGGATTACTTTAAGAAAAAATTTTTATTTGACTCAGTATCAGTGAAATAATCTTGGACGCGACTTCAAACCCAATTTCACCTCACTTGATTTCCATGGTTAGAATAGAGTTTTCATGACTGGACATACATCATATATACTTTCACCGACGAGTATTGATTTATTTGATACCAAAATACGCTTTGGAGATATTCATTTTCTAAAAGGACTGAGTTAGTAATCACTAAATAAGCGTTGTCTAAATGCATTTGTATATTTGGCTGCGCAGAAGTTTGCTTTAGAATAATCAATCAAGCAAATGAACAAAGTCAACAATGAAACTAGGATCGGAGATCGTCCATCCGCTCGCTTCTCAAAGGAGACAAATTTTCTTAACAACAATTCAAAGTTAGAGAAATGAAATTTTACACACTGTATTAGTGGTCTTAAATGAGTTATGACCCTTGCTCCGTGCATTTCAACTTGGTCCATACTGCGTGAAATGGTGACCGATTTTCTACAAAAATTACATGAATGAGTGAGTTGGGTTTTACGCCGCTTTTAACAGTATTCCAGTTATATCACGGCGTGTCAGCTTAATGTGGGAGGAAAGCCCGAAGTGATGCAGGTCTCAGACGTTTAACACCTCGGTGAAACCCACGAGCACGGGTATGGTGCTGACAAACCTAGAAACATCATCGGAGCGAACCGGGATTCGAACCCACAATCATAGGTTTCTGGCGTGCCCAAGGGACGCAACTCTGCACAGCGAATCGCGGCGCCCAAGAGGGCATGCTTATATAAGAGATACTTGTCAAGACTGATTTCGAAAATTGTATGTATACAATTACATGATAGTTGAACTGAAATACAAATTCTAACTGACAAACAAAGAAAATAATTTAGCTGGGGTAAGACTATTCGGTATCACGGCAGTCATAACTTGTTTGAACACATAACGCTTAGTCGACTGCGAGTTCAACTCCAAGCATGGTTGTAGCCACCTATCACTGTGGGGAGCTTTGTCTGGTGGCAGTGATAGTATAAGAGAGCTCCGCGAACGGGATGACGATGCGTGTGCGAAATGCGCTAGAAGTCGGAAAGCGCACGTAAAATCTCCAGTGTAAGTAAGTAAGTAAGGGATGACGATGTGAGGAGCTTGATGCTTTCAGAGTTTGAGAATACACAGTTACGGCCCTCGATCCATGTTAGTAAAGAGTATAGTGTCTACGATAGGGATACATTTTCAAAGAAACTAATGAGGTTAGCTTATCTAATTGATACTTATTAAGACTGAAAGTTTTTTTCCAGAAAAGGGGCCTTTTGTGTGTATACATTTTCACATTTAATATTTTATTCTGATGACACTCCAGCGACCCATGTGACTATCCGTTCTTAAGGCTTGATAGGACTCTTTCTTTATAGTTTATATTCACTATTTTATGAACAAACAAAATTCTAATGTTCCAAATGGCGGGTGATGGTGATAACGCTGTTTCTTGTTAATTCTAAATTTGTTGGCTCTGTTACCATGGTAACAATCAAAATCTGTTTATTTCTCAGTAGTGAACATGTAATGTAGTCCATTTGCGAATGTCTATTGTCCGTTCTAGGAAAAGAAGAGGAGAAACGAAGGGAAGAAGAGGAGGAGGAAGCAGAGAGGAAAAATAAGGCAGCGTCAAAATTTAGCGTTCAGATAGGTACTGGCGTATTGATAGCGTCACGATCACGAAAAGGACTTCTCATTTAATACATCAGAATGTATATGTAATATCTGCTGGACTCCTGCGATTTGAACCTGGTCACTATATGTGGTGTTGTTTATAACTTTATTAAAATTAACATAGTTCCTCGAATAGTGTGTATATAGAAACAATATACAGGCTGAAGCTACTCCTTCTGATAATGAATATGCATCTACCGAGTACATAGTTACAAAATATGATTTTTATAACATGTTTATCAGAATGTTTCTACATTTCAGGCTCAGTAAAGGATGAAGATGTGAACGGTATCGGCAAGGCATTGCTGAGTCTCAAATCCTATTACCAGGTACATTGCTATATCTTACTCCATGATGAATGTGTCTTTTCAATTTGACCAGCTCGGCAATTGTTTTTCTCAACATATGTCATGCATAGACTTCAAACCCGATACAGCTCCCATATAACACTGGAGACATTATAAGACACTGAAGGTCGACGTTACATTCTTCAAGTTTTTCCTCATTTTCCAAACAACAGCTTATCTTTGCGAAGAATGTCATCGATTAACTCAAGCTTTTGTCGATATACCTATCTGACATCAACACAATATTTGAGGCTTAGAACTTATCAATCAACACACAATTTCAATTGTTTTGTGCATTTCAGACATAAACAGTTACATATTTCTGAGAGGTCCTTATAATGATGACATATAGCAAAACCCTTTAAAAATGGCAAATTTCTGGTAGTCCTTAGGATATCTTAACTATTGGGCAGTGTGGCAAGAACTATAGGACTAGTGTCAATTTCTACCGCTGGTATAGTCAAACATTCCTCGACATATTTTGCTAAATACATAAGAATATGACAGGAATTGTTGCCTACTAGTTTCTTGTAGGAGTAGAATGTTGGATTGTCATAGCAGTAAACTGGTATATACCTGTTTCTTATTGTAGTATAGATAGGGCAGACAAACGAAACATATATGACATTTTCACTTCATTAAGATTACAAACTTTACAAAACACACTGAGATTCATCAACACCCTCGCTCGCCCCACAGTTGTTTGAATAGGCAACTCGTCTAATTTCCATAAGCATAAAAACCTGACTCTGTCTCTTATATTCATTACGTAATACCCAGTATTTAACATTGTTTTGACTTGTACATAATTCCGTCACATGGTAGCTGAATTCATTTTATCAGTAAGAATCTATATGTTACGCTCACGTAAACGATTCTTGAATATTGCCAAGAAGAGATTAAAATCACCAATGTTCTGGGATAGCCATACATCACCAAAACCGACACTGAAGAGTAAATAAATGCTAGTATCTAACGTCCCCTGCCCATGTTTTCACACCAGCTTCATCCAAGCCTTTTAATTAAAATATAACACCGATATAGTGTGAACCCCGTATCTGAAGATGCAACCAATTTGGAAGGCCTTAAATGTACCCTGTGCTAGTTTTGTGGCTTGCCGGGAGTATTTGCATTGCATTCTAGAAAGAATAAATGAAACGTATGTATTCATGTGTCTTCGGTGAAAGTGGATTCTTTTCATGCAGTTCTTCCATGTGCTTAAGACCCGTGAAGATCCGGGGTAGAAAAGGTCTTCAGCAACCCATGTTTGCCGTTAAAGGCGACTATACTTGTCGTGAGAGGCGAATAACGGGATCAGGTGGTCAGGCTCGCTGACTTGGTTGGTGCTTGTCATCGTATCCCAATTGCGAGGATCGATGCTCATGATGTCAATCAAAGGATTGTCTGGTTCGGACTCGATTATTTACAGGCCGCCGTCATATAGCTGGATTACTGCTGAGTGCGGCGTTAAACCACAAACAAACAAAATATAAAATGAAAGTATTCGTGTTTCTTCAGTGAAAGTGGAATCTTTTCATGTAATTCTTTCGCGTGGTCAAGGAGAGTGAACTACTGCTCTCTGTGTACCAATCCTCGTGTACATTTGTTTCAGATTGCTGCACAACGTCTCTGTGACGTCATCCCCATGATCATTCAGCTGCACGTGTTCAAGGAACAGGTGGAGGATATGCGAACCCAGCTGATGGACATTGCTTCTGATGAAAAGACCATGGACCACATCGAGGAAGATGCAGACATGGCCTATCAGAGGAGGGAATGCAAGTCACGTCACGAGAGACTCCAGCTGGCGGAGGAAGAACTTGACAAAATCTAATCTTCATTAATTTTTATCCATGCTCTGTCTCTGCTTGCTTCAGTCACCAACCATCGTTGTCCTGACAACCCATCTGTAATTTCTTTAATGCATTGACATATGTTAATGATGTATTGGGAATCGTGCGATGGATTTTTATATTTAAACGGATAAAGCTCCTCCATGGCAGGAATCGAGTGAGTGAGTATGGTTTTACGCCGCTTTTACCAATATTCCAGCAATATCACGGCGGGGCACACCACAAATGGGCTTCACACATTGTACCCATGTCGGGAATAGAACCCGGGTCTTTGGCGTGACGAGCAAACGCTTTATCCAGTAGGCTACCCGACCGCCCCTGGCAGGAAACGAAGCCATTTTGGTTTTTGAATGGACGAATGTATCATGTCGTACTACTTTTCATTTTCTAAATGCGTTTTAGCTTATATTACTTGGTTTATGGATTTCTACAAATCAGGAATGTCATGAAAATATTCAGTCTAAGGTTTCGTTTATTATCGCGGAGCCTGATAATCAATCAAACGCGACAATACTCGCAAATAATTTCCCTGCCTTATCCGATCCCTGAAGATTCCGGGGTAGAATAGGTCTTCAGCAACCCATGCTTGCCGTAAAATGTGACTATGCTTGTCGTTAAAAGGCGACTAACGGAATCGGGTGGTCAGGCTTGCTGACTTGGTTAATGCATGTCATCGATCCCAATTGCTTTGTTCGATGCTCATGAAAATCATTGGATTGTCTGGTTCAGGCTCGAATTTTTACAGACCGCCGTTAATGGCTGGAATATTGCTGAGCGTGGCGTTAAACAATTTAACAAACCAACCAGCACTGCCTTATCCAAAGTAGTAATACATGTTCAGTGACGCGTAATCCAGGCTCTTAACATCACATCGACCAATTACATGATATAGCATCACCGGCACTCAAAGCAGTGCATATCACAGGGAGACTAAAGGGATCGGGTGGTTAGGCTCGCTGACTTGGTTGATACATGTCATCGATCCCAATTGCGTGGATCGATGCTCAAGTTGGTAGACTAACGGGATCGGGTGGTCAGACTCGCCATCTTGGTTGATACTTGTCTTCGTATCCGAATTGCGTAGATCGATGATCATGATGTCAATCACTGGATTGTCTGGTCCAGACTGGATTATTTACAGACCGCCTTCATATAGCTGGAATATTGCTGAGTGAGGCGTTAAACAACAAACAGACAAACCAAAGCATATCACATGTGAGTATAAAATCAAATGGGCTTATGTCATGGCCTGTTTGTCCGTAATCCGTCATAAACAACTTCTCCTAAGAAACCACTCTACCAATGAACCTGCGACCTCACATGCTTGTTATCTCCAATGATAACATTCCGATTGTTCAAGAGGTTTAAATCCCATTTTCAAAATGGCCTCCAAGGCATGCTTGTTCCGACTAAGCTTGTTGTAAGAGACGACTGACCGGTTCGGGTGGTCAGGCACGCTGACTTGGTAAATGCATGTAATCGTATCCCATTTGCGTACACCATTGCTCATGAAGTCAATCACTGAATTCTCTGGTCCAGACCGCCGTCGTATGGCTGTGTGCGGCGTTAAACAAGCAACAAACAAATCCAACCAATGATGACACCCCAATTACTTCAGCACGTTCGAATCCAATCTGCTATAGTGGAACTCTATTTGTGGATATTTCTCAACCATTGTTCAATGATTTACGTAGGGCTTCACTCTCACATTCAGGTGACGCACCGTGATATAATTGGAATACTGTTCAAAGCGGTGTTACACACATTACACTCACTCACTAACTGGTATAAAAATTTTACATTTAAATGTTCCCAATTTTGTTGATGAATATTTTAAATTATGACCTTTTTTGACCATGCTCTTAAAATTCACCCAAGAGGAATGTTTGGCTCTGTAACTTCCTCTCCCTTACAATTGCCGGCATGTGGGAGCTAGACTTGGGCAAGTAGTTTTCAGATACGTCATAATTTGTTCAAGTCATAATATAATACCCGTGAAGATTCAGGGATAGAATAGGTCTTCAGCAACCCATGCTTGCCGTTAAAGGTGACTATGCTTGTCGTAAAAGGCGACTAACGGGATCGGGTGGTCAGGTTCGCTGACTTGGTTGATGCATGTCATCGATCCCAATTGCTTGAATCGATGCTCATGATATTAATCACTGGATAGTCTAGTCCAGACTCGATTATTCACAGACCGCCGTCATCCCAGATAGCAGTCAGACGTTGGGCCAAATCAAAATTACGCCTGTTTTATTCTTCAATACCTCCCAGGCAGCCTAAAATGTTGTACCAATCTAGTTGAGACATCAGGTAACAAGCAATACATCCTGCCAGCTGAATTCACTTTGAATTCTATCCATTAAACAGCAAGTCAATGAAATGCTCTCTCTCTTGGCAGGGTACCCCTGTACTGTTTGATGTAAGGCCAAGAAAACAGTCAAAATGTTTTTAAATTACATGTACAAGTAGGTTGTATAAATTATTTATTTAATTATTTATTTAATTATTTATTGCCAAAGCAACTTTCAAGGATATGTGCAAATTGTTCACAAATGTTTCAATGTCATTAAAAGATAGTTTTCCCAAGAATTTGCAAACAAAAAACCATCAGACAATAAGCCCTTCACAAAGTCCCACATTATAATGTGAAACATTTAAATTGTTCTTGGCCATACTCCATACATTCTGCATGAGGGCAAGACTGAGACCAGCAAAATAGTCTATGCATCTTGATCCATTTCCTTGATATCCATTTAAGCTATGATTATGATAGCATCACAATGACCTATTTCTTAAGTGACAAATCAGAACTTGGGCCGATGGCTGAGGAGCCTTTTCAGTCCTAAAATGTAGGGTTATTAGAACTAAACACGGGATGATCAACTGTATCAAAATATTTCCAAATCATTCAAATGCAATTTAAAGATTAATATTTTACCCAGAAGTTGCAAAAGCCATGAGATAATATGTCCCATAAAATGAAGTAATCTTAACAGCCGGGTTTCAGATGTCCTATCAAAAGAAAAATCCTATTGCCATTACTTTGTGTCCAGCAAAATCACTGTACAGCATTCAGAACAGGTTCAAGACCAGCAAAGGCACTACAGTATTCCATTATCTCCCATTACATCAAAATACGGTGAACATTACAGCAAAATAAAGCACAATAGAAAACTCTGGTTGAGGAGATATTTATTCGTTGTATTCAATTGTCCTCGTCTGAGGAGTCACCAACTCTTGTTTCCCTTGAGTCTCCACCTGTGCTGCTGAAAAAGAAATGTAATAAACAATTAACATGACCACACACAACATTCCATGAAAGTTATATGGTAAAAAGGTATGATGCTTTCCAAAGTAGCCACCCCATACACCAGAAAGGTAGGGCTGGCTAAAATGACTAATAATTGATGGGAAGAAATATTAACAATTATCGATATGAAAATTGTGTCATCAATAATATCTTACACAAACTATTGTGATGAAATAATTTCAAGCAGATTTGGTCTTGAACATTGCCGAAGACGGCAAGTAACTGATTTTGTTATATCTTAATCATAATA
This sequence comes from Haliotis cracherodii, assembly GCF_022045235.1. Taxonomy (NCBI): domain Eukaryota; kingdom Metazoa; phylum Mollusca; class Gastropoda; order Lepetellida; family Haliotidae; genus Haliotis; species Haliotis cracherodii. The sequence continues at coordinate 6,834,659 of NW_027266281.1, read as the reverse complement.
TAAATGTCCACAAAGTAATCCATGCAAAAATGTGTCACCACTAACCTATGACTTGAAACATGTTGTGGTGCCTCTGAGCTTTTCGCATATTTGCTCAAAATTACTTCTGATATTCATCGGTAATAGATTGTTATTCAGTGAAAGAATATTGATCTTTTCGATTTATATCGATAGCCAGCCCTACTGAAAGGTAAAATACATCATGTTCTGCGTGTATTGCCAAAAAAGTGTTCACCCCTTATCCTGGTATATTTAACTTTCATGACAACTGGCAGCCATTTAATAATGTTATGTAAAACAACAAAATCTTTATTTGCTCATAAATCGCCACGAAACAAGGCAAACCGAAGCCAGTTCTCTCTGGTTATAAAAGTGTCCATTTTATATCTTGACTTTTGTTTGTAATCTATTGTTTTACATTTATTCAAGAAAATTATGTCAACATAACATTTGTGTGATCAAATAGCAGGCGACAGGAAGCCTCAATGGTGACTGGTCAAACTGTTTCATATACATACTAGTAAATATATGGCAATAACACTCAGCTATACCAAAGTACTATACTAATGGTTATTCTTATTTTCAATATATATAGCAAAATCTGCAACAAATGGAACCCGACATTGGAATATATATTAAATCAGACATACTTTTCTTCTGAAAATCGCAAAAAAAAATGCTGCTATGTTCTTCTTATTTGGTATTTTTAACTGAATCACCAGAAGATCTGGGAGAAAGTGCACAGTTGATTGCTATTTCTGTCTTAGTTTACAAGAAAATGCACATGGAAATCTTAGTCCTTACCAGCAGACCAGGATTTCATGAGCATCGATCATTCAGTGGTGGGTCAGTAACTTTGGAGAGGTGCCAGTAACTTTTAAAAAAAGGAGAAAGCCCTGGTGACTTGAAACAAATGTGTTGTTTGATTGAATCATACAGAGGACAGAGGGTCATACTGTACATACTTTTCTTCTGGGATCTTGCTTGTACGTCCACCGCCCCTGTCCCTACTGTATTTTAGCCAAAGCTTTACTCGATTTTCGCTCTCTGCCTCGGTGATGCCCAATTTTTTAGAAGCAGCTGAGAAAATATGATTTCATTATAGCTAAAAACAAAAGAAGGTTTGAATAGATTTTGCTAAGTTCATCCAAAACAACACATTTTTTCTAGAGAATAATAATGTTTCTTCAAATACCTTTCTTAAAATACCTTAACATTTCAGGCACAAAACATATGTCAAGGTTTCCATACCGAATCTTTCTATTAGTCTTGGATAAACAAGTTTGGAAATGCTTCTTTTATACAAATAATTGGTTTTCATGTCACAGCATACAGAAATATCACAAGATGTGGTGCTATGTTGAAAAATATGACTTATCAGTGTAAAAACCTTTGTTAATATTACCATGTTTCTTAATTACATATATCTTTATGAATTCTACCTTTAATGGCACGGCACAGGGCAAGTTCTGAGAAGGCATGTTTTGCCCCCCTTCCCTTCCAATTATAACTACAGGCCAAACTGTTCTGAATGACAGTTGTCATCATCCGCCTGATGATATCTGCATTGATACCACCAATTGAGCAAAGATGGTTTATCTGGAAAAATAACAGTTTGAGTATGTTACATATTCAACAGATCTTCCAATATCTACTTTCAGCAAATCAAAATGCAAATGCATTTATCACAATATCTCCTTCAAAAAATAATACCGTAACAAAATCATTTTGCTCAACATGTTCCAACTTCTCACCAGACTATCATAAAGTACTGAAATATGCATATATTTTCTTTTTCATGGTCAATTTCATTTCATTTGGAATTTTCAAAGGTTGATTGAACAAAACATATATTCATTATACAGATTTATTACAGTCTTAAACAAAACAAATAATCATTTGTCAACATGGAGGGTTCCAATACTGTCATGCTAAACCGCTTATATATAAGCGATGGATGGAGCCCCTTACTCGCTCAACCTGTTCCAAACATCTGAATGAAAAGTATGTACATTAAAAGTAACCAAATAATGATCATGGTTACAAAACCTGCTGTAAGTTAAACAAATCATAATGTGACAATCACGTCATTTGATATTGATTGGTTCAAAGAAGGCAAATATATTACCACCCAATACCATTAACTTCACCTGAAAAACAAAATAGAGAAACCACAAAGCACCTCATTCTCACATTCTTATATCAAAACATCCAAATGTAAACTAAAAGGAATGTGTGAGCTACAATCCTATTTTTTAAATGTGATTGGTGCAAGACTTTTCGCTTCACATGAATACTATAACTGACTTGTTTTTCTAAACACCAAAGTGTTTGTTTGTTTGTTGTTTAACGCAGCACTCAACAATATACAGCTAAATGACGATGGTCTGTGATTAATAGTACAGTCGTGCCTCGTTTATACGGACATTTGCGTCATTTCACAATTCGTCCGTATAAACGAATTTCCGTATAACTGAAACCAGCTTCTTACTGGAAGAGTTACTTCCCTCCAATTATTCAACTCATGACAGATGACAGAACAAACAGATACATCCACTCAATCTTTATTCATACACGTTTCAAAAAGTCTGTCATGGAAGTTTGAACTTTACCACATTTAGAGGTTTGAATTTTAAACAATAATGTGTCACTTGGTTAATTGACTTCTCACGAATCAAAGAATTACCACCAGCGGAAGTGTATTGTCCGGATAAGTGAGACAATTTTGTGTGCATTTCAGTGTTTTGTGTATGAAAATGACCGTCCGGTTCCGGAAACTGAATTTCCGTATATACGGGTAAATTTATATAGTAATTATTTCGTTTTGAATGAAAATCGTCCGGGAACCGACATCATGAGCAATGATCCACACAGATACTTTAATCAAGGCTACCTCACTGCCCTAAAGAAATATGAAAGAACCGGATGGTCCTTAACTTCTTGGTAGTAGTATATATTCCAAAAGACTAATTTTTTTAAATTGCACACATACGTACCAATGCCTTTTCAGTTGTCCTGTCGGCCAACAGACCTTCAACATGCTCTATGTCGAGCCTGGTTTTTAGGGGAAAGTTGAAAATGTTGATGTCCATTACGGCACTCTCAAACTGTCTCTGCTTGACCAGGGTTTGGAGTAGGAGGCTGTTTTGTTTAACTTGTCCTTTAATTTCCTCCAGGAGTGTTAAGAACAGTTTATCTTTATCTGGTACAGAAAAACGAGTCAATAAGTACTCACATAACAGCAACAGGACACTGTATTTGATTTCCTCAAAGCAGAGCAAATTTTATTCACAGTGGCTCAGCTAAAATGTCAATACATGAATAGGTTGAACAAAACGAAACCTTTTCTCCGGCATTGGATTGTCAATTGATATTTATTTTCAAAATATTCCTTTAATCATTGTAATGCTGCCAAACAAAAATGGGGTAAAGGGTAAAAACAATTCCTTGATAGGCATTACTTAGAAGTTGACGGATGACAAAGTAGACACAATGAAGTGATTAAAGAAGATGTTATCCATAAATTGTGTCTGCTTTGGGTACAAACATTTAGAGATTAAGATTCAATTTGCACTTGTTTAAGCAAATATTTTTTAGAAAAATATGCAAATATTTGACATTTGTACCTAGCATGATCAACTTTGTACCCTCTACGACTTGTAACACTTATGTTTTTACAGTTGAAAAAAAACACCCAGCAGTGACAAATATTGTACATACCTGTCAAGTCCACGGCTGTGCTAAATGTCCTTGTGACATTGATTATATTTGGCCTGGACATGCTACTAGCTGTGGACGTGGTTAACGTGGTTGACGTGTTATTGGATATGGTGGTTGACGTGGTTGTTGACGTGGTGGTGGTGGTGGTGGATGCTGTGGTGGTAGTTGAGGAAGGCCTGCAGATGGGTGGTTGTGGCAGGGACTCAGTCTCAGACATGTAGCGAGTAGGAATATGGTAGCTGACCAAAATAAGATATTAGAAATATATGAAAACTGTTTAACAACAGCCAATTCTTCTATTTTACTGTACAAAAATACATTTTGAAGTTTGAGTTAAACAAGACACAAATAATACCCTACTTGTGAAAAAATTTTTCTCTGGCGGCATACAGCAGTATAAACTAAATGTTTTAACAGATTTTACATCTACTGGGCAACCAAACTATACACAGCTTCTCCCTGATGTACTATAGTATTAAAATAGGACCGTTATTTCAACAGCTGAAGTGCTCCAATCTACCCATCAAACAATCTGAATGAAAAGGAATACAGTAAATTCAGTCTGTGCCAAAACCTTTTGATTCCACTAGCCCGAACTTGGTTTTAAGCATCATGTTAAGTCAATTTTAGTGTCATCATATGGCATTTATTAGCTGATTTTACTAGACTAAACATAATTTTACTACACTAGGGCTCTGGACAAGTGACTTAAGACGCAAACTGTCAATTAAACCAAAAATGATCATGGTTACAAAACTTTCTAGAAGAAATCATAAAGTGACAATCACGTCATTAATGATACTGATTGGTTCATTGAAATGAAACATGTTACCACTTGGGACCCACACCTGCAATAACAACAGATACCACAAAGCATCGCATTCTAACATACATGATAATGAACAAAGTCAAATACTGACAACATGACATACAAAACAGATCATGTTTCCAATTCTATTCATTAAATCATCTCTTACAAGAACATAGGCTGCTGGCGAACAATTTTGATCGAGTGTTCAAATGATTTTGGATTCTGGCTTTAATAACACAGGACAGTGCTGACTGCTGAGGCATTTTCATCCATTGGATCATCCGCCCCCCCCCCCCCCCCCCCCCCCCTTGGTTAATCATCATCACTAAGATTGTATTTTAGGTACCTTCGTTTGGCAGGGGCTTCCTCATCAGTTGTGTTTAGTTACGATGTCACTGTTGACTTGTCCAGTTTTTTTCTTGCTTTTTCGTATGTTTCTGAATAGTACATTCAGAATACACTGAATATCACCACTGGTCACAGAAAAAATATTACTGCTGAATTCCTTCCATTTTTGTGAAAATACAGGACAGTATTTTACATCACAGTGAATGTTATCTTTTGAAAGTCAAACACAGCACCTGAATGATGAACACACAATGACTGACTATATTTATATGAACTTACACAAATATGGTGTAGCGTTGACGTGAGATTTGAATGTTTTTATATTATCATGATAATAAACGGAAGTAACAATCATGAAATAAATTTACTATACCATGTTGTACATACCAAATTCTTTCAAAATCCTTACGTCGAACGACCTCCATCGTTCGACATCTGGAATAATCCTTCTTTGGACCGCTTTTTTCAATGTGTCCTGATTCTTCGTCCGCGGCCACCAACAGAACATGTCGTCATCCGACAACCAGTTGGTCGGAATGACAGCCACCGTGTGGTTGAGGGTGAATTCAACCAATGCATACATTGGGATCTAACCTTAATTGACAAGTAAATTTATGGAGTAAATAAACTATCACTATCAGTTAAATAAAGTTGATTCAACTGATTTGTTTTGATCTAGGGTTCGAAATTCCTTGTATCAAAGTACCAACAACACAGTTAAGAATGTAGAGGCACAGTTAAGGTGAAGTGAGTGAGCGAGCGGGTTAAAATTTCACATTGCATCAATACTATTCCAGCCACATAGGGATAAGAACAAGCTTTAATGTCTACTAGCAGGATTTACGTAATCACTTTAGCTACTGGTGGTTGTGCACAATACTAGCAAATATGAAAAAGTGCCCAGCAATGTAGGAGTGAGTGAGTGAGTGAGTGATTGAGTTAAAATTTAACGTCGCATTGGCATTATCTTAGCCATATAGCGACGAGACCAAGTTAATATATTTACAATTTTGTCATTTATGCAAAGTTTAGTTTAAAAACATGTTGTAAAACACATTTGAGCATGCTATATTTAGAAACAATTCATGAAACATATTTGAGCATTACAATATTATATATACAGTTTAAAAACACAGGCTATAGGCCACCAGTAACCAAAGCTAGGCCACCTCGCTGGGGATCATGGGGACTTACAGTACCTCTGCTTCCTGCATGATACCCCAGCAGGATTTACGTCATCACTTTAGCCACTGGTGGTTGTGCACAATGCTAGCCAATATTAAAAAAATACTCATTAATGAGTTGGCTTAAAAACACTGGTTGATGATAGTTACATTGATTATGATAGGATTACGTGTCACGCTGGGGGGCAATATCCTGGACAGAGCCTTCAATAATGTCTGTTAATAGTAGCATCACACCAGAGTTAAAAACAAGCATTTAATTATTTACATACATATTTAAAATTTATTATACAGACCAATTTCTTTCAAGTAATTGATGATGAGATGCCCGCTGACACGGGAAAAGAGATCTTTTAGATTTACACTTTAATAATGTGAATCCCTTGCGATTGCAAAGTCTACGCAGTCAAGCAATATATGCTTGATGGTGAACCTTTCATCACAAGGGATACACTTAGGAGGTTCGTCTGCATCTGTCTTAAGCAGATATTTGTGTGTAAACCGACTGTGGCCAATACGACATCGTCATGTCTTGACTGACAACACAAGTAGGTATGACCGATTGTTGGTTTCAATTCGTGTAGCTTATTGCTTCCTACTTGGGTGTCCCACCTCTTTTGCATGAGGTCCCGAGTATAAGACTTGATAGTTGGTTTGAAATCAGCAATGTAGGATGTGGAGGGCACACTAACTTAGAAATCCTTTCTTCAAAATGCCTTGTGATGATGTACTTCGTCCCCATAGCCTTTTGAAGACAAACTAATAAATATATTGTTGTTTCCTGTTGGGTGTGTGTGAGCAACTGAACTAGACTTGCTGGCTGACAGTAGAGACAATGCCTGGGATAAGGCAAAGAACCAAGACGTGCTAAGCGACAACACACAGCGTATCGAATACTGTATGGTCTGAAACTTCTGAACTATACATGTATGTCTCGATACACGGGACATTAAGGAAATATATGCGGCCAGAAGACATCCTCTGATCAGTTCATCTCCATAAGCTTAGTTGTCTGAACATCTCGAGTCATTCTGGAACAACTTGTTAAAGAATTTGTTGAACACGTAATGCAGCACTGAAATCTCTGGTTGAAGACAGACGACCAAGAGGCATGGAACACGAATCATTTAGATCTTACAAATCTGCAAAGGAAAAATTGGATATGCTCAGAACAACACAACAATTTAGACAGATTATGTGATGCATATCAGTAGATGAACAATGAGCAAATCCTGCAGAGATCCTGCAGAAGTATCAAATGCCATGGTTGATAATTTTAAACAAGCACCAAAGCTGTGGAGGGCTGCGTGAACATTGACTTCTTGATAGGCATGACAGTGATCAAAACTTACATTCATAGTCCGCTAGTCCTTATAATAATAATATATAGCAAAACACCTTAAAATGGCAAATTTCTGCTAGTCCTTATGATACCTAACTATTGGGACGTTTGGCAAGGACTATAGGACAAGTGCCAATTTCTAATGCTGCGTGAGATAGGGAAGTCAGCTGGATCTTTTTGCTTGTTGAATGTACAAAGGGAGTCTAACACTGATTTTTTCTTTTTAAACAATAATTCAGTCACATAACATGACAACAAATCAACAAACAACACGTGAGTATCACATCTCCATTTATTTCTAAACGAAAACCAAACTAAAACATGAAGTATAAGGGTTAACAGATTAGATTTCTGGTTACCCCACTACTCCTAGGGTGAGTGAGTGAGTGAGTATGGTTTTACGCCGATTTTAGCAATATTCCAGCAATATCACGTCTGGGAACACCAGAAATGAGCTTCACAGATTGTACCCATGTCGGGAATCCGCTGCTCCTAGGATGTAAGAAGTAATGGAAATGCAACAAAGCCATCTGTGTATGGCAACAGAACAACTTTGGACGAAATATCAGAGGCTCCCACAGTGACAACATCAGCTCTCAATGTCTTGACAAAAGCAATATTTAAGAGTAGAGAAGTTAATGGGTACTCAAAGAACATTTCCTTCACAGCAAACTTCTGGCACAATAACTGCACAGCATTGTTGACAACAACAATATTCTTCACAATTAAAACATTTTCATTCACTAGAAGAGCATTATCACCTTGTTTTAGAGAAATGATTGCATTTTCGGAATGAAGCTCTTCAAATTTTGTACATAATGGAAAATTTGTTGGTAAAGGACCCCTAAAGTGCTCTTTCTTGCATCCTCTGATGCAGGATTCAGAATGAAAAACAATATTTCTTCTTTCTGTCAATCGACAAACGACCTGCTCAAGTGGGCAACCTGGTTTTCGCAGCAATCTCTTGATAACTTGCAGGTAGTTTTCAAAAGGAAAACCTGCAAAATTCTGGATTGGGCCAAATCTGCGAACATCACTGACCAAATAGGTAAGTGCATGAACATTATACACAAGTTGGTCATGTCCAAAGACAGCGCCGAAATGCTGAACAAACAAGATGAGCAAGTCCTCCAAATAATCACAATATTGTGAGCAGAGCTGTGAACTTGATAAAATTGTTATGCTAACATGAAGCATGATGAAGTGACTGAACAACTCATGAGACAACTTTCTCTTGAGTGCCACTGGCCCAGTGTAAAGAACAACATTTCTAAACTCTGTGGCTTTCCATCTGTCAACTTCTGACAAGGACCGACCTTTCCTTGCAAATTCTCGTGGCATGAATGGCTTGAAGCCTACAATACTTTCAGAAATAAGATGCACAATATGACAACCAATTCGAGTTGGCAGAGGTCCCTTCATCCACAAGAAAATCAATTTTCTAACCACTCCCAAACAAACCAAGTGCATATAATCCAAAAGAAAGCCTGAGACGAGTCCTATATTCAGCTGTCTTAATGTAGATGTACCTCTGTGATGTTCCTCATCCACCATTTCATCAAACATGACGTCAGTTCTGGAAGTAGCGCGGACCTTAGGGAAAGTCATACGGTGATTTATCCATTTTTGATTACATTTATCACAACCAGAATAACCTGTATGACCCTTTGACTTTTTCACAAAAGCTCCGACAGGCGTGTCACACACAAAGTTCAAAAGTTTGATTTGCTTTACTCAGCCTTTATATGCCATTCCTTCAGTCTGAATCTTTTTCATTTCATCAATGAATGAGTGCAAATATAAATTTGAATCTTCTGGCTTGGATGATCCAACCCATAAGCCAATGACAAATGGCTGGTTTGTTTTATCCTCTCTGAGCAGACCAAGAATTGGCCAAAATTGATCATTGGAGCTCTTGAACAGAGGAAGTCCATCAATATTTACCTGGCGGGACAATGTGTCAAGAGCAGCAAGTTCTTTCCTGGTATCTAAGATGACAGTGGTATTAGAATTAATACCAAAATGATAACATTTCCCCCCTGCAACATCACAAACATCATAAGATGTGGGTGTGCCAACTAATGTTCGGGCGTCTTTGGGTAACTCTGGGAAGTGGGGTCTCAATATGGTCAACAAACTATTTGTGACACAGTGGAATGCCACTTCTCACAGCCCAGTCGGCAAGTTTGTCCCTAAGACTTTCAGCCTCACGAGAGACTGACATGTCGCTCTCATCCGACACTTCACGGTCAGAGTCGACCAAGGAAATTTCATTGCTAGAAAAAGTACAGCACTGAAGTGTTGCATCGTCATGATTATCAATGCTGTCATCAGTATCACTCTCTTGGTCATTTTCTTCACAGGCCTCACTTTAAGATGAATGTTTCTGTTCATAATTGCCTGAGACATCACCATCTTCAACAACAACGCTGTCACAACCACTTTCCAGATAATTTGAACTGGATTCAGCTAATGCACAATCCAACATGGTATCTACCCTTTTAATTGCCTGTCGGTGCAGAGTTCAATCATTAAAAAATTTAGCAATTCCAGCCATTGTGCTTTAGAATAGAAAACCAAAGATAAATCAGAATGAGCAACATCAACAACAAACCTTATCAAATTAACAAATCAATTAATTATTTTTCAGATGAAAAAAGAAGATGACTATTTTAAAAATGAAATATTATTTTCACTTGTGGAAGGTGGGAAATGTTACAGCGTTGTCATATTATGAATGTACCTAATGGTATAAGTGGTAGTAAAGTATACAAGGAAGTGTCACTAGTGAGTAGGACTACCTGAATTTTACTTGTTTCAGAATTCAGACTAGCAGATTTATAATTTCGAACCCTGGATAAAAAAAATTAAGAAGCAGAAATTAAAGATATTGGATGATATAGTTTGACATGAATATGAGAGTTTGTAGCAATAGAAACTGACAGTATTAGTCAACTAGTCATCACAATGATAACATATAGCAAAACCCTTTAAAAGGGCAAATCTGTACTAGTCTTTATGATACCTAGACTAGGACAAGTGCCATTTTGTAACACTGGTTTGGTTGATCGCCACTTTGAACAGTATTTCAGTAACATTACGGCATATGAGACTGATGAAAGACCTATTTATTACGTGGGTTAAACCAACAAACACAGGTATGGTGCTGACAAACCTAGATGTGTAATCACAACAGAGTTTGACAAGATGCCATTGATTTATAATATGCATTGGATAAAAACACCTCACCTATGAAAGAAAGAAAAGAAAATGACATGTAAATAACATCATTTAAACTTCAAGTTTGACTTTAAATGCCTACAACAATTACATACTAAACAGGAGTAATCAGAAGTTGACAAATCCCCACTACCCCTACAGCAAAAGCCACCACTTCAACCCCTGGTTAATACATGAACCAAGTTTGGATGAAAAATCTTTCAAGGTTTTCAAGTTATTCTTCAGAAACGAAAAACGGACAGACGGATGGACAGCCAGACCAGATGTTGACTATATCCCCCCCCACATGATATCCCGGGGGCATAAAAAGGGTAATATCACAATCAAAGATGCTAACTCTAATGTAAGCTTTGGAATAATCAGTGTGGAGTAAAAGAAATATAATGACTTCACTGTCTTTAACAATAACAACCAATCAGAGACCTTGTATCACACTATTTAACACTATATGAATTGAAAGCAGGGCTATGATTGGTCTCGTTGTAGAATGCGTCATGTCACCGTGCATTGGCTCCCCATGATATTTATGCATGTAAATGAATCATAATGGTTGGTATCAGTTTTCAAAACTAAGCACGGATGTGAATTTTTCATGGTCTATATATTAAAAGATAACAATTTAGGCGATCCCGGGCCCTTGATTTAAATAATATAATGCAGCAAAGGATACCTGGAGCAACCATCATTTTAAACACTGAAGTGCCAGCAGTAACTTTAGCATCCTACATGCTCAATCCTACATGCTCAAAATGGGAATGAACACAGCAAATACCAAAGTAACCACAAATGATCATGGTTACATAACTTACCGGAAATAGAACAAATCACAATTTGACAATCACGTCATTAATGATATTGATTGGTCCATTGAAAGCAAATATATATTACGAACCAATGGCTAATACAGTTACTGTGAATGTGACCTGCAAAAAAATTACAAAGAAACCACAAAGCATCGCATTCTCAAATATATAAGCATGGTAATATCACATAACCAACTATGCAAAATTGAACTTTTACCTTGTCAGGTAACTCAGTGTTTTATGATGTCAACAGTACAAGAGTTTGCTATTAGTTTCATAGCCAATGGAAAACATAATTAATCTTCAGCAGTCCCAATAAATCCCTCCTCTGATGGATATAATATATTCACTGGTAAAATATGATTCGAATCAGTGAATTCAAGGACTGACAGTCTCTGTGCCTGGGGTACCTTTCGACTGGTCAGTTGTAAGCATTGTTTGACCCCTTCAGATTACAAATACTGATATTTTCTTTTCACTTCATAAGATAGTTATGTTAAGAGATTATGGATTTCAAGATATGATTTTCTGAAGATTAAGCTTGAAAGCTTAATGGAAAGTTTGCACATATGGTTTACATAGTATTGGAAAAGAACCCATGTACCCAAGCCCCTAAAACACTGAAAAATATTTATAAAAAAACAACATAAATTGCCAAACAAAACAATAATTCAATGAAAGCATTCCCCAATTAATAGTTTTAATAGACATTCCTCAAATGTCAGATTATGAGACATTTATTCATTCAAGCCAAAAAGATTGGATTTTATTACGATTGTATAAGAATAATTTTATACACAATTACATAGCTGATACACTGTTATAGGGGAATATCCCGACAATGGCATTCCTGTTACATTCCCAAACAACTTGTCACTTTCAGTGTGTAGTGATCGAAAACCGAACTCGTAAAGTTACTTTCTACGGAAGGAAGGGAAGCTCCGTACACCGACCAGCAAGAGTTACTAGACCGTAAGACATGCACACGCAATGCTGAAAGTTTCAGAAAGCCTCGTTATGAATTTTGTGATCACTTCTGACAGCAATCGCAAAAAGATCGAAGTTGACCTCGTTAAATCGAGTTCGTTATTCATTTTTATAACCATCCCTGTCCCACACTTAAAATACGACTAAAATAGTGCATACACTTGCAAAATGAAGCAATGTTCATTCAAAAATACCAACGAAAATAATTGTTTTGCTTGTGACTTTCTTACCGTTGCCCGATGACCTCCCGCTGACCCTGAGAGTAGATCGCACATCGAAGGTAAAATTCTGTCGTATATCCAGGCACGTTTTGCATTTGTGCTCACGTTTAGCTAGAGATCGGTAATATTAATTAATGTCTGATAGAATTTTTAAAAATCGAAATTGTGAGGATGCTACACATGCAATCCTGCAGTGTGACGACATTTTCTTCAGATTTGTTTCGAACGTTGAATCGTGTTTGATAAATTTTCAAATAGGCTAGAATACTCACGTTGGTACTTTTAAATGAATACTGATTCCCCTATTCAATTGTAAGGTAGAAAATAAATTGAACACCACATAAACACATTAAGTAAGCACTTACCGTTATATCAAATCAAAACCGCTTGTGCCTCGAACGTACCTTCTATGCGTCGGCTGCTTGAAAGGACGCGCGAAAATAACAGCGCCCTCTATTACAAGGTGTTAATTAAGAGTAGCTTCCCTTGAAAAAAGTCACGACATGTTTCACAACGTTGTAAAAACGTTGGGCCAACGTCAGAATTCCGACCGCGACATTGCCAACCTTTGCCAACGTTGGCCCAACGTCTGACTGCTATCTGGGATATAGCTGAAATATTGCTGAGTGCGGCGTTAAACAACTAAAACAACAATCAAGTCATAATATTATAATGTTGATTATTAACCCTCAGTAGTTATGCAGAAACTTGTTTAATATCAATGCTGACAGCCACCTTTCATAAGTGTGTCTTTGAAAAAAACATTTGACCACATGTCAAGGTGAGCTACAGTGCCGTGGAAATATTTTTTTATTTTCTTCCATGCTACATATGCTGTCTTTTAACCAAAAATATACGAAAGCCTATTAGGGCCAAATTCATTGATAACATTTTTTATTTAAAAGTCGTAATTACAAGTTGTAAAGGTGTATTTACAAGTTTATAAAGGTGCCTTAATAAATGTTATCAATGAATTTGTCCCTAATAGGCTTTCGTAGGAAGATGCATCTTTCAATGAGTGAGTGAAATTTAACGTCACATCGGCAATAGTTCAGCCGTACCGTGACGAAACAGAAGATTTAGATTTAATAAAAAGCTGTCAACGATGTTTCAGGAAGTCTCAGGCACCAAATGCAACCATTTTAGCAGATACACAAACCACAGATCATGCTTCATATAGGGACGGCAACCAAGCAATATCGGTGCATCCAACAATGCAGGCGATCTGAATAAAGCAACGCTGTTCTATACATGCGCACTTTCTAAATAAACAAGTGTGAGGCTTTGAATACACAGTGAGCGAGAGAGAACAGTTGAAAATTGCACCACCCTTTTACGCCACTAAAGGGGCACATGGTCGTCTTGATGATCGACATACAGCTAGAACACAATTTCAACCGTATTTAATTTCTAACCTATTTATTCTTCGAACGAGAGAAAACAATCGACATTGTAATTCGCTGAGATACACGGCCAAGACGTACTAAAATTTGTAGTACTTAACCGTCCTTCTGGAGAAGAAGACGATGATGTGTGCTGTTTAACGCCGCAATCAGCAATATACCAGCCCCGTACATTATAAAAGTCTGGACCAGACCATCAAGTGATTGATATCATGAGCATCCATCCACGCAATTGGGATACGATGACATGCATGGCCCAAGTCTATGGCAAGCCGTTTTCACATTTATTGCGGAATTTCAGATATGTTTGAATTGAATTCAACTAAAATTGTTAGCCTTTTTCACCAAAACAATTGTGCGTATGTATACATCGATAGCTTACATATGGATCCATGAAAGATGGTTGCCGATAACCCCTCATTCGATCTCGGATCGCTTACGCATGTTTTTCTTGACAATTTGACATGCAAGAGGTTAACCCTGACTGGTTTGACGATGAGATGTCAATGGATGAGATGGGAACACCCAACGAAGGTATATCGTTTGCAAACAAAAGTTAACGTTTATAGGAACAGGTTCGGTAATTCTCACATTGAAATTTTTTTTTTTGCAACCAGTGACTATCTGAAAGGGTTGGTTGGTTTGTTGTTTAACGCCGCACTCCGCAATATTCCATATCTCGGATCGCTTACGCATGTTTTTTTTGACAATTTGACATGCAAGGGGTTAACCCTGACTGGTTTGACGATGAGATGTCAATGGATGATGAGATGGGAACACCCAACGAAGGTATATCGTTTGCAAACAAAAGTTTACGTTTAAAGGAACAGGTTCGGTAATTCTCACATTGTAAACATTTTTTTTGTGCAACCAGTGACTATCTGAAAGGATTAGTTGGTTGGTTTGTTGTTTAACGCCGCACTCAGCCATATTCCAACTGAGTGACGGTGGGTGGTCTTTAAGTAATAAAGTCTGGACCAGACAATCCAGCGATTGCACACTGAAAACAAATAATAATAAATAATAATAAACTCCGTAAATTCAAAAATAACATTAGTTAGACAAAAAAGTATATATATATAAAAAAAAACATTTTTCACACATGACAAATCTTGCTACCAATTTTCGCCTTGTTTATTGGTTGTTTAACGCCGCACTCAGCAATATTCCAAGTATATGACGGCGGACTGTAAAAATAATCGTCTGCACCAGACGATCCAGTGATTGACAACATGCGCATCGTTCCACGCAATTGGGATTGATGAAATGTATCAACCAAGTCAGCGAGCCTGACCACCCGATCCCGTCAGTCGCCTCTTACGGCCAGTATAGGTGGCTGAAGACCTATTCTACACCGGTTCACCTATTTTCGTAAAATGTAAACTTCATCAACAATGCACTGTTCATTAGGGCCCGGCACTGCTCCGACAGAAGCGACACACAGTCTACACTGACTAGCGAGAGGACGTTTGCCGCTACGAGTGACTCTCGCCACTTCGTCACTCTCGATGGCACAAAGCACCAATAAAAACACTATTTGGGCGATTAAGACATTCAAACGTAGGAAGAAATATATTCAAGAATCATATTTATCACTTATGAAAAATCAAAGAAATGTGGAAATGAGACGTGTTGACATTGCCTACTGTAAGAAATGCACACTATATCCTGGTATGCAAAAAATAAATGTTACCATTGAAATTATTACTTACCTTTGCAAGTCCTCCGGTAACAAAACATTTATTTCTATTTCCAGAATGGCTTGCTTGGTGAGGCAAATCGCCAAGTTTTGAGACCCTTTCACCTCAACAATTAAACATCACATTGAAAGTTTTCTACGCCGTGTTCCGAAATGCCAATGGACAGTATTATTCGTAGTCCTGCGATGTCGGCATTAGATCCAAATTCATTGCCATCTCCGTCATCCACCGTATAAGTGTTCATTTAACATGCTGCAGGATCAAGAGTTTGACCATGCTTACGATATCTGTACGGGGATGCTTCGAAAAATGAAGAACTTGGGTTGGATGTATCGACTCACTATCAGCCTATATCGGAGGGGGATTTGGTGACAATCAGATATAATCAATCGGTAGACGGTCCAGTAAGCCTTCAGAAGGTGTGGTTTGATTTGACATTAGGATTTGGCAGGCAGGGGGGTGAAAATCAACGTTACCTCACTCGCAATTATTTCCGTGTCGAGGTCGACGACGGAGGGTGGAGTTTATCACGAGCACACACAGTGAGTTGACATAAAAACAGCGTGGCGATCTTCCTGTTTCGAACGAACGAACACCATGCATACATGCAACTGGTACCCCTTCCTGTCCCGTTGCTTCAATTAAACTGTATGTTTCACAATTACATCCAGAATACACTGTTCTCTTCCAAAGACCACGAAAACTCACAAACACGTCTCCCGACACTCTATGGTACACCGCACAGGCAGTGGAACACAACAGTTTGTCCAAAATGATGAAATCTAATTCTGAAGAGGCAAAGTTGAGCTAAACTTTCACTAATCACTGTGTCAGGGCCACAACGGTAACACACATGCTGGCGTGGAATGACGCGAAATTATGAAATTGACCGGGCACAGAAACGAACAGTCCCTCATGTTTATTTGTTGATTAACGCCGCACTCAGCAATATTCCAGCTATATATGACGGCGGTCTATAAATAATCGTATCTGGACCAGACAATCCAGTGATAGACAGCATGCGCATCGATCAACCAAGTCAGCCTGCCTGCCTGACCACCCGATCTCGTTAATCGCCAGCATAGTCGTCTTTTACGGCAAGTATTGGTTGCTATCATATTATTGTGACTCTTTTTCGGCTCTAAAAAACGGTATTCAGCCATTCTCCAGGGTAGTAGGAATAGTTAGTCAACATGTTAATGTTGAACAGCATCACACTTACAGCGCTGGCTTCCTTTGGGGCAGTCGGGTAGCCTAGAGGTTAAAGAGTTCGCTCGTCTTGCCGAAGACCCGGTTCGATTCCCGACATAACTGAGAGTGCAGTGCAATTTAGGGTGGGACCCGTGAAGGTCCGGGATAGAATAGGTCTTCAGCAACCCATTTTTGCCGTAAAAGACGACTAGGCTTGTCGTGAGAGGCGACTACCGGAATCGGATGGTCAGGCTCGCAGACTTGTTTTGAAGCATGTCATCGATCCCAATTGGGTGGATCGTTGCTAACGATGTCAATCACTGGATTGTCTGGCTCAGATTCGTTTATTTACAAACCGCCATCACATAGCTGGAATATTGCTGATTGCGGCGTAAAACAACAAACCAAACCAAAATCAGGTTAGGGGGGGATGGTATAATTCATAGATTCACACATTCAAAATAAGTAATAGAGGGATAATTAATAAAGTTTGTTGAGAAAAAAAATAATTGTTCAGCGTTTTTGGTAACGTTTTCTGTAAGACTTAAACAGGTTATTTCGTCATTGAAACAACCGACAAAAAATGTGTTTGAAGACATTTAAATCATGACAACATGATGTTTACAAAGCTTTTTGTGATCGTTATTCATTGCCATCTCCGTCAACCACCACCATAAGAATTTGGCAGGAGGTAATTTGTAAGTCTATCAGAAAACACTCCCCTTCGAAAGTCCACGAAATCAATGTCCCAACTGAAGTGACAGCTCATCAAACTTGTTGAAATTCATTTCAGAACACGCACAATTAAGAAAATCACACACGACTAATTAATTCTGGGCCACAAATGTTAGATCTAAGTTCTGTAACTACCTAGCTTTGGGTCCGTGAATTTTTTTAATTGACTGGTCCATGCAGATTCCTCGTTTCAAAATATTCGGCTCGTCCGCAGTATTCCGAGACTTTCAAAATATATTTCAAACAGACTGCAATTTGTGTGCTCATTTGTCCATGTGAACGTAATGAAGCGAAAATCACTTAATTATTATTAGTTAGAACTTAACTATGGTCGCACTCCTATCCTATGTGACAAGGGGGTTGTGAGGTGTGATAATCAATACAATATCGTGAAACGTACGCTGGGCAAAATGTGCAGATCGACTTTCTCCAGATCATCAAATAATGTGAATATTTACACTTTTTCTGGTTCGTTGTCATACACAATATTGTGCCAATTTCAAAGATGTTGAAATGGAGTGAGTGAGTTGGGTTTAACGCCGCTTTTGACAGTGTTCCAGTTATATCACGGCGTGTCAGCTTTATGTGGGAGGAATGCCCGAAGTGATGCAGGTCTCAGACATGTGGAATTGGATGTCAAAAGACGGTTCCTTGATTCTGGAGTGAAACATGTATGTATAAAATCTTTAAGGTCATCATATACATGGTACACTTCAGCTGCATTGTGAAATAGGATGTTAAAGCGATTGCCACAAAAGTTGATAAAGTTCGTTTTCCTACCTCTAGAAGGAAGAACTATGTTGACACTTTCATAGCAACCGCTTTTCTCATCCCCTCCTCTTGTAAAAACTTTGCATGCCATGCGGACCAAGTCTACGACAGATGATGTTTGAAGTTTAGTATTTTGGTCTTTTGATTCAAACTCAAGTAGAGTGTTTGCGCATTGATCTGCCATATTCACAAGAAGATGGAGTCCACAAAAATAATTGTCAATGTGGCCCAAATATTCTTGTTCCTCCTGGGACAATTAATCCCTCACTCATGTTCAATGACAGGTATCACGTCTTTTTGTATTCTTGTAATAATACATTGAAAGCCTTTTCTGTGGCTGCGCGGTGTGATATTTGCAATAATAGATGACACTTCACCGGATAAGACATTGACGTCTCATGGCTCTGGCAGTCTCATTGCTGACCCGTGAAGATTCCGGGGTAGAATAGGTCTTCAGAAACCAATACTTGCCGTAAAAGGCGACTAACGGGATCGGGTGGTCAGGTTCGCTGACTTGGTTGATGCAGGTCATCGATCCCAATTGCGGGGATCGATGATCATGATATCAATCACTGAATTGTTTGGTCCAGACATGATGATTTACAGACCGCCGTCACATAGCTTGAATATTGCTGAGTGCGGCGGAAAAAAACAACCAACCACCCAACAGGTTTTGGCGGAAGGTGACATCATTCTCCACAAACTATGTACTCTATATCCTGTCGCAACTTACAGCAGTTTGTGCATTTCTGCGTAAAGGTCTGTGTTTGTTTACAACATTGTATGGAACCGTTCACCTCTTCGTTTGCTATTTTCTTTTAGTTTCAAAAGTCTCTTTCGGCAAATACTTACCTGATTTGATTTACAAATAACTTGTATTTTCATCTACTTTACCTGCTTGTGAACATTATTAATGTGCCTTCGTGGATTTGTGTTCCGCATACAAATCCTGTAGAAACTTAATATATCTACTGGATTGTTGTGACATCAAGTTTAATTGAGTTCTGGTTATAGTCAACTCGACTTGGACACTTTCTGAAAATGGTGTACGTCCATGTGTTTTTGAACACAGAACTTGAGGAGAAAACGTTGTTTGTTTTTGGTTGGTGCCATGTTAAGGTTGTCTCTGCACTGGAGGTTCTGTTGGGGGGATACTTTGTTGGGGTACGTCTATATGCTTGGAGTTGGTAGCGTTCTCAGTGCTTTAAAAAGAGGCCAGGTCTGGTGCATATTGATGCAATGTTTGGTTTGTTTTTAAACGCCGCATTCAGCAATATTCCAGGTATATGACGGTGGTCTGTAAATAATCGACTGATAATGTCGTAAAAGGCGACTAACGGGATCGGGTGGTCAGGCTCGCTGACTTGGTTGATGCATGTCATCGATCCCGATTGCGTGATTCGATGATCATGATAATAATCACTGGATTGTCTAGTACAGACTCCGTTATTTACAGACCGCCGTCATATAGCTGGAATATTGCTGAGTGCGGCGTTAAAAAATCAACCTCTCAGTTGCAGTTGCGTAGAACAGGATGCTCTTGGATCTCTGGAACTTGGGTTTGATGGGATACCATTATTCAAGAATATATGAAACACTTAGAATAATATACCATTAGGTTCCTAACATATGCAAGATTTTAATGCTTTTTTTCTCCATATGTATTTATATATAGACCCGTGAAGATCCGGGGTAGTATAGGTTTTCAGCAACCCGTGTTTGTCGTAAAGGGCGACTAGCGGGATCGGGTGGTCAGGTTGGTTACTTGGTTGATGCATGTCATCGATCCCGAATGGATGGTTCGATGTTCATGGTGTCATTCAATGGATTGTCTGGTCCAGACTCCATTATTTACAGACCACCGTCATATAGCTGGAATATTGCTGAGTGCGGCGTTAAACAACAACCAACCTACCATGTGTATTTAAAACATGAAATGTTCAGATAAATATGATCCTGATGTCGTCCACAATAAATAATCTTTATCTTATTGTAGGTTTTCATGGACAAGTCACACTAGTTTTTAGTAAGTGTGAACAAATACAACATATTCATTTGTAACACACAATTTTCTTAAATTATAATCTGTTTCGACAACAAGGAAATTCTGAAGCAATATTTGCAAATTTTAATAACATTTAAGAAATGTTACTACGATCTAAATGAAAATGAAAACATTTTTGGAGGTAAATTCATTTTTATTTATGAACGTGTTATTATTTAGAATCGTATATTCAACACTTCTGTTTCAACATACGTTAGGTTAGGACGAAGTTAGTTGTACTGTTGTACTGAGGCAGGAAACAGCTGGGAGAATCTGAAACAATATTGACAGATTTTAATAACGTTCAGAAATGTTGCTACGGTCTAAATGAAAAAAATAACAACTTAAAAAAATCATTTATATTCATATATGTTTCATTATTTAGAAAACCATATTCAACACTTCTGTGAAATAAACTATCATCTGGAGCAACGTGTTCACTGAATCATATCTACAAGTATTGACTGGAGTTCTAATTTGTACTCCTTTTGTTGAGTTAATTTCTGACAAAATAATTATGTGTGCTGAAACCAGTCTTCGTGTTGACTTGTTGGCCTGCCAAGTTAACTCTGCATTGGCAGACACTGCCGTTATTAACTTGCCCGGCCTTTGACCAAATCACAATTCGGACTTGGATAAGAATGGTTGAGTGAATCACTTATGTTAATCCTTGATAGTATACAAATTATATGTAATAATAAATTGAAATAGTATATTAAATATATTTAATAATAAATTAAAATAGTATACGAAATATATTTGATAATAAATTAAAATAGTATATAGAATATATTGAATAGTATATAGAATATATTGAATAATAAATTAAAATTGTATACACAATATATTAAACAATAAATTTAAATAGTATACACCAAAGCTGTGATATGAAGATGTTGTTCTAATAACTCATGAGCAGTTGGTGTTGCTGCATCAGCCCCAGGTCGAAGTCAATTTGACATCTGTGACCATCTCACAATTCGGACTTTGATAAGAATGGTTGAGCAAAGCATCGATGTTAACCTTAATGGATAGCTTGGTGCCATCAGCCAACGTATTCCCACCCAAGTACAAATTGTGGAGCAAGTCAATTCGAATGTGGCGTTTACCCTGCTGGACATAAGCCGCATCCCTGACAAGCATCTCATCCCTGGTAATAATCTCCCCAAGGTATTCACATACGATCTGACCTTTCAGATAGTCACTGGTTGCAAAAACAACCGTGACCTCTGTAGCTCCACGAGATACCCTGGGGAGACACATCTCGTAGCCCCTGAATGGATGACCAACAGGAGCATACCCACTTTGCAAGGCCATGGCTATGAACTGAGAAGAAAAACTTTTTAGGTTTTTCGGCCAGCCCAATCAGCACCTTATCCTTTGTCCACCATTTAATTTTCTTTATGTACCTTTGCCTGAGATCCCAAGTACGTACCGGCTGCATGCCACGAATTACTACCTCCCTACCTACCTATTAATAATAAAAAACTGGATAAAAAAAGGTCAGTTTTTGTGTGCTTGGGTTCAATGCTCAGTCCGGTATATTTCTCTCTTATGTTGCGTTCTGAAAAAATATGCGATTAATGAGCCAAATAATCTCCATAGGAATAAATTAAAATAGTATATAAAATATATTTAATACTAATTAAAATAGTATACAAAATATATTTCACAATAAATTGAAATAGTATATAAAATATATTTACTAATAAATCAAAATAGTATATAAAATATATTTAATAATCAAAATAGTATACATAATATATTTAATAATAAATTAAAATAGTATATAAAATATATTTAATACTAAATTAAAATTGATTGCAATATATATTTAATAATAATCAAAATAGTATACAAAATATATTTAATAATAAATTAAAAGAGTATACACCAAAGCTGTGATATCAAGTTGTTGTTCTAAAAACTCATGAGCAGTTGGTGTTGCTGCAGCAGCCCCAGATCGAAGTCAACTTGACATCTGTGACCATCTCACAATTCGGACTTTGATAAGAATGGTTGAGCGAAGCACCGATGTTAGCCTTAATGCTTGCCCCACAATTATGGCCACTGCAATTATTTTGGGCATGGCATAACTTTCGTCTTTCATTTGTGTGATGGGTTTCTAAATTAAGGTGTTTGACATTAACGCAAAGTGAATTTGCACACAGATGAGAACACTCCAAATTTGATGGTAGAGATACCATGTCATGGTGAATCATATATATGCCAACCGATGAACAAGAACTTGATTAAATTTGGTCGCACCTGGTAATTTTATATTCATCCTTCCATACTCTTTGTTTTGCTTTCCACTTTTAAACCCTTTCCAAAAGAAGCACCCATTATCATCCTGTCCCCTTTGTGAATGGAAGGAGAGTTTAGCCGAATACTTATCTTTCAAAACTTGGTAATTAACGTCCATTTGTTTAATTGTTCAGTGTTCTGAAACAATAATTTTATCAATGACGGTGTTGTTGAGCTTAAGCAAAATGGAGAACAATATTTTAGAGAAGAAGTAATCGTGATGGACAAAAGTAAAAAAGAAAGCACATGAAATCAACCCTGTCTTCATCTAACATGAATTGTATGTTTAAAATTTCAGTCATTTCTGACAAACATTCATAGACCGGTAGTACAGGAGATATTGTAGGAGTCAACATTGATGTCTTTATTGAACATTTACTTCTTTTTAAATATTTTATTTTTGTTTCCTCCTTAGACGTTATTTACAGATTCCAATGAATGAGTCTAATTCCTTAGGCCAAATGCAGAGAAAAACAATACTACTACTAGTACTGACCTTTTAATATCTTCATATTATAGCCTTTAAGTCAGATAATTTGTCCAGTCTTAGTTAACGAGGAAATACTTCAACTCTTTTGGTATCATATGAGGGAATAGGTCCCCAGCAGCTCCATGATCACCTGCCAGCTGTAGGACATGATCATACAGTAAACTACGTTTATAACGAACATGCCAAGATAAACTAACTAAAGACAAAAAAATATGTGATTAATGAGCCAAATATTCTGCATAAGAATAAATCAAAATATATTTACAAATAAATTAAAATAGTATATAAATTATATTTACTAATCGATTAAAATAGTATATAAAATATATTTATTAATCAATTAAAATAGTATACACCAAAGCTGTGATATCAAGATGTTCTAAAAAGTCACGAGCATTTCCTGGTGTTGCAGCAGCTCCAGCCCGAGAACGCAGTCGTCTTGACATCTGTGAATGTAACATATCACACAGACCACAGTCAGTTGTCCTCTAACAGTAAACATCATCTCCTCAGAAGTCACAAGACCACTGATGCTTCAACATATAAATCTCACCATTCCTAAACAAATAAACAATTAGGATCCAAACCGTGGCCACTGCAATTCTTTTGGGCATGGCACAACTTTCCTCTTTCATTGTGTGATGTGTTTCAAAATTAAGGTGTTTGACATTAATACATAGTGAATTTGCACACAGATGAGAACACTCCAAATTTGACGGTAGAGATAACATATCACGGTGAATCATATATGCCAGCTGATGAACAAGAATTTGATTAAATTTGGTCGCACCTGGTAATTATATATTCATCCTTCCATACTCCTTGGTTTGCTTTCCACTATTTAACCCTTTCCAAAAGAAGCACTCATTATCACCCTGTGTGCTTTCTGTATGGCAGGAGAGTTGAACCGAATACATATCTTTCAAAACATGGTACTTAACAGGTCTTTGAAAGGCATTTATATGTGATCAACATAAGGAAGAGGAGTTGTGGATGTCAACTTCTTTATTATGAGGAACACAACGTTTCGGAGTATATGCTTACTCCTTCATCAGGTGGATGAATGCCATGAGGCAGAGAGCATGTATATGCATCTTTGGTGGAGTACACACCCAGGTAGAGGACACCTCTGGTAGCTTCATAAGATACCCAGGGGAGACACATCTCGTAGCCCCTAAATGGATGACCAACTTGAGCATACCCCCTTTGCAAGATCATGGCTTTGAACTGGTCAAAGAACATTTTAGGTTTTTGGGCCAGTCCAATCAGCACCTTTTCCTCTGTCCACCATCTAATAAACTGTATGTACCTTTGCCTGAGATCCCAAGTACGTGCCGGCTGCATGCCACGAATTATTACCTCCTTATCTATACGATAAAATAACTTGGACAAAAAAGGAAGGTCAGTTTTTGTGTGCTTGGGTTCAATGCTCAGTCCGGCTTGTTTCTCTCTTTTGTTGCGTTCTGAAACAATATGCGATTAATGAGCCATATATTCTGCATAGGAATATATTGAAATAGTATAATAAATTCAAATAGTATATAAAATATATTTAATAATAAATTCAAATAGTATACACCAAAGCTGTGATATCAAGATGTTGTTATAAAAAACTCAAGTGCAGTTGGTGTTGCTGCAGCAGCCCCGGCCCCCAGATCGAAGTCGTCTTGACATCTGTGAATGTAACATATCACACAGACCAGTCAGTTGTCCTCTAACAGTAAACATCATCTCCTCAGAAGTCACAAGACCACTGATGCTGCAACGTATAAAACTCACCATTCCTAAACAAATATACAATTAGGATACGAACTGTGGTCACTGCAATTCTTTTGGACATGGCATAACTTTCGTCTTTCATTTTAGTAATGTGTTTCTGAATTAAGGTGTTTTACATTAATGCATAGTGAAGTTGCACACATATGAGAAGGGCAATTAGCACTGATAGGTGTAACAATGGACATAGCATGACGATACAATATAAAAATGGGCTACAGATCGTCAGCAGCTGAAGGTAGATCACCATGCTAGGGTCCATGGGGACTTACAGTACCTTTGCTACCTGCATGGACCCCAGCCGGATTTACATCATCCCTTCAGCTGTTGGCCATTATTGACAAGTTTAGCCAAAGTTAAACGAACATATATACTACGAATAAAAACGTGGCTGAAATAAATATACTTTGAAAGACGTGGTCTTACATACCCTCTCAGGGGGACAATAATTTTACACTACTTTAACCCCCTTCGAGGATATAGCCACTAACAATCTCAGTTATTGATTTATTTAACCAATTATAAAAGGAATGTATTTATTTACAATACATAATAATCAAAATTTATGAATTAATTCAATTTCCTTTAAAAAATCAAGAATACAATGAGTACTTACCTGTGTAAAAAGGTCCTTCACAGTTGAAACTTTGAAATACTGATCACTTGTGATGGAAAAATCAACACAATCAAGCAGGATATGCTTGACGGTGATTCTTTTATCACAAGGGATACAAAATGGAGGATCCTCACCTTTCAATAAAAATTCATTTGTATACCTGCTATGGCAAATACGACATCGTCGTATTATGACCTCCTCAAATCTGGACTGACAACCCAAGTAGGTGTAACCGATATTTGGTTTATTTGCATGTAATTTATTTATACCGACTTGGGTGTCCCACTTTTTTGGTATCCGATCACGGATGTAAGATCTAATTATAAGTTTATAATCACTATATGGGATGAGAAGTTGTGTCACAGATTTGGTGAGTGCTGCTTTAGCAGCAGCATCAGCCATTTTGTTACCAGTGATACCAATATGGCTTGGTAACCAACAAAAGACGATGGCGTACTGGCCAGTAGCAAGATCATTATGTAGTTCTATAATTTCACGTAAAGGTGGATGTTTACAAGCTATATTCTTAATTGCCTGAAGACAGGAAAGTGAATCAGAAAAGACAATGAACCGTTTATGTTTAGATTTAGCATTGATATATTTGAGAGCAGTTAATATTGCATCTGATTCTGCTGTAAAAATGGAACTGTCATTCGGTAATCTAGTTGATATGGTTCTGGATCCAATGACAGTGGCGCTGGCAACAGCGTCACCATCCTTGGATCCATCTGTAAATATGGATTTGTATGTATCATAAGTGCTCCTTAATTCATTATATTGTTGTTGATAAATTAGTTGATTTGTTTCAGATTTTTTTAATTTGGTTAATGTGAGATCAACTTCTTGCCTTACCATTTGCCAAGGAGGTGATGAAAACAGTTGAAAGGGAGCTATATCTTGCAGGTTAATATTAGCGGCAGACATGGCAGACTGGATTCTGATTCAATGTGGTGGAACAAGAGACGTTTTTTTTAATTTTAAATATCTAGGTAAAGAGGATTAAAGATGCAATTAAAAGCTGGATTTGACTGATTAGAATATAATTTAGTGACATTTTGTAACGATAATTTCAGACGGCGTTGTTTAAGAGAAGGTTCATCCGCTTCTACATACAGACTGTGAATTGGTGACGTCCTAAAGGCTCCAAGGCAAAGCCTTAGGCCCTGAAGATGGATAGTATCGAGTTTTTTTAAGTTACTTTTGAAGGCTCCACCGTAGACGATGGAGCCATAATCGAGTTTTGAACGGATCAGTGACATGTACAAGTGTAGGAGGGTTGTTTGATCACCTCCCCACTTAGAATTAGAAACTACTTTCAACAAATCGAGTGCCTTCAGGCATTTATCAAAAATAAGGCCCAAGAACTTGGCCTCTTAAACAATTTTGATAGGGGTGCCATCTAAAAAGAGATCAGGGTGCTTATGTGGCTTATATTTTCTGCAGAAATGTATACAATTAGTTTTTGATTTAGAAAATTTTAACCCGTTTTCGAGGGACCATTTATGAATTTTATTGAGACAGATTTGTAACTGCCTCTCTATTTTATGCATATTTTTTCCTCGACAAGAAACATTAAAATCATCCACGAAAAGTGATCCATCTGCTGAATCACTTAAAACCTTTGAAAGACTATTTATTTTTATACTAAATAAAGTGACAGACAAAATACTGCCTTGTGGGACACCCTGATCCTGATGATAATGATCAGACAGGGTAGAGCTCACGCGGATCTGAAATTGTCTGCCAGTTAAAAACTTGGATATAAATTCAGGCAAACGGCCTCTCAATCCAAAATAATGTAAATCCTTTACAATCCCGTGTTTCCACGTTGTGTCACTGCATGCTGGTTATTAATGATTGCATTTTTCACAAATGATTCTGACCGTACTAAATGGTCAACAGTACTTCGATTCTTACGTAAGCCACACTGAATATTGGTAAATAAATTAGTTGATTCCAAGTACCATGTTAATCTATTGTCGACCATGCGTTCCATGGTTTTGCAAACGCAACTGGTCAATGAAATGGGTCTATAATTTGAGGGATCACTGTGATCCCGTCCAGGTTACGGTATGGGTATTACTATGGCATCACGCCAGGAAGAAGGAAACTTACCTGTTGTCCATATATCATCAAAAATCAACAAAAGGGTTTCTAAAAACGGTTCTGGTAAGTGCTTCAGGAGTTTATAGTGTACATTATCAGCTCCTGTAGCAGTATCATGAGCTTGTCCAAAAGCTGTATGAAGTTCATGGATCGAAAATATTTCATTATAATCTTCCCCATTATCTGATTAAAAATTAATAGTTTTCTTTTCCTGCTGTTTTTGAAATTTTTGGAATTGAGGGACATAATTTGAGGAAAAAGAATGTTTAGCTAACGTTTCACCTAGTATATTTGCAATATCCGATTTATTAGGTTATAGTTCATCCCCATTCTTAAGATGGTGGACGCTACATTTAGAACCCTTACCTTTAATTTTTTGTATCATGTTCCATACCTTGGACATGGGCGTTCGTGAGTTTATCTTGGAAACATAATGTTGCCAAGATAGCCGTTTATTTTGATTAAACGTACGCCTGTCTTTAGCATTTAAGATTTTATATTTATTCAAATTATGAACCATGGGATGGCCACGGAAATAGTGTTCAGCCTTTTTCCGTGCCTTCTTAGCTTGTTTGCAGTCATTATTGAACCATGGTTTACGGATGTGTGGATTTGTAGAGGACTTAGGAATACATTCATCTGCTATTTTGTTTAATTCATCTGAAAATAATTGTACAGGATCAGTCGCGTCAATAAATAGATCAGGTTTCAATTTATTGGATGCGAGCATCTCAAATAAAGGCCAGTTGGCCTTAGTGAAGTTCCATCTTGTTGAAGGAGGAACATCTGATGGTAAGACAGGTTTTAAAATAGTTGGGAAATGATCACTGCCACAGAGGTCTTCGTGGACGGACCATTCAAATTCGTTTAATAAATCAGAGTGAGTGAGTGATAAATCCAGAGCAGAGTAGGTACCTGTACCGGGATGTAGATATGTGTTTGAGCCATCGTTATAGATACATATGTCATTGTTGGAAATGAAATCTTCCAAAAGTTTCCCCTTATTATCTGTCTGAACACTTCCCCAAATCGGATTGTGCCCATTTAGATCACCCATAATGATACAGGGCTTTGGGAGTTGATCATAGAGAGCTTGAAGTTCAGATTGACGGAGAGAATAAGATGGTGGGATATATAGCGAGCAGAATGTAAAAACAATGTGCAAAGTCACACGGATTGCCACAGCCTGAAGGGGAGTAGTAAGTTGAACGGGGCTATGGATGACGCCGTGTTTCATTAGAATTGAAGAATCCCCAGTGGCTTTAGCACCAGGAGGTGAAAAGACATTGTAGGAGGTATAACCTCTAATATCAAATTTGTCAGTATCCTTATAATATGTTTCCTGTAAACATATGGCAGATGGCTTAAAATCCTGAATTAAGAGCTGTAAGTCATTGTAATTAGTCCTAAGTCCTCTACAGTTCCATTGAATTAAATTTGATGAGTAATTCATGGTGGCTCAATTGGTGATCTCTCACGGGAATGTGAGGAAGAAGAACTCCTACCACTAATGTGAGACGATGGAGTAATCTCCATGTCAAGTACATCGAAGGAGCTGTCGAGAGAAATCTCAGACGAAATTTGAGGATTGGGCATTTGACTTCTGTTCAACTTTTTCTTTTCTTTTTTCTTCAAGTTTCGGTCAGGTCTGTGTGGAGACTGAGGTGGAGACTGAGACTGAGGGTGAAAAGGAACTGTGTCAAGTTATTAATAATAAGTGTATGAGTTTTCTTTTTACCTAACTCATTTTTGGTGGAAATAAGTTTTTGAATATACCGCCGGAGGTATTGCTCGGATATAGGCACATACTTCCAACCGGATATATTAGTAAGCCAAGTGTTAAGTGAGTGAGTGAGTGAGTAGGGTTTAATGCCCCTTTTAGCAATATTCCAGCAATATCACGGCGCGGGACACCAGAAATGGGCTTCACACATTGTACCCACCAAGTGTTAAAGAGTTTCCTTGTTTGGCTTAAATCGTTCTCGCTCTATTCTTAATCCACTTGTGATTGTTGGTGGACTGAGCCGCCCAAGCTTGTGTGATGATCACGAAGCAATAATGGCATTTAAGCTAAGTTGGTTTAGTTGTGCGAAATCCTTAAGTCAACTACTAAGATACATCGTCAGGGCATGCATATCGGATTCACGTTGAGAGATACATATAAAGTGAAATGTTGTATTTACCTCTCAGTTGCAATTGCGTAGAACAGGATGCTCTTGGATCTCTGGAAAAACTTGGGTTTGATGTGATACCAGTATTCAAGAATATGAAACACCCAAGAATAATATACCATTAGGTTCCTAACATAGGCAAGATTTTAATGCTTCTTTTCTCCATATGTATTTATAGACCCGTGAAGATCCGGGGTAGAATAGGTCTTCAGCAACCCGTGTTTGTCGTAAAGGGCGACTATGCTTGTAAAAGGCGACAAACGGGATCGGGTGGTCTGGCTTGCCTACTTGGTTGATGCATGTCATCGATGCCGAATGGATGGGACCCGTAAAGATTCCGGGGTAGAATAGGTCTTCAGCAACCAATGCTTGCCGTAAAAGGTGACTAACGGGATCGGGTGGTCAGGCTCGCTGACTTGGTTGATGCATGTCATCGATCCCAATTGCGTGCCTCGATGTTCATGATGTCAATCACTGGATTGTCTGGTGCAGACTCGATTATTTACAGACCACCGTCATGTTTTGTTTGTTTAATCTTTAACGCCGCACTCAGCAATATTCCAGCTATATGACGGCGGTCTGTGAAATAATCGAGTCTGGACCAGACAGTCCAGTGATTGACATCGTGATAAAGTATGATCCTGATGTCGTTTTCAATTATGTCCACAATAAATAATCTTTACCTTTTTGTAGGTTTTCATGGATTAGTCACACTAGTTTTTAGTAAGTATGGACATATACAACATATGCATTTGTAACACAGTTTTCATATTTTATCATCTGTTTCAACAGCAAGGAGATTCTGAAACAATATTGGCATATTTTAAGAACATTCAGAAATGTTGCTACGATCTAAAGGAAAAGAGAACAGTTTTGGTGGTAAATTCATTTTTATTGAAAAATATCAACGTGTTATTATTTAGAAATGTATATTCATCACTTCTGTGTGTTAAATTATAATCTGTTTAAACATACGTTAGTCAGTGGCCAAATGCAGGTACGGACGAAGGTAGTTATACTGTTGTACTGAGGCAGGAAACAGCTGCGAGAATCTGAAACAATACTGACAGATTTTAATAGCGTTCAGAAATGTTGCTACGGTCTAAATGAAAAAAAAAACTTTTTAGGAGGTAAATTCATTTTATTTATATACGTTTTATTATTTAGAAAAGCATCTTCAACACTTCTGTGAAATAAACTATTATCTGGAACAACTTGTTCACTGAATCATGTCTACAAGTATCGACTGGTGTTCTAATTTGTACTCCTTTTGTTGAGTTAATTTCACTGAAATAAGAATTGTGTGTGCTGAAACCAGTCTGTGTGTTGTCTTGTTGGCCTGACATAATACCAAGTTAACTCTGCATTGGTAGACGCTGCCGTAATTAACTTGAGGATGTAACGACCACTTGCCCGGCCTTTGACAAACTTACAATTCGGACTTTGATAAGAATGGTTGAGTGAAGCACCGATGTTATCCTTAATGGATAACTCGGCGCCGTCAGCCAAACTATTCCCATCCAAGTACAAATTGTGGGGCAAGTCAGTTAGAATGTGGTGTTTACCCTGCTGGAGACCGCCTCCATGGTCTAGTGGTAGAGCGTCCGCCCGGAGAGCGGAAGGTCTGGGGTTCGATCCCCGGCCGCGTCATACCAAAAGACGTTAAAAGATTGTACTTGTTGTTGTCTGGCGCTCGGCATTAAGGGGCTTAAAACAAGGACTGGTCGGCTCGGAGTAAGTATGCTGTGTCTGAGTTGGGTATTCATGTTAAACTGCGGCATGGTATCTCAGTGAGCTAGCACTATAAATCGGCATCAGTCCGGACTAGTACAAGCAGACACGTACATGCACGTCGCTATATAAGTGCAATCATCTTGGACGCGACGTTAAACCCAATTTCACCTCACCTTACCTTGCTCGACATAAGCCCCATCCCTGACAAGCATCTCATCGCTGGTAATAATCTCCCCAAGGTATTCACATACGATCTGACCTTTCAGATAGTCACTGTTTGCAAAACAACCGTGACCTTTCGCTGCATTAATGTACCCAGGTAGAGGACACCTCTGTAGCTCCGCGAGATACCCCGGGGAGACACATCTCGTAGCCCCTGAATGGATGACCAACAGGAGCGTACCTCCTTTTTAAGGCCATGGCTTTGAACTGGTCGAAGAAGCTTTTAGGTTTGTCGGCCAGTCCAATCAGCACCTTATCCTCTGCCCACCATCTAATATACTGTATGTACCTTTGCCTGAGATCCCAAGTACGTACCGGCTGCATGCCATGAATTACTACCTCCTTATCTACTAGATTAAAAAAAAAACTTGGACAAAAAAGGAAGGTAAGTTTTTGTGTGCCTGGGTTCAATGCTCAGTCCGGCTTCTTTCTCTCTTTTGTTGCGTTCTGAAACAATATGCAATTAATGAGCCATATGTTCTGCATAGGAATAAATCAAAATAGAATATAAAATATATTTACTAATAAATTAAGATAGTATATAAAATATATTTACTAATAAATTAAAATAGTATATAAAATATATTTAATAATAAATTAAAATAGTATATAAAATATATTAAAAAGTAAATTAAAATAGCATATGAAATATATTTAATAATGTATTAAAATAGTATATAAAATATATGTAATAATAAATTAAAATAGTATATGAATTATATTTAATAATATATTAAAATAGTATATTAAATATATGTAATAATAAATTAAAATCGTATACACCAAAGCTGTGATATCAAGATGTTGTTATAAAAACTCACGAGCAGTTGATGTTGCTGAAGTATCCCCGGCTCTATCTCGCAGTCGTCTTGACATGTGTGAATGTAACATATCACACAGACCAGTCAGTTGTCCTCTAACAGTAAACATCATCTCCTCAGAAGTCACCATACCACTGATGCTGTGACATATAAATCTCACCATTCCTAAACAAATACACAATTAGGATCCGAACCGTGCCCACTGCAATTCTTTCCTCTTTCATTGTGTGATGTGTTTCAAAATTAAGATGTTTGACATTAATACATAGTGAATGTGCACACAGATGAGAACACTCCAAATTTGACGGTAGAGATAACATATCACGGTGAATCATATATATATGCAAGCTGATGAACAAGAATTTGATTAAATTTGGTCGCACCTGGTAATTTTATATTCATCCTTCCATACTCCATGTTTTGCTTTCCACTTTTACACCCTTTCCAATAGAAGGACCCATTATCATCCTGTCCCCTTTTGGTATGGAAGGAGAGTTTAGCCGAATACTTATCTTTCCAAACTTGGTAATTAACATGTCTTTGAAAGGCATTTAGAAGTGATTAACATAAGGAAGAGAATTTATGGATGTAAACTTCTTTATTTTTAGAAACACAACGTTTCGGAGTATATGCTTACTCCTTCATCAGGTGGAAGAATGCAATGAGGTAGAGAGCATATATATGTACATGTAAGGACAACAAAATGAATAACATAACAAGAGGTGAAAAATAACAAAGGGTACAAGCTAACAAAGGAAGCCAACTGATGATGGGTGATAAGTAATAGACAATGGCTGCCAACAGTTAACTTATGATAGCTAAGTAATTGGTAATGGACACTGGGCAAATGGTGTGTGTGTGTGTGTGTGTGTGTGTGTGTGGCTTCTTGTGGTGTCCTCTGTCGCCAGTTTTTTTATTGGTAGACAGGACTTTAGTGGCTTCCCTCATGATGTCATGGTTTATGACCAACAGTCTTACTTGTCCTTTTTTAAAATGTGCTTGTGTTACACATTTCACAATCGCTCAAATTGACAACTGAAAACAACAAAGGATTTGGGTCACACCAGTTTACGTTCATAAAACCTGGCTGACAGTGATGCATCATGTTTATGCTTCAAGTTTACAACTTGGTGTGGCGCAACGGATAAAATATCAACACTCATTAACTATACTAGGCATACAATAAAGTATTCAGTGTCAACATTAACGACCAGACCCATCAACACAACTTGCAATGGAACTTGTTGATAACATTAATATGAACTTTCAAGAAACCATAAAAAGATAAATCCATGCATTAATGGTAACCATAACACCAATAAGATGCTAATTTTCCATACTGGTATTACAACATTGCATAAATCATCAAATACTCTATAAAAGTGAACTAATTATATATTTGGCATATGTTCTGTGTGAAAATAATACCTTAATAAATTATACTCCCATTAGTTTGTTATTACAAATGAAAACTAAGAAATAACAGATTATATTATAAATAAGTATTGAGTCAAACTGCATTAGAGTGTGAAGTGTCGTAAAATCAGTATGTAAACAAGACAACAAGAATTACCTCTCTTTAACTGAGGCAGATACTATGCTATGAAATGGAATGTGTGAGGTGAGGTGAAATTGGGTTAAACGTCGCGTCCAAGATTATTGTACTTATATAGCGACGTGCATGCGCGTGTGTGTGTGGCTACTTGTACTAGTCCGGACTGATGCCGATTTATAGTGCTAGCCCACTGAGATACCATGAATACCCCACTCAGACACAGTATACTGACTCCGAGCCCACCAGTCCTTGTGTTAGCCCATTATTGCCGAGCGCCAGACAGGTTAACAACAAGTACCATCTTCTAACGTCTTTTGGTATGACGCGGCCGGGGATCGAACCCCGTACCTTCCGCTCTCCGAGCGGACGCTCTACCACTAGACCACGGAGGCGGTCAAATGGGATGTGTTGTAACTTATATTGGTTTAGCTCAATTATGATGTTTTAATGCAGAAAAGTTATATTTACAATGATTATGCTATATGCTTGAAGTGTGTTATTACAAAGTATACCCCGCCGTGATATTGCTGGAATATTGCTAAAAGCGGCGTAAAACCATATTCACTCACTCACAAAATATACAGCAAAAGTATGCTAAACGATGTACATGAAAATGTGGGAGGTCATGTGACCTCAAATATGAACGATCAGCGAGGTGTGGACAAAAAGTGCTTTTTATCTTTTAACTTTTGCTTGAAAACATTGCCTGAGGAGTGTGTGTACATGTTTGACAGCCATACACATCATCTATATCTGTGTGAGTACTAAAACGACAAATGACCTTGACTGTCCTTCACTACCAAGTCGTCCGTGAACACTGACTGGACGCAGCGTTATCGTTAAGCAAGTAATTATCTAATTATAACATTACCTATGTAGCCAAATATGGTTATTTCAAATCAACATGTTCTTATCTACATAATTACATATGTTGTGGTCTTATCTCGACCGTTAATTATCATGCATACCTGAAAACAACAAATAATTTGTTCACATCAGTTCATGTTTCATAAAACATGGCTGACAAAGATACATCAGCCAATGACGTAAGCCAATTCAATTTGATAGTGCGCTAAGCGGTACAAATTTCAGAGGACTGACAGAGTGATTTCCCTTAGACCGTGGACGAGACACTCAACATGTATTTACTTACACCCTTGAAAACACGGAATATATTACACAGGGGATGCAACGTTTAACTGAATGCACTTACAATGGGTGAAAAGTACTATAAACAACACTTGTAATAGATTCAGTAAAATGTTACATCTACAGAAATAGTGTTCCCTCGCTATAGCGTTAACTCGGTTATAGCGCATGGCTCCCAAAATTTACTTACATATTTATTAAACTCAGGTTTTCCCCCTATCTAAATAAAAACATTATCAGATGATCGCCGCAAGCACATCGCGCAATACTCACATTTTAGCAACAACGGTCAGATTACCGCTATTTATGCCTTGAAACAGACATAAGTTGCCAGAGAATGGATACATATATCTTAAATGCCGTAACTTGTTAAAAGTCATATTTGTAATAGTCTGAGTTAGGTGTCAACAAAGTTTTCACGATCGAGAGCGCGTGAGCCACGACCTGACTTGTGTGTTCCCTCACTACTGCACTCTTCAATAAAGCACTTACTCGGTTAAAGCGCGCAGCAAATCATTGCTCCTGAAATGTCCTAACATTTTTAAATAAACTCAAGTTTTCCAATGACACGATGATTTCCCCCATCTCAGAAAATATAATCAGCTGATCACCGCGGTCACGTAACACCGGAAATCTTGTTATAAAAAAACAGTTCATTGCTTACGAGTATCTTGACTAATGTTTGCAATATATTATATTAATCAGATTCTAAATTTCATTAAATAATTATAATTATGTTTGCAATAATTTCGGCGAAGTGGGTGAAGTGATCGGTAGATCTCACCCTTTTTTATAGCAACCGCGGTCAATTTACCGCTATTGACGTCTTGAAACGAACTTCAGTTGCAAGAGAAAGGTTGGTTGGTTTGTTGTTTGTGGCCGCACTCAGCAATATTCCAGCTATATGACGGCTGTCTGTAAATAATCGAGTCTGGACAAGAAAATCCAGTTATTGATAACACGAGCATCGATCCACGCAATCCAGCAAGCCTGACCACCAGGTCCCGTTAGTCGCCTTTTACGACAAGCTTGGGTTGCTGAAGACCTTTTACGGCAAGCTTGGGTTGCTGAAGACCTTTTACGGCAAGCTTGGGTTGCTGAAGACCTATTTTATCCATAAACTTCAGCACCTTCCCCCAGACACAAGGATAACGGTCGCAAGTGTGCAATGTCTGACCCTTTCCCCATGTTGAAGCATTTGAAAAAAATTTAACTTATCTTTTGTTGAAAAAAAGAGACAATATTGCCAAGACATTAATACAGAATAGTTTATCATTGACGCTGAAAATTGTGATCGAAAACATTCTCAGAATGACACAATCCTTTAAGGGAGCATTATGAACGATTGAGACGCCTTGCTCAGCATTACTATCGGTCAAACGTCCGACTACTGGTAGAGCCTTTTGAATACAGTACCACGTCTTCTCATGATGACGATCTCTGCCGTAGGTCACGTATCTCAAAGACAAGCAGCGAGCGATCTCGCTACCCTCGGATTGTTAGCCCGATAGCCGACAGACTGAGCTACGTCCACACTGTGAAACTAAAGGGGCATTCACACAGTACAACTAGTTGTATACAGGCAAGTGGGTCAAACCTTTGACGTATGCAACTGGTTGGACGTGAGTTGCACGGACATAGGACATGCTCTGTTTTCATGCGACAAGTTGTACGTACGAGGGGTGTTCATTAAAGATTTCCCCTGACCCACTTAGGGTTATCATATTTAGTTGAAATTTCACATGTGTAATGATACTTGTATCTATGGTTTATGTATGAATTTGCAGCACCGAACTATTAATCTTACCACTTTTACAGGTGTTATGATCGAGTAGGGTGTGACAATGGAGCCAGTAGGATACCGAGCAGTGATTAGGTTTTTATATTTGAAAGGTCGCATACTAAAAGAAACTTTCGATGAAATGAAAGCAACTTATGGGGAAGATGCCCCATCATATGACGTTGGGAATCGCCAGTTCAAGTGTGGTCGGATATCTGTGGAAACAGCTGCCATTCCTGGTCGCCCCCATTCAGCCATTGATGAGGACACTATCCATCAAGTGGAGACCGCCTTTTCGTTCGCCAGTTAGCATAAGATGTCAAGATCAGTGCAGGGTCTGTGGAAAAATCATCCATGACAATTTGAACATGCATAAGGTGTCTGCACGATGGATTCCCAGGTTGCTCACACCTTTCCAAAAAGCAGGAACGAGTCAATTGCTCAAATGATCTGTTGGACATGTGCCAAAAAATTCCAGGCAATTTTTTTTGACAGACTTATCAAACAGGATGAAACATGGGTCCATCACTATGATCCTGAGACTAAACTTCAGTCGATGCAATGGACGCATGTGGAGTCACCACCCCCAAAGAAGGCACGTGTCCAACCCTCTGCAGGCAAGGTCATGCTCACGGTGTTTTGGGACCAGGACAGAGTAGTGATGATGGATTTATTGGCAAAGGATACCACAATTACAGGATCGTATTATGTTCACTGCTGCGGAAATTGCGGGGACGATATCACGCTTAAGAGGCGTGGCATGCTTACCAAGGGTGTCCGTCTCCTGCAAGACAATGCTCCAGTACACAACACTCATGTTGCCCAGACAGAAGCGCGGTCCTGTGGTTATGAAATCCTTCCACATCCTCCTTACTCTCCCGACCTTGCGACCCGTGAAGATTCCGGTGTAGAATAGGTCTTCAGCAACCCATACTTGCCGTAAAAGGCGATTTGGCAGGATGTAACAATTATTTGGGATGTAAAGAAGTCGTTGTTGGAGAAGTGCTTCACACTTAAGAGAGTGAACCTCGTCTTGAATTCCATAATCTGAAGACACGGTCTCCTCTCAGCAACCCTCGCCATCGGCCTGTTTCGATGGGCAAATGATGACTCGATGTCCGGAATTGTAAAATCGGCAGGTTTGGGGAAGTAATAGAACATTTTCGAATTTTGGTAATTCTTTTAAATGTTGGTAATATAAACCTTTTCAACTTGATAAGATACATTCTCGCCACTGTTGAATAAATTGTTCTTTAAGAATTCTCTTGACCTTTGAAACCAGCCATGAAGCCATGGGTATATGAATACTTCTGACAGTCCAACATCATTTAGTATTTTTTACTGTTGCTATCCACTTAAACGATTTTGAATTTGTTTTTTATCATATATAATATAATTATGTAACACATTAGAGAACTTTTGTTGATCTGCTAAAATTTGTTAACTTATGCAAGAAGGAGATCATCTGTTTAAGTACTTTAATTTTGAGGGGATTCACTGCCAAGTTCCCCAGAAACCATACAATTGGGTCTTGAAGTCCTCAGACCAGTTACTATTTTCAAAACTTTCAATTGCATTTTCTCTATTATTTCTAAACTTTCAAAACCCCATATTTGTGAACAGAAGAGAAGGATTGGCACTACCATCTTATCAAACGCCTTCAATAGGCAATATTATGATAGGTTAACATTTCGTGCTCTTTTTATTAGGCAGTACATTGCTCCTGTCGAGTTGGCTCTTAGTGATTTTATACAAAACTTCAAATGTCTATTTCTGTGAAGATTAATATCTAAAAAAAGTGTAATTAACAACAATTTCCAGCATATTTCCCCCTCAAATTAAATTTTGAGTTGGTTGATTTGGCTGGCCCCCCTCCAAAGATGATTATTTTTTGCGTTTGAGATGTTTACATTGAGCCTTCATTGTAAGCAATATTGATTAAAAGAATCCAACGATTTTTGTAATCCAAATGTGGTATCACTAAGTAAGGCCGTATCGTCTGCATAGAGTAATACTAAAATGTGTAACCATACTTTGATGGCATTTCCTGATATAAAATCAAATAAAATCCCTTGGAATCCTTGTTTTGTTAAATAAGGTTCAAGATCATTTAAAAAATATTGAAAGCAGTAGTGCTGATACATTTTCTCCCTGATTGACACCTGATTGCCAAGGTAAATACTCCGATTGTGCGTTAATTTATTGTACCATTGATTTAATATTACTGTACATATTTTAAACTAAAGTTAGAAACTGGTCCTCAATTTATGTTTAAAGATTATTTATGAGTTCAACATTTATATTCTTGGCGTTTATGTCCGATTTATCAAGGTTGTAATGTTTAGGTTTGTTAGCGGCATCTGTATAGATGCACCGTAGACCTTTACATGTATTAATTGAACCGTGAAGATCATGGGTAGAATAGGTCGTCAGCAAACAAGGCAGGGCGGGACAACTTAGGAATGGCCAGGAGTCCGAACTTGACCACACAGAAGGAAGCGAGCTACAAAAACATGTTTTATATCATTGGAAAGATCTCGAGGAGACGAATCCCAATAATGTGTGTCCCAGTGTGTACACATGTTTACAAGCTCAAAAATTGGCTCAGAAAATGCATTACTGCAGAAATTTCTAGCAGAATTTTTTTTTTCTGCAGAAATTTCTGGCAGTATTTTTTTTTTCTACAGAAATTTCTGGCAGAATTTTTTTTTTCTACAGAAATTTCTGGCAGAATTTTATTCTGCAGTAATATTTAGCAGCATTGTTTAAATTCAGGAGAAATAAGGTTCTATCATTGGATAGTTTAATCTGGAGATGCTTTAAATGACCTTTTTCTACAGAAATTTCCGGCAGAATTTTTTTTTCTTAGGGAAATATCTGGCAGAATTTTTTTCTGCAGTAATATCAAGCATCAATCTTTGGAGAGTTTAAATTGAATTCAGCAATTGAATATATTTATCTTGGTATTATATTTACCAAATTTATCAGGAAAAGTTGACGTCACTCGAATTAAACAATGGAACAATAATATTATGTTGGCCTCATTCCTTTGTATACTAGACAGATGCAAATCCTTGAACCTTGAGCTTACCGTATAATTATCTAAATTATTATGAGAATTTCAGTGACCATCTTCAATGGCCTTTTTACGACTTTGAAGTGTACAACATTAAAGGTGAATGTGATTCTCAAAAAATAAATTTCATAATTATTCCATGGGGCCAACCAAATATATAATCCCCTGTTGAAATTCAAAGAAACAACCTACATGTGATATACTGTACTTTGAAAGTAGGGTTAACTTCAGACATGGAAAAAAAAAAAAACACAACCAAGATTTTACGATATAACTGCATGTATTGTTTCATAAATTTCATTGTGCACATCTCATCTAATATATATATATGCAATCCTCGGCAATATCTTAGCCACATAGCTTAGACAAAAAATATGTACATTTCAGCAATACTTGCTGCTCCTTCATTATTGTTCTGATACTGACGCTCGTCTTCGGTGCTTTGTCAGAGTGATCTGAAAGTAATAAAATAAATGTAAAGAATATGAGAACATAATTAAAATCACAGTGCATCTATACAATAAAAGCAAAAATAGTAACCTCATGAAGTTGGGTTGTTTCTCTGCCCACATTACACATATTCTAAGTAACGCTGACTAACCCTAATATTACACATCACAATACATATTTCAAAAGAAATGCAATATTTATTGAAATTACCTTTGATTGTTTTTGCAGTTTTTCATTGTTCTTCTCTATTGCCTCTTGAACTTTAGTTGGGAGGGTTGTCGCTTCCTTTGGGGCAGGCATGAAGGGCTTGAAGTCTGATAGCTTGGTGGTGGGTGTCCGGATGTCCCCAATCTTGAAGGAGGGCATCGCGGGTTGTTGCAGGCTTCTGTCTAAGTTCCCTTGCAAATACACTAAACAGTTGATCCAAATCTTCATGCATGTGCCCCACCATGAGAAAGAAAGTTTCACCTGAAAATAGTATTTACATCAGTATTAGCACTATGAAAACAAATCAAATTGTACAAAACTTGTTTATTTACAGAATACTGATTTGATTATTGAGAATATTGAGAGAAAAATCAATCTTATGCATTTTTCAAGTTTCAACATAGTGTGCAGATTCTTTTATACTGGGGATGAGCAATTGGACATGAAATGCTTTTGTTTCAAAACAATTCTAATGTGGTTTAAAATAATTTACATAAATTATAAAAATATTAACCACTGCTGTGATTTCAGCATTTACTTTGAATTGTATAGTATAGCCTCAAGGAATAAATACACAATACATGATATTGTATGTGGAATCATATACCAATAATTTCATTGATAACTATCTTCATGATAGCACTAAAAGTGATACCTTGGATTGCAGCGTCCACTTTTGACTGGCCGACAAAATCTTGCAGCTTTACTGGTCCTGGAAATGTCAAATAAATATTTGAACAATACATAAATTGCAACTTTAATGTAATTGGATAGTCATACAAATATAACAATTGCCAATTTCCATTCTCAGAAATCCACAATGCCTCCAAAATTAGACAAGCCTACCAGACAAACATCGAATTTATTCAACAGGCCCGTACCAAGCATTTAGCTAAGACAAAGATAAATTTCTATCCTTCTAAACGTGTGTTACAAATATAATGTACAAACAAATGTCTTGACATACATGGCACGATCCCGTTACAAAATCCCATTACATCCTTTACTAATAATACTGGACAAACTA
The DNA here is from genome assembly GCF_022045235.1 of Haliotis cracherodii. NCBI lineage: Eukaryota > Metazoa > Mollusca > Gastropoda > Lepetellida > Haliotidae > Haliotis > Haliotis cracherodii. The sequence goes on along the minus strand of NW_027266281.1, from coordinate 6,792,672 downwards.
CAATAACATAACCCATATATGTGCACTGTAGATACTAAGCTCCATTGGTTTCTAAATAAGAATCTACATAACTCCCTACCAATAGGATATGTAGACAGTAATATATGTTTTGGTTTAGTTTTTTGTTTACAAAAATACTGTTGCTAGGATGTAGCAGTGAACTTATTGTTGTGTTTGTTTGCTTGTTTCTATAACAATATTCCAGCTATATGACAGCAGTCTGTAAATATTTGAGTTTGGACCAGTCCATCCAGGGACTGATATCTTGAGCATCAGGTTACGCAATTGGGATACGATGACACGCATCAACCTAGTCAGGGAGCCTGACCACCCGATCCCGTTAGTCGCCTCTTACAACAAGCATAGTTGCCTCTTATGGCAAGCATGGGTTGCTGAAGACCTTTTGTGATGCATGCCATATATATAGCTAATATTAGCAAATTCCATTCAGGAGTATACAATGAGCCACAGCGGGCAGCTAATTTTGGCTTATGGCACATGTAACTAGTACTTTGGGGGAACTTTTGTACTGAAAGTGTTGTTTCATTGGTTGCCATCAGTTACAGAGACACATGGACAAATTGACTTACTATGAAACTGGATGTAACATTTAATTAAATAACTTTGTGCAACATACTTCCTTATAATAATTATGGTTTCTTTTATTCACTGTGGCACATGAACACTCGCTCACCTGGAATGAGTGAGTGAGTTAGGTTAGATGCCGCTTTGAACAGTATTTCAGGTATATCACGGCGTGTCAACTTGATGTGGGAGGAAAGCCCAGTGTGATGTAGGTCTAAGACATTTACCACTGGTCAAACCCATGAGCATGTGTATGATGCTGAACCATGAACCGAACACCGAGGAGTAAGAAGTGAAAAACTCCCTTAATATTGGAAGAATTATTATGTCATTATAATGTGAAAAGGAACAAGTCATTATTTTTAGCAATAACAGAGTTATGGGTGAATTTCTAATTCAAGAAATTGGGGTTGTCAATCAGGTAAAGTTTCATTGTCCAGTGGTCTCTGAGAAGATTACTTGTATTGTGCAAAGAATTGCATTTTGAGAGAGTGCAAATTAAGGGCATGTAATGGTCAAAATATAAAACATTACGAAAACAGAATCTGTGATGATCCCCATTACAATCTCTACATACTGGATTTCATTAGAGCACTAAAATTACAGCACATGTATCACCTTTCAAACAGAAATGACTTAAGAAGTAATGGCCGTAAATAGCTTTATCAATATTGTTGTTATGGCATCAACACACTTGAAGTTTTGGAGAATATTTGTTCTAAATCTAAGACGGCTAAGTGGCAGTCAATTCCAATTCCATTTTTGATGAGTTGATTTCCCACAAATACTTGATGGAAATAACTTGATTCTGATTGGACAATCAGGTTATGAAATCACAATAATCCCCCTCTTATTAAAAAGGCTGTTTTGAAACGGAAACTAATATTTTATAAAGTAGTACTTTTTTACAGTCATTGTCTATAAGCATTTTAAAATATTTATATTTATAGGATACAACATGCAAAGTTTCACTACAATATTGAAAGGATGTGTGGCAATACATTTTGTGCAGAAAACCATAAAAATCTACAGAGAGAATGAATTTCAAGTTTTGAGGACAACAGAGGGCTTGACATTGGCACTTTTCATTTTCGAAATGTTACGTCATATCTTTTGTGTCACAGTGAGTGATATGTCATCCTAGTGGCTAGCTTAATTTTCTTTTGGGGTGCCCACTTCATGGTAGTTACATGCTTTCAATGCCTGACCTATGTGTAAACAAACTGTTTAAGCATATACAGCACCACTGTCGGTGATTTTGTTTGTTTGTTCACTTTCTTGTTTAACACTGCACTCCAACAATATTTCAGCTATATGACGGTGGTCTGTACAGAAGTCTGGACCAGACAATAAAGTGATTGACATCATGAACATCAATCTATGAATTGGGATATGTTGACAAGCGTCAACCATGTCAATTAGCCTTACCACCCAATCCCGTTAGTCGCCTCTTACGACAAGCATAAACACAACATGTTTTTAATGTGGAGCACGGTTACCTGTAGATTTATCCATGCTTAATTTAAGATTTGAAACCTCATTCTCTGTTTTCGTTTCCAAGTTCAATTTAGTGCAGTTTACAGGTTACCAAGAGAAACATTGAAAACACAGTATTTTATCTCCTGATATACTGAATAAAATTGGTAGCATATATATAGGTATTAATAGAGTTAGATAAAGTGACAGTAACATGGGAATGATATTAATTTCAAGTCTAAAGACACTAGTTAGTCTGAAAATGTCATGTAATATTGAAAATGTCATGTTTTAATGAAAACTTAATTTTTAAAGATTTTGATGATGCCATACAAAAAACATTCATAAACAAACATCTCACAAAACTGTGATGCAATAAGATCAGTGTCATGTATTTTCAAAATGGTATTCTATCATTAAGTATTGTGACAATGTCGTGCGCACTTAACATAAACTGTATGTTTTGGGCCATATTGTCAGTGCCCCAGCTGTAGTGTTCGGAACTGGTTGAAATTCACAACAAGAATGATGAATAAATCATACAACATTTGTCAAGATTAATCAAATTCTCTCAGATACATGTAGCCTATAGATCCTATAATTGCATCAGTGTTACAGTCGCGCTCGCATGTTGCTGTATATAAAAAAATTAAACCTTTGAGATATTAAAACAGTATTATCTCACGTAATTATTCCAAGCTGATGTAATTATTCCAACTTTTTTATTTCCAAGTGTATATTTTTAAATGATATTGAAGTTTAAACAATTGACATAAGAATCGCAAGTGTGTGGTTTTTTGTTGTTGCTTGAATGGGCAGTTAAAATAATAATGTGTGTGTGTGAGTGAGTATGGTTTAACGCCGCTTTTAGCAATATTCCAGCAATATCACAGCGGGGGACACCAGAAATGGGCTTCACACATTGTACCCATGTCGGGAATCGAACCCGGGTCTTCGGCGTGACGAGTGAACGCTTTAACCACTAGGCTACCCGACCGCCCCTAAAATAATAATGTAAAAAGTATCCAGTTGGTTATTAAATTACATTCATTTTCCCTAAACCTATATCAGCAGTTATTGCTTTTGTATGACATAAGTAGAAATAAGTTATAATGTGTATTTTTATATTAAACATGAATTACCAATAAAAACATCATATTTGGAAGGCAATCTGCCATTAATATAATGTAAGTATCTTTTAGGGATCAGCAAACAGGGCAGACAAACATTAAGGATGTGCAGGGGCAACTTAAGATTAAAGATTTCTTGAAATGTTAATGGTTATCCAAAAACTTAATAAAGCATCAATTAAACATCTCTTTTATAGCACTGCTTGTGAAAAAGAATTATTGTTGATTTGTCTCACGATTTCACTACTGAAATTTTTTTTCGTGAATATCAACTTTGTCTTTCATGCATTGTACACATGCTTCCATAAAAAAACATTTTGTATAATAGAATGTTATGTTAATCATTATCAGATTTAACTCAAGAGTTACAAATATCTATTTAGATATTTATCTAGTTTACATAACCCTTACAATGACTACTGAATTTCTTCCATTTAAAATTCTTGTTATCATAAAACTTTAAAATAGGCACGTCAAGATAAGTCGTATTCTACATCTGAAATCAATGTTAGTGACGAGACTTTAATAGACTTTTTAATGCATATTACACTGATGGACAGTCATGAACATGATTTTTTGTCCGCTTTCCTAAACTTACATTTAACCTAGCTGACAAACCCCTTGTGAAATAATAATATGAATACACTGAATGGTATGAATGACCTGACAAACATCAGACTATGTCTATTCATTGTCTTTTTCTTATGCATACTACTTTAGTATGCCAAACTCTTAAAACATGTAAACACAATATATCATATTAAAGTTAACAAGTTATGTAAAGTATGTTTTGAACTTGTGGCTAGTTCACTTACTTAATAATATTTGTATCAAAATGGATATTAAATTGAACTAAAACAGTAAAGACAAATAAACAGGCAGAGATAAAACACAACAGCAAAATGTGAGCCTTCATAAAAACAAACAGATGTGTGGATTTGAATCTCTCATAGTGCATGATCCCATCTGTATTACAACCACAATTTATGCCACGCAATTCTGTTATCGATGTGCTTTGTAATGACGATTTCGCGATTTTAAGAACGAATGATTCTGTCAAAGTACCTTAATCCTTATCCACATTCTGACTGGTGATCAATGATTCTTGTCAATGTTTTTGATAACCTTGTTACCTCAGGGAGCAAAAACATGTTATTATTTTCACAAGATTATTCCTGTTTCACAAAATTTTGGTTGAAAAACTATGTACCAAGGATGATGATTTGTGAGATTTGAGAATAGATGCCTTGAACATGAATAAATCCTAAGTTATGTTTTAAGACACTTTGTCCCCGAAAGAGTTACCAGGTACATATGATCTGACACTCCCAACCTTTCGTAAGCACAACATTCAACTTTTGGCTTTTGCATAGAGAATGGAGTCTATTCATATACGTATGTGAAGGTTTTGCCTTATTGTATCAACAAGTTATTTCAATGAAAATTAATAATGTTTAAATTGTTTGTAAATTGATGAGAAATAAGTTAGGTTTATTATGCAGATAGCAAATGTGTGCTTGGTAGTAATAATGAAACAATAGTTAAAAAAAATACATTCATTGATACTGTGTATGTGCAATAGCACTAATTACTTTCAGCATGTGATACTGTGTTATCATACACGACCATATCAGACAACCCATTCACCTGTAATCAGACAACCCATTCACCTGTAATCAGACGTGACACACCTGCTTGTGGGGCCCCTTCACGTTCTTATTACATAGGAATTAGCAATCAATGCTGTCAACCTATTTGTATGTTATGATTACTGCTCCTATGACAATATGACATATCGTTTTATAATAAAAATGTATGATGCATGTTTGGGTAACCTAAAATATACAGTTGTGACTCATCACTAACATAGCCCCACACGCACCAGAAAACATTGGATCAACGATAAAGTTGTGAGTCTTGAATGAGTGAGTTTGGTTTAACACCGCTTTTAACAGTATTCCAGTTATATCGTGGCGTGTCAGCTTAATGTGGGAGGAAAGCCACGAGCACAGATATGGTGCTGACAACCTAGAAACATTGGACGAACCGGGATTCAAACCATAGGTTTCTGGCGTGCCCTAGGGACACAACTTTGCACGGTGAATTGCAATGCCTTAGACTACTGGTAGTGTCTGTATATAATTAGTATCAGGTCTTATCCATAATACTCCTTGTCAAACCCTTACGTTTATTGAATTTTGTTTTCATGCTAAATTCGGTTCCATTTTGAAGGTCACTTTTACATGTATCCAGTTGGAAACAGCAATTATTAATAAAGATCTTGCATTATTCCAGGGCTTTTAGAAATTCGATATCGACATGTCCTATAAAAAACAAAGAAAGGATTCTATCACTAGGATCACTCGACAGTGTGTCTCGTAAACTTGCCTAGCCCTACGCCTACTGTGTAAGCACCACAGAGTAGCCCGAGCCACCCACCAACTCACACCCTAATTAAGTCATGGCCTTGCCGGCAACGAGGGCAACACTTACCTGGTATACTACGTACGTAACACCAATATAATGTCACGTGAAGCCATATATAGGCTACACAATCCGCGTACTTTCACAGAGCCCTGGCTCTTCGGCTCTTCCTTTCCTAGCTCATGTTGAAATTTTGATAAAAAATCATGCATCGTGCTTAGATTCCGAAACGAAATTTAAATTGGCAACACCACCGGTGATGGTAAAAACACCCAGCGAAACGCAAGACCGATGGAGTACCTCACCCCTACATTCGCCTGACATGTTTATTTTCGCGTTCGTAGCTCAACTCTATCTTATATTGCTGATGCAATAAATGAACTATATTTAACCATATTGCACATAAACATTACTTACCAATTTCAGTGCTTTTCTTTTTGGGCAGATTTCTTGAAGAAAGGTGTCTGTCTTGACTGTTGATGAGGTTTGTAATATCTGTAATGGGTAGCAACATGTTCGATGAATATGTTCATAAAGAAACCATGATACAAACAGAAGGCCAACGTTATTCAAGATATATACAGTGTTTGGTGTACAAAAATAGAATAAAATGCTTCTTACCCATGATAACGTTGTTGAAGCAGAGCTGGTGAACCCTGCTTAGGCATCCAGAGCTTCTCACTGCGACCAAAACTTGGGTTTTCGATGTGATTTACCTACTTGTTGAATAGTTATCGTTTGACCGCCTGACTGAACGTTCTCGAAGATTTAACGATACGTAATTAGGGTTAAACTTACTTACTTTGGAGATTTAACGTGCGCTTTTCGACTGATGCGTATTTCGCACACGGTAGGGTTAAATCTTTATACACCATTTTTATGGTCGGGCGTCCACGGCTGATTGGTTTTGCAAATCAAACACAAGGGTGTATATCACGCCCCCTTGAGTGTTCACTGGGTGGTCACGTAGTCTGTTGTAAGGTTTGGCACCAGCATCTCAGGTTACAATTTGATATCAATTCAAGTAATCCACTGATAATGTACATAGGTAGTTATCCTAATTACATTTAGTTTTGTCCGACAAGGAGCGAGTTTACTCTTTTTTTAGACATAGACTTTGTAACAGGCTCTTCCCCTGGAAAAACATATATTGTAAATAAATATTTTGCCGTTTCCATCAACCTTAACACGTGATGTTCTATAACTGTTGTCTTGTACACTATCCATAGTGTAAGTCAGCTCGAGGAATTTTCATATAGTATTATCATTAATCAACATATCCTATGCAACAGTTATGTTGCTATCCGGACAAAACTATTTCAACATTCTATATTGTATCGCAAATGTAAACGAATAGTTTTTATTATAAATACAAACCTACATGTTAAGCGGTAATACCAATCACGCATTAAATAACATATATGAACAACTGTCGGATTATAAAGTCTCACGTCGGTTCCTCCGTGCAACTTCATGCCTGACTTACATTCATATTGTTCTTTCAACACACTTACGCTTCTCCAAATTTAGAAAGAAGCTGTGTACACAGTGTTCTTGCGAGTTACATTTACGCGTCCGGTTTGGCGGCAACTTCAAAGAGTGGACAAATGGTTGCTCCTTCAGGTAGCTATAATTACCCTCTCTATAATGCAATATCGTATTATCCATTTGTAATGAATGATAGTAACACTTGATTGGATTGGATTCAGTTAAATCTACATTTCTCAGGGTCTCTAACATCGAGATTTGAAATATCTTTCATGTAAATACCTTCTTTGTCTTGTGACTTGTATATATTCGTGTATATTCAGAATAGTACCTTCGCATTCCTGAAAAGTCTTTGCACAATGGCACAAGCAACGTGGTCTCTTTCTGTGAAAAATAGCACTCTTTATTTCAGCCACAGCAAAGATCCCGAACCACGCGCAGTCAGCAATGTTACGTCTGGTTACCGTCTTGCAGTTACGATACAGGTAAGTCGTCAAAATATGTATTGTTTTATTTCTGGATACGCCGACCCTAGAACGTGGAAATATACAATTTAAATGTGTGGCTTTGCTGACATGCGAAACGCGTTTTGTAAGAGTCTAAGTGTAGCGTATTTATTTCTACCAATTTTGATAAAAGATACGCAAACAAACTAATCTGAAAAGGAGATAGATCCATCTCCTGTGGTTTTATTATGTCTTGTATACTGTCTACGTGTTGTTGCTGTATGGCGACACTTGTTGTGTTTGTGTAGCTGTATGAATTTGCCTGTGGTGATCGGTGAAAGTGAAAACACGGTTACCAATCCATGCAGTATTTAAATAATTTACATGCGAGCTACTCTGTTATTTATAACGTTCGAATTATTTCGATAAAAATAACTATTAAGACCTGATGTTTATGAATATAACAAATTTGTATTAATGTTTTCCTAAAATCAACACATATCCATCAAAGCTGGTGCTGGGGGGGGGGACGATTTGGAATACCCACGCGATGCATATTGTACGTGCTGTGCCGCCAGACTTCCTGCCAACAAGGCAATTAAATTTTCTCGGGTATTGTCACTTCATACGGTGATACATTGTCTCGCGCGCGTGGTCGAAGGGTATTCTTTATCAGCGCCACCTTTATCATGCCATGTGATCGTTTTGTTAATTACACTGTATGTTACGGTTTCGCCGATCCTCAACTTTCAAAGCCTCCAATAAAATTTATGTGATCATTATCTTATCCTTATTCCGACTTGTCCTCTCCCCCCCCCCCCCCCCCCCCTCCCCATGCACACACACACACTCCAAAAGCAAATTCACTGAGGCTTGACCAATACCAATTAACAGTTGTCAGTTAAACAGTTCGCATCTAGTATGTTATTGTATATATTGAAAACCGTGAGCGTGCTACTGTGGGGAGGGGGGAGGGTTTAGGGAGGGTGTTGGTTCTTCACCTGGTCACTCATCAATCAGACTGTATACGGTATACTTCAATAATGATAAAATATCATTAGTCCCTGGGGTGGCCGAGTTACTTTTCTTTTCGTTTGTCGATTCATATTTTGGAAAATCAAAGGGGAACCACTCCAGCTTATGCAGCACACACATTTGGGAAGGTGGCTTCAATCATTAATAATAATATTTCTATCATGGCTTCACACTCGTTCCGAACTTTTTTAAGATCGGACACCAGGTTATGCTGTCGGAAATTCAAGACATTTCTTTATTTTCTTGAGTAGAGACAGGCCTATCGGAAATTCGAAATTGAACAGCAACGCCAAATATACATTCCGGCGCAGTGATCAGCTGGTGTCAGTGGTGAGGAGCATCCTAGTCCTGTACCAGGCTGGCCGCATGGCGCTCTGGGTGGTTTGTGCATTATGTATATCATGACAAGTTCAGTCCCTCGTGTTATTTAATGCCACACTTGGCAATATTCAAGCCATTTGAAGACAGCCTGGTCCGGTGATTGTTGTTATGAGCAACAATCCATGCCACCATGCCATGACACTGTCAACATGGGTTGCTGTGGACCAATTCTAACCTGAAATTCCCCAGTTCAGTAGCATAAGAGCCCTATCTTCTCCTACAAAATAAGAGATATATGATAAGGACCTCTGTATTTGTTGCATTGTCTTGTTTACAGGTTTATGCATTCAATGATGATGACCAGGACCTACAAGTGACCCTAGTTCAGGTGAGTTACAACAATTCATACTCAATGAAAATGAACCATGTCACCTCATATGAGCTAATACTTTTACTTTATGTTTGGGGCTTATCAGGGACAATTACTTAATTATTTCATCTTGGTCATGAGGCCATTAGCGGTGACATGATGACAACAGCAACCTACATGACATGTACAGGCTCCTAATATTGGATGAGCAATGAAGCCCAGTTGCTGATTCTTTGAGTGGATAGTCTGAACTAGGCATTTTATTTATCCTCAGAAAAAATGTCATTTATATATAATGTACATTTTTCAACCGAATTAGTTTGACGTTGACATTATGTTGCAGGGGTTACTCCATGAGGAATCAGCACAGGAATGTCATGAGGTTAGTAAAGCAGAAACAGAAACCCAGATAGCCCACCTGTACCTGTAAAGTTTGCATACTGTTGTTACCGGGGACACATGTGGCCTATTCATCTATGGCGCCGCAATTCGCTGTACAGAGTTGCATCCCCTGGGCACACCAGAAGCCTATGATTGTGGGTTTTGCCCCGGTTCTAGGTTTGTCAGCACCATACCAGTGCTCGTGGGTTTCACAGAAGTGGTAAACGTCTGAGACCTGCATCACTTCGGGGTTTCCTCCCACATTAAACTGACACGCCGCGATATACATGTAACTGTAATACTGTTAAAAGCGGTGTTAAACTCACTAACTTCTTTATGACCGTATACTTAATCTTGCCCTAGGCTTAAAATGCCAGAAGTTTATAAAGCTATTTTGACCCAATATTCAGCAGTTTTCTTTTTGCATGTATCTGCATATACTTAATGTGAAGTGAAGTGTGTTAATTGTTTGAGAAGTTCAACTGACTAGTGAGTAACATATTTTGGAACCATACACCCATATGATATGTTTCTTTTATTAGAATCTACCCATCATGGAATGCCAGGATCTTCCAGTAAGTACTTTGTCAGATTTGATACTACTTTAACCTCATTTTACAGTGCATATTAAACATTGTGTGTACACATGGTTTGTTATTCTTAATTATACTAAAATATTACTACATGTATGTAACTGAAAGTTATTATGATCCACATGATCAAATAAGCTATTTTGAATACCTATGATAAGAGAAGTATGCAATTTATGTAACTTTATGTACCTACTAGGGTATTTTTTCGAAAAACTACTATTTTCAGGTGATACATTACAAAGGAAGAGCACCACAAAAGAGTTGAAAGGTAATTATACTTTAATCATTTCATGAACAACATACCGGTATATTAAATAAATTACTATATTAGCTTGAAAAGTAATGTTATTGCTGTGATGGTAAGGCTCAGTGACTGCATGTCTTGAATATGAATATAATGTTGTTTTTGGTAATAGTTATTTTTTTAACACAAATAAATGCTCTCACTGCAATGTTCCTCAATCTATCTGTCAGTTATAAAACTTCCGTTTGTCATCTTCTCTGAACTAAGTGCCAGGTCATAGAAAAGGAATATCAATGTCAAATACATGTCAGGCAGACTGATCAAGCACCTGATTGTTTGTTTTGGTGTAGACTACATTTTAAGTACCAATTCTATAAAAAGGACCCATTTTAGGATCTTTTTATGACCTTTTATGCTTCTAATTAATCTGACCTATTATTTTCAGGCATCTAAGATTGTGCAAACTGAGAAAATGGTAAGTTAATATATATGTAACTGATTTATAGTTAATTGACTAAACCCTAATATGTTAAAAATGGTAGATAGTTCCTGATATATGTAAACCAACTGTTTGATTCTCTTTCAGGTTGAGACATACTTGCAAAGAAGGCGGCACAATAAAAAGGTGAGCAGATTGTAGAAATAATGGGCAGTAACTGACATGTTCATATGCTAGTGTATATATGTATGTGGATTTTCAAGGGCCATGGACACTGTTGCTGTGCATGCCTATAACTGAAATTGATGACTCACCCTGATTATGATCCTTGGCAACATTACTATCCACATGGGTTTCATTCAGATTAGAGCTAATGATTCACTGTCTTATCCAAATGATAATCACCACATTTCCTATAGCAAGATCAGTATTGTGAAAAACTGGAAATTAACACAGGCAATGGTACAGGCACTGTGTTAATACAATGTGGATTGTATTTGTGTATCTTTCTTCCCTTATTTGGCTTATTTGTCATACAGCATCTGGTATAAGATATGAATTATCAGTATCCAGTTCAAACAATCTGATATGCCCTTGCTTTAAATTGTTAAAATATAAATTGAAAACTTCAAAATAGAATATACAGAAATGACTGAATCCTCTTTCTCCACTTAGTACCATGCTTTAATATAAACACATATAACACTGATTTTGTCCATAGATGTCCCCCTGCAAATTCAATGTTGGCATGATTGTGGAGGCATTGAGGAGGATGGCTTTTGGTATGTAATTACTGTTTGCATTGTTGAAGGAAATTTCATATATTGAATTGTTTTCATCACGTTTCACACAAGTATTTTTTTATGATTATGTTCAGATTGCAACGATTTGCTAAGATACTGATGGATCATGATCTTCCTTATGTATCAATATTTATTATTTCATATCAATTAATTGCTTTAACTCTCCTGACTGAAAATCAATTGTCTGTCCCCCTTTTTCATACTAGGCATTTCATCTGAACTTTTTAGCTCTTTGAAACAGAAACTTTGCTTGAAGGATCACACTTTTTGTGACTCTTGAAATTGCTCACATAAATGCATTGCGGCAGTAGTGAAAATGACATTTGTGTTCATTACGGAACCATTTCTGGAGTTTATGCTGAATAACATATGTCCTTTCTGTCTGATGATTCCCATCTGTTACCCAGCTACAACCTATGCCAAGTAACTCCAGTTTTCATCTCTTTCGAAACCTCTGGGTTCTAAGCTGACATTTTATGTGATGACATGCAGATTAACACATGTTAGTAGCATCTGAGTAGTATGATTCTTATAATTTGATGTTCTTTTGAAGTCCAGTTCATGCTTATAGTTACTGAAAAGAACTTGTTATTGTATTATCGAAATTAGGGAGACATGTGATAGCAGTTAAATGTTTTCTGACAGGAAGTGCATAGTGGTTTGAGTTGGTTGGTTTGACTTATTGTTTTTAAAAGAACTTCTATACACTTTGTATTCCAGTAGTGTTGTGTTTTCCATCTGCTAATAATAGATTCTGGGAAAATGTCAGTGGGGCAAAAGTTATTTACAGAACAGTGAAAATGGAAATTCATGTTATCCTTCATTTTCTGCCTCAATCATGATTTATTTTTTATCTTTATAAAACAAATACAGGTATAAAGCCAAAATATTATCGGTCCAAAAGGAGAAAGTGAACCTACATTGGACTGGCTACAACTTAGACGAGTGGCTATCAACAAACAAGATTAGGTTAGAGGTAAGCAGAATACAAAGATAGAGCATAAACATAATCAGTTATAAAAGTTTTCACACAGATTACAACATGATTAATGATTTTCATACCATCAATAATTTCTTACATTGTCAATCCCTGGCCTCGTCATACCAAAAGACGTTAAAAGATGGTACTTGTTGTTACCCTGTCTCGCGCTCTGCATTAGGGAGCTAAAACAGGGACTAGTCAGCTTGGAGTCATGTACTGTGTACTGAGTAGGGTATTCATGTTAAACTGCGGAATGGTATTTTAGTGGGCTAGAATCAGTCCGGACTAGTACAAGCAGCCACACACACACACACACACACACACACACACACACACACGTGTGCATGCACGCCGCCATATATGTGCACTAATCTTGGACACGACGTTAAACCCAATTTCAACTCACCTCACCTCTCTTACATTGTTCATGTGGCTAAGGCATGTGGAATGTGTTTATTACTGAAATGAAAAGCATTTTAATGTTTTTTCATATCTTTTCAGAATATATGCACATAGGTTTCAATGACCAGACGAAAAAAAGAATTCATTTCAAGTATGTTGAGAAGAAAACGTAAGTAAAGTAGACTATTTACATTCATTATACGTCTTATGCCGTAGGCTCTATTGTAAACTCTAGGCTGCATATAGGCTATATTAGACAATATGGATCCACTCATCTATACAGCTATTTTCTTCTGTGATAGGACCCATAGCTGGAAACATCGCCTCACCCATGAGACATAGTGCAAAGTCGCCCAAGGACATGTCTTGTAATATAGCATGTGAATAAATATGTTTTTGAAAGATCTCACGAAATTAGTTTTATTTTTTGTGCTTGTAATCATGTGAACTAAAACTTTTTTTGGGGGAAAAAGGTCATTTAAAGCAACTCCAGATTAAACTATCCAATGATTGAACCTTATTTCTCCTGAATTTAAACAATCCTGCTAAATATTACTGCAGAAAAAATTCTGCCAGAAATTTCTGTAGAAAAAAAAAAATTCTGCCAGAAATTTCTGTAGAAAAAAAAAATACTGCCAGAAATTTCTGCAGAAAAAAAAAAATTCTGCTAGAAATTTCTGCAGTAATGCATTTTCTCAGCCAATTTTTGAGCTTGTAAACATGTGTACACACTGGGACACACATTATTGGGATTCGTCTCCTCGAGATCTTTCCAATGATATAAAACATGTTTTTGTAGCTCGCTTCCTTCTGTGTGGTCAAGTTCGGACTCCTGGCCATTCCTAAGTTGTCCCGCCCTGCCTTAAACCCTCGCTTCCCGTAAAAGGCGACCATGCTTGTCGTAAAAGGCGACTGACGGGATTGGGTGGTCAGAGTCTCTGACTTGGTTGATGCATGTCATCGTATACCAAGTGCGTGGATCGATGTTCATGCTGTCAATTACTGGATAGTCTGGTCCAGACTCGATTATTTACAGACCGCCGTCATATAACTGGAGTATTGCCGAGGTGTATGCAAATCACCGCCGTGTGAATGTCGAGTTGTGTACCAACCAGTTGTATCATGTGAATGTCCCAAAGCTCGGGTCACTTGGAGAGAATTTGATGTGGATAAGGACAATGTAATAATTACAGGTTTGACTGCGCCTAATGTAAAGATGAGTGGGCAGTGCACGTCTGAGTAGAGAGGTGAAAGGCACATTTGTGATACAATAACATAATCGATAACACTTTTATCTTTACATGTTGTTTTACCTGTCATTTTATCATTTCCTAGCCTGCCATTAAAATAAAAGATTTATTTTTTTACAGATTTCAATAAGTTTAAAGCCAAAAATTTATGTTCTTGTTTTGTCCTGTGTTTTCTACTGCTCTCACGCGTGGCAACCAAAATTCATGGAACACAGATTCAGGGTTAAGTTCTGATTTCATTTCATCAATATCTAAATTAAATTCTTCAATTATGTATTCGTCAAGAATTTCGTACTCGCATAGATTATATGTCCAGACATTAAAGTCTCCAATTAAAATGACTTTGTGTGAAGACACCGTTCAATACTCTCTCCCTGTAGATGCGTTCTACATGTACATACAATTTACAAATGATATATTGACTAGGTCCTAGCTTGCAATCCAGAATTCTAAGAACTTATGGTTGCGGTTGCGTCATGACTTCATCTGAGGCAAAGATTTTCCCTTTGTGCGAACACCTGGCATCATCATTGAATTTCAGTAATCCATTTATATATATATAATTTGGTTACCTATTGCGCCAAATGGAATCTGTTTTGTTGGAGAATCGAAACAGTTATTCTCTAGCATGGGCGTTTCATATTTCTACAACAATGGCTGTCTACGAGTTGAGTATTAGATCATTACAGCATCTGGTGTCACAAAGCACAAATTAATATGTTTATGCCTGTAATGTCTTTGACATGGCAATTTGACGCCCGGGACCACACATTTCAGCTAGAGGTAAGCTAATGCTGTTGAAATTATAGTTTATTCAGGAAACAATAGTTAAAATTAGTTACCTGAACAGACAACTAAATATTTTTATAATACCCCCGACAAAATGTCGGGGGTATATAGTTACACCAAGATTCCGTCCGTCCGTCCGTCCGTCCGTCCGAAAACTTTGTCCGCGCGATTTCTCTTAAACTATGCAGTGGATTCATTCCAAACTTAGTATATATAATCTGTGTCATATGGAGGGGTGCAGTCAAAAGAAAAAAAATGTTTTTATTAATTTTCCATTTTTTTATGAATTTTTCAAACCCTAATGTCCATCTGAAGACTTTGTCCGCGCGGTTTCTCTTAAACTATTCAGTGGATTCATCTCAAACTTAGTACATATAATCTGTTTCATATGGAGGGGTGCAGTCAAAAGAAAAAAAAATGTTTTTATTAGTTTTCCATTTTTTTATGAATTTTTCAAACCCTAACGTCCGTCCGAAAACTTTGTCCGCGCGATTTCTCTTAAACTTTTCAGTGGATTCATCTCAAACTTACTACATATAATCTGTGTCATATGCAAGGGTGCAGTCAAAAGAATAAAAATGTTTTTATTATTTTTCCATTTTTTTAATGAATTTTTCAAACCCTAACGTCCGTTCGAAAATTTTGTCCGCGCAGTTTCTCTGAAACTATTCAGTGGATTCATCTCAAACTTAGTACACATAATCTGTGTCATATGGAAGGATGCAGTCTAAAGAAAACAATTGTTTTTGTTAATTTTCCATTTGTTTATGAATTTTTCAAACCCTAGGCTAACCCTATCCTAGCTATTTGATTTGTAACTACTGACACACTAGGCGGGTCGGGGGTATTAGTGAGCCACGCTCACTTTTGAACTTGTTTCCCTTTAAAACAAGACGTGTTTTAACACACACAAGTCCTTATCAAACCAAAGTCATACTTGCTTTGAGAGCCAGACGCGAATGGGTTTTAAATGGTCCCGTCATATATACATGTAACATAGAAAAATGTTATGTGCATTACTGTGGGGAATTGAATATGATATGTAAATAATGAACGTGTTTATCGAGTAAGTACTATATTCTATAAATAGTTATCTTTAATGTTAGGAGGGTTACTTTAAAAAGTAGATTATTAAATCTGAATGAATGAATATAATGAATTGATATTTCAGAATATTTTATTTGGTAACTGGGAAGAATCCGGGAAGAATCTGTACCGGTATAAAATCTCCGGGGGGAGAATTTGTTCAGCCATGCTAATTAAGCCACTCCTCCTCATTACCTCTTTAAGATTCGCTTGGTTTGAGACAAACACGTATCACTTTTGTTCTAGCGCAACAGTTCCAAGTTTCCATTTTCACCGCCCTCGTATTGAACCCGAAACTGGCTGCAAAATTCCTGACAAACAAATCTATTACTATTTTTCATGATACTTGTACTATAAAATAAATGTACTTCCAAAAAGGGCAAGGGCCTTTGTCTAATTCTAGAAAAGCCAAATGCTACTCAACTTTAACAACTTTTATAGTAGCTTAACCTTCTCTTTTTAATGTATAGTTACGTACGTTTGGAATAACTCTCGATTTAGTTGTATCTCACAAGATTAATTAAAGATAAGATAAAATAGCATAAAGCTTTGCTTTTTACCCGCAAGGAATTTTAGTTACGCCAGAGTGATGCATAACAGGAACAAATAAATTGTAAATAGGAACAATAACGTGCTTTTAACATAAGGTGACAGATAAGACAAATAATTCAAAGAATAATACAAAAAAATACAAAAGAATTTTTAAAACTGATGATGTAGAACGCAAACCAATCTCCACAATGACGAGTTAAGAGGAAAATGTTAACAGGAATACAAGACATATAAGATCTTTTGGATTTAAATAGGGGAACATGTATACACGTCCTAAAGGTAAAAGCGGATAACAATGATAATACAATTAAGAAAGACCATGTACAATTTTACCAGCTAAGCTAGAAATCTTTTTGGCGTACAGCTAATCTATGGATTTGAACTGCCATCCTTAGATTTTGCCTGCCAAATTCATGAATTTCTTCAGTTTGGTTTTGTTCTGTGCCGAAATGGGTTCAAACCAGCATTGAATACAGGAGATTAGAAAGGAATTAATGATTAAAAGTTTTCAGTTTTCTTAAAAAGTAAAGGCATGCTTGCCCCTTTTGCAAACATCTGGTGCCATTACTCATTTTTAGTGATCCATTCACATATTTCTTACCAAGATTCCACATGACCCTTTCACATCAAATGGGATTTGTTTCGTCAGATAATAGAAACTTGTTAATCTCTGACATTGACACTTTGTATATATTTGGTATCGACACCAATGACTAGAACAATCAAACCTTTCACACTTGTATAAATAGTGTAGGTACATGTATAGAGTTAGAACAATCCAACCAAGTAATCAACACTCTGTATCAAATCAAGCGAATGTTCATGATGTAGTCGGAATCGGACAATCGACTCCACTATTGACAGGTATTTCGTATAATTGGAAAGGGTTTAATATTTCAATCACTATACATGGCACATATACGGTCATATTAGTAAAATGTCTATCGCAATACTGCACTGAACCTTCTAAACTTCAGTGAGTGAGTTGGGTTTAACGCCGCTTTTAACAGTATTCCAGTTATATCACGGCGTGTCAACTTAATGTGGGAGGAGAGCCCGAAGTGATGCAGGTCTCAGACGTTTACCACTTCGGTGAAACCCTCGAGCACGGGTATGGTGCTGACAAACCTAGAAACATAATCGGGGCGAACCGGGATTGGAACCCACAATCATAGGTTTTAGGCGTGCCCAAGGGACGCCACTCTGCACAGCGAATCGTGCCGCCTTAGACGACGGCCACCCTTGCCCCCTCTAAACTTTAGACTCTTCATTATTTGTCTTATTCAGTTTGATATATTTTATGCTTCTGTGCGTGGGTAGGTACAATGAACCAAATTAAAAACTTCACAATCCTAAATTTTAACATTTTGACCAGTTATCATTGTGGTCCCTTATTGTGTATTTAAACAGTAATGGCCACGTATTGTCTTCATAGAACACCCGATTTTGTGCAGGTGAATCGTTGAAAGTCATGTGCACAGCACTATAGTGGCAAAAGTGTTTTTTCACGTGCAACTGGTAACGTGGCCATAATACCGCACGTGTTTTCAGCAATACTTGTCAGCAGTCATTGACAAATAAAGAAAAACACAAGAAAACAAAAGTCTTTATTTGTCATGCTACGCCTTTCAAATGTGCAACGTGAACGTGCCATCCGCATGTTGCAGACGGGAACGTCCGTAGCTGAAGTCGCAAGGAGGATGGGTTGTAGTCGACGGACTGTTTATGATCTACAGCAAACGGGTACCACCGCTGATCGCCCTCGGCCAGGTCGACCACGCGTGACGTCACATGCAGAGGATCGTCAGATTGTCTAACGTCACCTCCGTAAGCAATTTTTGACGGCTACATCAACCAGAAATGAATTGTTTAGGGGTAGACTGAATGCGCAAACTGTTCGAAACCGTCTGAGAACTGCTCAGCTTCAAGCACGACGGCCATACTGCGGGCCGATTTTGACTCAATTACACAGACGTCAACGTCAATTGTGGGCACAGTGACACTTACGATGAACTCAGAGGAATTGGAATCAAGTCGTCTTCAGTGATGAATCCAGATTTATTCTTCGATTTGCTGATGGTAGGGCGAGGGTGTCGAGGCGCCGCAATGAACGTTACGCCAAGTGTTGTGTACAGGAAGTTGACAGATTTCGAGGCGGAAGTGTCATGGTGTGGGGTGCTTTCTGTGGCAATGCACGTTCCAGGCTTCATGTCATCCGTGGCAACCTCAACGCTGCTGCTTACCGCGACCAGGTACTGGCACCAGAACTTCTGCCATTTATGGAAGCACATCGATCCGGTTTGATCTTCCAACAAGACAATGCCAGACCCCACACAGCAATTCTGACAAGGAATTTCCTTCAGAATGCGGGAGTCAACGTCATGGACTGGCCGTCAAGGTCTCCCGACCTCATTCCTATCGAACACGTCTGGGATGCTCTTGGCACTCTCCAGAACCAACCACAGAATTTGCAAGATCTTGGCACCATTTTGCAGCAACAATGGCGTCGCCTTCCCAATCATGTGTTCACAAGCATCACAAGGTCCATGCGGAGGTGTTGTGTGGCAACCCTACTGAACTTGTGTGCCTTCAGATACTCATGTTTGGGACTTATGATTTAAACTGTTGATGTTATTACCGAATACCGTAGGTGCTTGGAACAAATTATGGTTACCACCGTTAATTAAAATGCTTCTTTGGGCATTAATGATTAAAAATTACCTTCTCTGATACATTTGTCCGTTGTATATCATATATGGGACTACTTTTAAAAATGTGAAGTTTTTAATTTGACTCAGTATATATAGAGAGAATCTCACCCGAGTGTCTTTTGATCAAATATATTAACACAACTTGATAAAAGTGGAAAAACACGTCTCGTCGTGTTTTTTTTCCTCTTTTATCAACAAGTGTAGATATGTTTAATTCAATAGAAACGAGGGTGAGATTATATTTATGATCCAACATCATTCTTCCAACTTGCTGTTTGCAGACAGTAATAAGCTGTGTCTAAAATGTGACAAAGTACTGCTAGCAGCTTCAGTAGCAGAGCCATTGGTGATGTCATTTGAGTGTGACGTCATGGTAACCATTGACGTAACTTATTAAAAATTATCACTGTGGGGACATTTCCAAGTTTATTCAGATGGTGCGTTCAACCTAACTGAACTGCAAATGCAGAAAATGTGATTTTAAATTGTTGTACTGGTTTAAACCCCAATAGGCTCAAACACATAGCCCAAACGCATCGTTGTTGTACATTTTGCACCGGCAATGTGCACGTGTTTAACAGAAATGCGAAAAATGTAAAATCACGTGCTGTCATTGCTAGTAGAAGTGCACGTGCCACATGGGTATAATACTGCACAGTAGCAATGTCAAATATTTGTTAAAAAACAACACGTTTGCCGAGACTAACATCAGAACAACGTAAGCGAGCAATGGGGATGGTCGAGTTGGGGGCCACGCACGCCCACGTTGCATGAACCTTTGGATATTCCCGTGTTGTCTTTGGAAACTTTTGAAGCGACTGGAAGGACATCGGGCAGGCCCAGGACAGGAAGACCACGGGTCACTACGCCACAGGAAGGTCGGTATTGCATGCTTGTATAAGAAGTGACCATACTTGTCGTAAGAAGCGACTAAAGAGATCGGGTGGTCAGACTCGCTGACTTGGTTGATGCATGTCATCGTATCCCACTTGCGTGGATCCATGCTCATAATGTTAATCACTGGATTGTCTGAGTGCAGCGAATAACAACAAAGAATCAAAAACGATCATCAAACATCGGCATCCACGTCCTCACAGCGACGTCATCGGCAGTGAATGCTTTGGTCGGCGGGTGAGCACACACATCGATGGATCTGTAGCAAAATAGGGACGATTACTGAATCCAGCCTCCCGAAGATGGTTCCTGTCAGTCGTGTCCATAACCCTCCTCAAACCAGGAATGTGTCTTGCAGTCTCCGTAGCTGTGGCATTGCGCCGATGTAGGAGGAACAGTCCAATGTAGCGATCCTAAGCAGGGGTGGTAACTCTTGGTCGGCCGGTTCACGGAGGGTCTGCAGTGGAATTAAATTGTGTGTATCAGTCGCAAAGGCGGCAAATGGCGCTGTGATGGACGTTAAAGGGGCGATACGTTTGGATACGTCCTGTGGCGATGTTCCAATCGGCATCGCTGAGCCTGACTTTTGCTTGCCGTTTTATAACCACTACCATGACTTACGAATGCTATAACTAGCACGTGCATTTTGCTTTACTGTTTTCCTCCATGACATTTTTTTAACAAGTCACAAGTGTTGTTTAACTCATTGCAATTCGACAATGGCTGCGTTTTGACGCACCCTTTGTCCAATATCAGGCCATCAACATTTTACCACAACAAATAAAACGGATATATCGTTTGTGTAGTCTTTTTTTTAAGAGTGTATGTCATAACAGAGTAAGAGAAGGATTGGGCTAAAACTGTTGATTACTAAACAGATTTTTTACGATGAAAAACATAGACTATTAATTTCTTCTCTCTTTTTCTAATATAGTTCACTTCAAATTTCGTCTCTTTTTCTAAACTGTTAAGAAAAACGTTAACATGATCACAAGGTAACAAGCCTTTGAATTTTAATCTGTGAGACCTGTCACATCTATCACGGATTTGATGCTTTCTACAGGTTCAGCCTTTTCCATTGGAAACTTTTAGGAAAACATTTCGTATCTCTCTTAATCCCATCTTTCATGCACGCAAAATGTAAATTATATACTTAGTGACATCATTATATAATCCATACGATAAACTAGTGTTCATGCATCAAGTTATTGATGGGTGTAGGGATCAGACCCGTTGAATACCTATGATTTAAAACACATACATATGCATACAGGTTATAATAATATGAATATCAAAGTTCATCACCACTTGTCAAGTTCACTAAATGTCACCAGTTGGAAGTTGTCACAGATAAACACGGATTCTAACCAAGTTGGATCTTGTTTTTACATAGAATCCATGAACTGGTTGAGCGACTTCTATCATCAGAATTACACACCGAGGATGAAAGGGCTAAAAGCCGGTGTATATCCTGTATGCATGGCATTAAGTATTCACTACCAATTTCCTCTAATAATAAAATGTCACCTTTGGCAAGCACCACTACTCAGCAGGATCAATTGTTAAAAAAACATAACCCCTATTGTGAAGCTGTCCACATGGTCACACCAAGTAAATCTTTCCAATATCCTCCAATAAATATTACATAGAGGTTATCACGCGAGTGTGTTTGGGGATGGTAAATATCCTGCATTAGGAATATACATTGTATTTAGCGAGCCATAGTGATCATTCCTAATACATTATATTTACCATCCCTATACACACAAGCGTGATAACCTCTTTATCATATAATGTCATTCTTCAATGCTGTGTTTGAAAATCGCTTCCCCTCACTCACAAACATTACCTAAACATTGCGAATTTTCCTGGAATGCGCGCATTAATATTTATTACGTCACATGGTAAGTGATGTGTCAATCAGACCGTGACATTAGCCAATGTAGTTCCAACTGAAATAAGATTTTATACACTGGCAAAGCAAGATATACACAAAACAGGTTTTTACCTGCCTTTCGTGCAATCCATTGGTCTATCCGCTAGAGTAACTGCTCTTTGTCAAAGGGAAGCTACTCTAACCCTAATCTATGAGACAGTCGGTCTGTCCTGTCATAACGTTAAGAAGTGTAGTCAGATGTACACACAGCGCCAAAACGAAACAAGGTAACAATTCAAACATATTTCGCTTAAATCAAACTATTTTTATTTGTGGAAAAGGTTTCAAACCGCCATGGTCTACAAGCACAGATGTGGCTACTGATCCCGCTTGGCTAAACTTATAAAGTACCTTAGTTACGTCGCAGTTCGATACTCGTTTAGTATATCAGACTGTTCTTTTGATAATTGTAGCAATTATTCTGTTGTTTATCCAGATTCCCGATGGTTAATTCTGACTCGATCGCCGAATGAAAAGTGCGACGCCATGTTTGTTTATAAACACTGAAAGAAGTCCCTACTTGACCTTTGATATTTGCATCTCTATCCGCATATGACCCCAACGAATATCGTTTTTATGATCCAAAATAATTATCAGTGACAATGTAACTGGATAGATCGGAGGGGCCTTTCTCCTTGCTCATTGTTAGATGGGAAACACTTTCTGTTGAAAAGCCCTCTCTACAAAGATCTGAAAATGAAACTAATATCACCATCCGCCTTCGCTATACACCAATATCACTTAAAATACCACAAAATTCACAAGCGTCTTATGCAAAATGATCTCCTATTTTACTAAATGTTAATGCAAAGTTAATCTGCATCTCCTCTCTAGACCTTAATAATAGCAACATTTGTATTACATGGTGTATATCAATGTTGACAACTGTCCGTTATACCAAGTCCTGTCCATGACTTGTACCCTTAGCCCTGTGGGTGTTTGTATACATCTTCTTCTTGCCACATCAGGCTCATTGTGAGGATTATATTGTGTAACGTACTATAGATTTGTTGACATGGTATTTCAGGTGTTATGTGCACACGGGAATGTCTTCGCCTTTAAAAAAAATGATTAAAACTTAATGTGGCGTGTATGATAGTCTCCCCCAATACACAGCTATATACTTGTGTAGAAAACCTGCGCACTATATTCGAAAGATATAATATATTTTAAGTGTGAAATACTAGTTGATTTTCGTATATTTTATGCTAAATTATCAATAACACATTATTTAACTAAATTTGCTTCATGAAGAAAAATGCATGCGCGTGCATATATGTATTAATTGTCTTAGAGTTCTCAACTTTTTAGAAAAAAATAATGTATTAGTTTTTCGAGGCCTAACTTGGGGTTGTGGTGAAAAAGTTCCAAAATAGGTTGCATGAACATAAATGTTCAGAGACTTATAATTCATTATTACATAAGAATATCAACACATTCGTGTTGTAAAGTTAGCAGAGTTTCTTCTAAGGACTATGGACTTTATTGGGTAATCAATAGAGATAGCGACCTAAAATTGGCAAATTACACACGATTTCACGTGTCCGCCATTTTGGATGTAAGGCGAAGACAATGCTGCGACGTGCCACTGCTAACGTCCCCTGCCAAGTTGGATAAACATTCTGCGATAGCGCAGCAGAGCTGACCAGAGGCTATCAGTAGATTTTCTTACCAAGTCTCACTGCAATAAGTGACCTCAGACTGAGCCAAGGTTCGCTCAGCTGATGTGGAGCAAATGTAGGATGACAATGACGACACAAAGCAGATGACGTTACAATATTATCTGAAGGAGTCGGTTTTCTTTGACAAATACGATCTCGGGCATGGGCTATCTTTTTGTTCCAAAGGGCAATAACTCTCCTTTTGAAATGATATAAGCGACGGATTAACTGTCGCTTCCGGTCTGGTTCCCGGATCAATGCGCGCTGCTACTACTACTGACATGTAGAGACGGAGCCAAGCTAAAGATTTATCCTGTTCAAAAACGGTCGTTTACAACTCAATATTTTTAACTAGGACATATTTTGTAGTTATCATTAGTTTATAATATCAACATTTGTTGAGTCTTCAACTACAAGACTAATTGTCACCATGGAATATAGCGGGAAAAACGTCATGAAAAATGGTATATTGCCACGTTATTTTCTACGTCAGAAACCAGCGAGGCATTCTGTCAGTCTGGGCTAACATATTGCATCGATGAAATAATGCAAACTCATTTTATTTATCAGCCATTGTGTTATTTCCCACAACAACTCAAGCATTCAAATCTCAACAAATACTACCATGGACTTGAATTTAATAAAATTAGTGATACGCCAACATTTGCAGCGCACATCTTTGACAGACCTTTACCAATGATCTGTATAAATATACATCCATGCCTTTACAAATATTGTAGGAAGAAATAACGTTCAAAAGAATGAAACAACTGATTTTAAATGTTACTTTTTATATCAAAATTTATATTATATTTATTTTAGAAATAGGCCGAATGAACATCTACCATGCATCTATTAAGCACTCAGTTACTCAGTTGCAATATACATACCAGTCATCATACTTTGAAATATGAGATTTACCCATATTATTCTGCCCCTTGTAACATGTGTTCCACCATTGAGTGCTCTGAGTTATCACATGTGTTAATTCATTGATCAATCATTTCTTACAGAATTCTGATAGTCATGCTCTTAAAATAGTAGTAAATTACAGAGATTTCTCCCAACAAACAACAAATCATACTGACAACCCCACAAAATGTGTATGATGCATAAATATATCTAAATCATAGTTTTATCTACTTGATTTAGTAACATTATATTTATTTTAATGTTTTATTTCCCACACAAACCCACACACTGTCCTGCTGTTTCTAAGTATCATGATTTTCATTCAACAGTACTTCAAGACACCTGTAGTATAAAGTATATTTTGTAGATATTATTATCATATAGCAAATATGCATTTAGAAAGTTTATCATGAAATCTTCTGATGGTTAAATACATGCAAATTGAACCCCACAGTCATTCCATGTAGACAAATGGATTTATTTATGTTATTTGTTTTTACACATAACAAATTATACTTACATATGTTACAGTCAGTTTTTTATAATCAGGCCCCAAATGTATTTTGACTGAAAATTTCAGTCAATATGCATATTGTCTGATGCACTCATTCAAGGTATAATTTTTATTAAATTTTCATTCATTTATTACTGCCTGAAAAATAGGACCGGATTTTAGACAGACTGGCTGAATGAATTAGACTGCATAATTTAATCTCCTCAATTTTATTTGGATCTATTTTGATCTTATCAAGATCACAGTAACTCGTGGAAAAAAATAAAAATGTGTTCACAATGAACTGACTGATTCTCTAAACATAAAAGAATACCAGAGTCCCTTTTTTTATGTTACTTATCTTTATAAGCATAATATTAAGTTCAGAAACAGATGACTGTTAAAAAGTCATGCATGTGTAATCAAATACTAGTACACATGCACAAGTATGCCAAAATATTAAATAAAATAATAAGAGTCATTGTGCAATGCAGATATATTTTGGTGTGAAGAGAAAAAAAAATAACAATAATAATTTGTTTATGTTGGAATTTGAAACCTCAGTTTAGAACAAGGAAAAATGAAAAGCAAGGCCTAATGAAGTTAAGAATTAGCTTTATCTGTGTCACAATCATATGATTATTGACAATGCAAACTGGATATAGACACTGCATTGTTAATACAATCAGCATTATAGAGTTTGACATTTCGTATGAATATATTGTTTTATTTTATAAAAATTGTAGTTGGTACACATTCTCTTGAATATGTATTTTAACTAATATATAGGGTCCTCTGTGTCTGAATTTATTTTTCCACTTTGTAAAATTCAAAAAAGGCCAAAAAAATATGTATCTGTCATTGATCATATTGAAATATAATCATGGTAACAACAAACAACTACCATTCATATACAATGGCACTGTTGGCTGTGTTTCACTAAACAGTCAGCAATGGCACTATTGGCTGTGTTTCACTAAACAGTCTGCAATGGCACTATTGGCTGTGTTTCAATAAACAGTCTGCAATGGCACTATTGGCTGTGTTTCAATAAACAGTCTGCAATGGCACTGTTGGCTGTGTTTCAATAAACAGTCTGCAATGCCACTGTTGGCTGTTTCACTAAACAGTCTGGAATTACACTTTTGTTTGTGCTTCACTAAACAGTCTGCAATGGCACTGTTGGCTGTGTTTCACTAAACAGTCTGGAATTACACTTTTGTTTGTGCTTCATTAAACAGTCAGCAATGGCACTATTGGCTGTGTTTCACTAAACAGTCTGCAATGGCACTGTTGGCTGTGTTTCAATAAACAGTCTGCAATGCCACTGTTGGCTGTTTCACTAAACAGTCTGGAATTACACTTTTGTTTGTGCTTCACTAAACAGTCTGCAATGGCACTGTTGGCTGTGTTTCACTAAACAGTCTGGAATTACACTTTTGTTTGTGCTTCATTAAACAGTCAGCAATGGCACTGTTGGCTGTGTTTCACTAAACAGTCAGCAATGGCACTGTTGGCTGTGTTTCACTAAACAGTCTGCAATGGCACTGTTGGCTGTGTTTCACTAAACAGTCTGGAATTACACTTTTGTTTGTGCTTCATTAAACAGTAAGCAATGGCACTGTTGGCTGTGCTTCATTAAACAGTCAGCAATGGCACTGTTGGCTGTGTTTCACTAAACAGTCAGCAATATTAATGGCACTGTTGGCTGTGTTTCACTAAACAGTCAGCAATGGCACAGTTGGCTGTGCTTCACTAAACAGTCAGTAATGCCACTGTTGGTTGTGCTTCACTAAACAGCCTGCAATGGCACTGTTGGCTGTGTTTCACTAAACAATCTGCAATGGCACTGTTGGCTGTGTTTCACTAAACAGTCTGCAATGGCACTGTTGGCTGTGTTTCACTAAACGGTCTGCAATGGCACTGTTGGCTGTGTTTCACTAAACAGTCTGCAATGGCACTGTTGGCTGTGTTTCACTAAACAGTCTGCAATGGCACTGTTGGCTGTGTTTCACTAAACAGTCTGCAATGCCACTGTTGGTTGTGTTTCACTAAACAGTCTGCAATGGCACAGTTGGCTGTGCTTCACTAAACAGTCAGTAATGCCACTGTTGGTTGTGCTTCACTAAACAGCCTGCAATGGCACTGTTGGCTGTGTTTCACTAAACAATCTGCAATGGCACTGTTGGCTGTGTTTCACTAAACAGTCTGCAATGGCACTGTTGGCTGTGTTTCACTAAACGGTCTGCAATGGCACTGTTGGCTGTGTTTCACTAAACAGTCTGCAATGGCACTGTTGGCTGTGTTTCACTAAACAGTCTGCAATGGCACTGTTGGCTGTGTTTCACTAAACAGTCTGCAATGCCACTGTTGGTTGTGTTTCACTAAACAGTCAGCAATGGCACAGTTGGCTGTGCTTCACTAAACAGTCAGTAATGCCACTGTTGGTTGTGCTTCACTAAACAGCCTGCAATGGCACTGTTGGCTGTGTTTCACTAAACAATCTGCAATGGCACTGTTGGCTGTGTTTCACTAAACAGTCTGCAATGGCACTGTTGGCTGTGTTTCACTAAACGGTCTGCAATGGCACTGTTGGCTGTGTTTCACTAAACAGTCTGCAATGCCACTGTTGGCTGTGTTTCACTAAACAGTCAGCAATGGCACAGTTGGCTGTGCTTCACTAAACAGTCAGTAATGCCACTGTTGGTTGTGCTTCACTAAACAGCCTGCAATGGCACTGTTGGCTGTGTTTCACTAAACAATCTGCAATGGCACTG
Source organism: Haliotis cracherodii (assembly GCF_022045235.1). Taxonomy (NCBI): domain Eukaryota; kingdom Metazoa; phylum Mollusca; class Gastropoda; order Lepetellida; family Haliotidae; genus Haliotis; species Haliotis cracherodii. The sequence continues at coordinate 6,764,492 of NW_027266281.1, read as the reverse complement.
TTGGCTGTGTTTCACTAAACAGTCTGCAATGGCACTGTTGGCTGTGTTTCACTAAACGGTCTGCAATGGCACTGTTGGCTGTGTTTCACTAAACAGTCTGCAATGGCACTGTTGGCTGTGTTTCACTAAACAGTCTGCAATGGCACTGTTGGCTGTGTTTCACTAAACAGTCTGCAATGCCACTGTTGGTTGTGTTTCACTAAACAGTCAGCAATGGCACTGTTGGCTGTGTTTCACTAAACAGTCAGCAATGGCACTGTTGGCTGTGTTTCACTAAACAGTCTGCAATGGCACTGTTGGCTGTGTTTCACTAAACAGTCTGCAATGGCACTGTTGGCTGTGTTTCACTAAACAGTCAGTAATGCCACTGTTGGCTGTGTTTCACTAAACAGTCTGCAATGGCACTGTTGGCTGTGTTTCACTAAACAGTCTGCAATGCCACAGTTGGCTGTGCTTCACTAAACAGTCAGTAATGACACTGTTGGTTGTGCTTCATTAAACAGTCAGCAATGCCACAGTTGGTTGTGTTTCACTAAACAGTCTGCAATGGCACTGTTGGCTGTGTTTCACTAAACAGTCTGCAATGGCACTGTTGGCTGTGCTTTACTAAACAATCTGTAATGCCACTGTTGGTTATGCTTCACTAAACAGTCAGCAATGACACTGTTGGTTGTGCTTCATTAAACAGTCTGCAATGGCACAGTTGGTTGTGCTTCATTAAACAGTCAGCAATGACACTGTTGGTTGTGCTTCACTAAACAGTCAGCAATGACACTGTTGGTTGTGCTTCATTAAACAGTCAGCAATGCCACAGTTGGTTGTGTTTCACTAAACAGTCTGCAATGGCACTGTTGGCTGTGCTTTACTAAACAATCTGTAATGCCACTGTTGGTTATGCTTCACTAAACAGTCAGCAATGACACTGTTGGTTGTGCTTCATTAAACAGTCTGCAATGGCACAGTTGGTTGTGCTTCATTAAACAGTCAGCAATGACACTGTTGGTTGTGCTTCACTAAACAGTCAGCAATGACACTGTTAGCTGTGTTTCACTAAACAGTCTGTGATGCCAATATTAGTAGTGTTTCACTAAACAGTCAGCAATGCCACAGTTGGTTTTGCTTCACTAAACAGTCTGCAATGGCACTGTTGGCTGTGTTTCACTAAACAGTCTGCAGTGCCACTGTTAGTAGTGTTTCGCTAAACAGTCAGCAATGCCACTGTTGGCTGTTTTCATTAAAACACTCAGGGATGACACAGTTGGTTGTGCTTCACTAAACAGTCAGCAGTGCCTTTGTTGGCTATGTTTCAATAAACAGCCTGCAGTGCCACTTTTGGTAGTGTTTCACTAAACAGTCAGCAATGCCACTCCTGTTGGTTTTGCTTTACTAAACAGTCAGCAATGCCAGAGTTGGTTGTGCTTTACTAAACAGCCTGCAATGCCACTGTTGACTGTGCTTCACTAAACTGTCAGCAATGGCACAGTTGATTGTGCTTAACTAAACAGTCAGCATTGCCACTCCTGTTGGTTTCGCTTTACGAAACTGCCAGCAATGCCACAGTTGGTTGTGCTTTACTAAACAGTCAGCAATGCCACTGTTTGCTGTGCTTCACTAGACAACAATGTCATCACTAGACAGTCAGTAATGAAATGTGCGGTTTCTTCTTCAGAATAGGGGTGGTCGGGTTGCCTAGTGGTTAAAGCGTTCGCTCGTCACGCCGAAGACCCGGGTTCGATTCCCGACATGGGTACAATGTGTGAAGCCCATTTCTGGTATCCCCTGCCGTGATATTGCTGGAATATTGCTAAAAGGGGCGTAAAACCATACTCACTCTCTCTCTCTCTCTCTTACACACACACACACACACACACACACAAAACAACTAACTCGCAGCATATGTTGACCATTTATTGGTTACGAAATAACATTTAGTGCAGCTATTTCATCAAATCTGGGACGGGACCACGCTTCATCTTCTGTAGGATACCACTGACTGCATCAAGGGAGCCAATCTGGAAGATGTTGGCAGGTCTCGATGCAATTAGGTGGATTGTGGAATTGGCATCTACTTCCCTGATAGCAACAACAAATACCTCAGCTTTGGCTTTCAGATCACCAATACTGGCAGCAATGGCCTCCCGGTCCTCCCTTGTGGTGTTCCCATCGGTAAACATGATGACATTGTTGGCAGTGCCATTGCGGTCACCATTGGAAATTGTACTAGTTGCCAGCTTGATGGCATCGCTTATGTTCGTAGAGGGACCCTCTTCGTATGTCTGCTGCTGGAGAGCTGCCAGCACACCCGACTTGTTGTTGTTATATTCAGTGAATCTGAATACCACTCTCGCGTTTGAAGAAAATGCTATCAATGCAACATTAACTTCATGACGGCCTATGTCGGTAGAGTTTACCATACTCTCTTGGAAGCGTTTCATTTCGTCAAAGTTGGGTTTGCCGATGGAGCGCGACACATCTTCTACAATCAGGATGTCTAGCCATCGGTCTGGAAAACAAACGTGCGATATTTAAAGATTGTTCCTAGTCTGTAGATGAAGGGACTTTGTTGTTTGTTACAGTGTTACACATATATAGATAACATATATAGATATATTGATAGATAGATTTGTAAATATAAACAATTAAGGGAAGGGATGGCTGGCTCTATTGTCTGACATGATTCTTCGTGTGAAGGTGTCAATACCGCGAATTTCTTGTTTTGTCCAATACATAACAGACTACGAAAGGACAGGTACAGGATAAACATTTGTGGCTTTAACTTTAAGGCGAGCATTCACCCCAGATCTTCTTAAGTCTACATTTATATTCTGACCGAAAGTTTTCCTGATATGGGCATTTTGGAGTTTATAATTATTATTGACACTAAATGTATTCAGCATCTTCCGCATAAGCTGCTGCTACAACTACCACAACTATCAAAAGAAGTCCTCAATCGTGAAGTGTGCAATTCCTAGGACTAGTGTTACCGAACTACTGTTCATAGAGGTGACAATTGTGAAAATTGCTTTTAATTGTGATAATCAGGGCATGGTCTTCATGACAGTTTTAGAAGGGTGGAAATCAGTGTCTGCACGCCATGCCAGTTTTTGAAGTGTGACAATCAGAGTGTGCACACCAAGAAGGTTTTTGGAGGTTGTTAATCACGGTTTGGACGCAATAGCTGTTTGTAAAGGGTGGTAATTAGTGTGTGAACGCCATGACGGTGTGTAAAAGGTGATAATCAGGTTATGGTCCCTATGACAGCTTCAAAGGGGTGATAATCAGAATATGGTTTCAAAATTGTTCCGAATGAGGGCAAATAGTGGTATCGTCTTACGAAGTTTTAATGGGCTGAACATCAGGGTATATCCGCCACGACAGTTCTTCATGCATGAACATCAGGGTATACCTGCCATGACAGTTCTTCATGTATGAACATCAGGGTATATCCGCCATGACAGTTCTTCATGTATGAACATCAGGGTATATCCGCCATGACAGTTCTTCATGTATGAACATCAGGGTATATCCGCCACGACAGTTTTTCAAGCATGAACATCAGAGTATACCTGCCATGACAGTTCTTCATGTACGAACATCAGGGTATATCCGCCACGACAGTTTTTCATGCATGAACATCAGGATATATCCGCCATGACAGTTCTTCATGTATGAACATCAGGGTATACCTGCCATGACAGTTCTTCATGTATGAACATCAGGGTATATCCGCCATGACAGTTCTTCATGTATGAACATCAGGGTATATCCGCCATGACAGTTCTTCATGTATGAACATCAGGGTATATCCGCCACGACAGTTTTTCAAGCATGAACATCAGAGTATACCTGCCATGACAGTTCTTCATGTATGAACATCAGGGTATATCCGCCATGACAGTTCTTCATGCATGAACATCAGGATATATCCGCCATGACAGTTCTTCATGTATGAACATCAGGGTATATCCGCCATGACAGTTCTTCATGTATGAACATCAGGGTATACCTGCCATGACAGTTCTTCATGTATGAACATCAGGGTATACCTGTCATGACAGTTCTTCATGTATGAACATCAGGGTATACCTGCCACGACAGTTCTTTATGTATGAACATCAGGGTATACCTGCCATGATAGTTCTTCTTGTATGAAAATCAGGGTGTGGTCGTTTTCAGATTTTTGAATGCGTGAACATCATTGTATGGATGCCAAAACAGATTTTAGGGGCGAAAATCAGAGTGTGGACAACATGACACTTTCGAGGGATTGAAAATCAGGTAGTGGTCGGAATAACAGGATAGTTTTGAAGGGGTCAGAACCAGGTTATTGTCCCTATGGCAGTTTCGAGTGCTTGAAAATCAAGGTTTGGACGCCAAAACAGTTTTGGAGGGGTGAATATAAGTGCCCGGTCACTCCGAGAGTTTTGCATGGGTGAGAATCAGGGTGTAGTTTAGAATGGGTGGAATCCAAGATAGGCATGCAAAAACAGTTTTGAGGGGGTTAAGATCAGGGCGTGCACAAGATGACAATTTCCAGGGGCGAAAATCAGTGGATGGTGTCCATAACAGATGTAAATCTTGATGTGGTCTTGATTTGAACTCCATGACATTTCTTAAAGAGTAATAATCAGGGTGTGAACGCCATGACAGTTCTTAAAGGGTGATAATCAGGGTGTGAACGCCATGATAGTTCTTAAAGCGTAATAATTAGGGTGTGAACGCCATGACAGTTCTTAAAGGGTCATAATCAGGTTGTGGTCGCTATGACAGTTTCAAGGGGATGAAAATCAGGGTATGGTTTCATACCAGTTCCAACTGATTTGAAATAAGGCATCAGCGGGCTGAAAATCAGGATATGATCGCCATGATAGTTCCAAAAGGGTGAATCTCCGGGTGTGGCTGCTATGACAGTTTCGAAGTGATGATAATCAATGTGTGACCGCCATGACAGTTTTAAAATGGTAATAATGAAGCTGGAATACTGCTGAGTGCGGCGTCATACAGCAAACAAACAAACAAACAAAAACAACAATCTGACATGCCATCATATAGCTGAAAAACTCTCTTCAAAGGTGCGTTGACGAGAACCTACGTGTACACCTGGTACCATGAAAACCAAACTGACACTGACACTTGTAGTCACCAAATTCAAGGATGCATTTGCCCCCATTAGCACAAGGTGTCGAAAGACAGGGATTGTTGTAGACTGCAAAATAAAATATGAAGCTTAATTAGTTTTCAAAAAGTGTTTCAAAATAAGAATAAAAGACCCAAAGACAACATCTATGCAAATGCTTAAGGGTTTTTGAAGGTTACTTATCAGCATCTGGACGCCATGACAGTTTCTTTTATTGTTATAATCAAGGTGTGGTCGCCATGCTAGTTTTTGAAGATGGTAATGAGTGTCTGAACGCCATGATAGTTGTTAAAGGCTGGTAACCAGTGTGTAAACGACATGCTCGTTTGTACAGGGTGATAATCAGGTTGTGTTGGGCATAAAAGTTCCAAATGAGGGACAATCAAATAGGTGCAAATCAAGATTTGGTTTTTGATGGAGGTAAGGTTCATGGTGTGATCGCTGTGAAAGTTTAGAATGGGTGTAAACGAAGGTATGGACGCCAAAACAGTAATGAGGGGGTCAAAGTCAGAAAGTGGACAACATGACAGTTTCTCAGGAGTGAATATCAGGGTGCGGTCATAATGACAATTTCAAAGGTTTCAAAAATCTGAATGTGGTTACCATGACAGTTTTGAAGGGGTCAGAATCAGCATATTGTTTCTGTGACATTTTTGAAAGGGTAAAAATCTGGGTATGGACGCCAAAACAGTTTTGAGGGGAATTTCGAAAAGGTGAACATCAGGGTGTGTTTGACATGACAGTTTCAAAGGGGTGAACATCAGTGTGTGGCTACCATCACCGTTTCTATGGGGTACAAATCAGGTATTAGCGGGTCGGGCGTTGTCGACATATCCTATTCACAGGCGAATCAAGATACTGTATGTACGTCAACGACGACAGGACATGGGTCTGGAGGAACAACTACAATACACAAACTGTACAATTGTCGAACTGATCTTGTGAACTTCAGGTGCTGGTTGGTTTCATGGACTCAGTGGACACAGTGGGTGTTTGCTGCTAAAAAGGGTTTCAAGTATATTCAAGGCATGAAAAATGGGATTTCTATTTGCAACCAGCCAACTTTGATATTTCTCTTAGTAAAATATATCCTTAAAATAGTACATGACCATTGGTCCGAAACGTGTTGGGTGAGATAGTCACTTTATGAAGTACCAAGTGAGTTCAAGATAATCGGAAATACATTATCGTTGCCAGTCGCCATACGCGAAAATACAAAACATCATCCATCGTAATCACAATCTCATTAAAATCAGATCAGATCTTAGTTCTCGCTATCGATTATCAAAGATCTGAGGACATCCCATTACCGGTCAGGTCAGAACGACCTTTCATCCGACCAATATAAAGCGTCGCTTACCAGATCATGAAAGTGACAGTCGGAATGTATTTTGTAATGATGCAACCTCGAAAACGTCACCACAGAGTATTCCGAACGGCAGTTACGGCCCGTACGACTGATTCCGTCAAAATGATCGTCTATCTCTGGCTTCCGTGGGATAAACATTTGAATGGAGGAGGCGTTGCACAGAACGTAGGAAGCACCGCCATACAATCTCAACCATATATCAGACATTCCAAAATGTTTGTTTGTTCAGTTCAAAATTTCAATCGAGAACTGTGTCGATATATTTTTCAAGCGTAGACGGACATGGAAGTCGCCAGTTTGAAATGAGTGACGTACAGATCGAAAAAGCTGCTATCTAATTGGCTGATGTCAATTTCTTGTTAGTCAATTAATTCGTCGGTCAAAGTTCGCAAAATGTCGTTCTGACGTGACCCGTATTGTGATGTCCTAAGCGAGAACTTAGATCTGATTTTGATGAATTTGCAATCACAATCTTCTTCTCCTCAGAAACCACATGAACAATGTAGCTAAAGCTTCACACTTTTCTTCCCACCAATGATGACACCTGAATTTGTTCAAGAGGTTTGAATCCGATTGTTTTCGATATAGGGATATTACAGTAGGTCTATAATACCATTCATTTGTCATAATAATGCGGATCTTTGATCACTTCTGGTTCAATGTCTTACTTTGAAGAGCTAATGATTTAGTTCAAACTTGTTGTTGTTAGTTATTCCATAGAATAATACGTAAAGCGTCAATAGGGCAGGAGATATGCGATACATGTAAGCGACAGTAACCAACTTACCCCTTCGGCAGCACGATTGACAAATCAGCAGGAGAAGCAGCAGTATTATCGGATCCTTGAAGAATCAAAATTTGAAACAATTGAAAGTCTGCTTCAAAATTAAAGCAATTAAATTTTATAAAAAATCGAGGCAGGCAAACCGGTGGTTGACATATGTGGTGAGATTTGTTTTCTGTCAATTCTCAGCAGCAGTATCACATGAAAAAACAAGCCAAAACGATATATAATACATGAACTGCGGGGCAAAACAATGTTTTTTATGTAATTGAAATTTTGTCAAATTATATTATGTCTATTTAACCAACAGTTTGTAAAAGGTAATTAGTGGCTGAGTCATTGTGTGTAAAAATGATTTGAAGATACGAAATGAATTTGCAACCACTCGACCACTGCCATGTTTGAAATGTTGTACATTTCAGCGGAAAATCGTAATATATTTATTAAATACTCATCATCATTGGTTTTTTTTAAAGTTATATATGAAGTTATGAATGATAATACAACAATCTCCAAGTATTCTTTCAGCGCTGATAACGTGTCAGTACAGTTCCTTTTTTTATGTATACTCAACAACAAAAGTTCCTCTGACACAAATATTTCAGTGTATTTTTCAAACAAGTAAAGTTTGGTTTTCCATATTGTAGTACATGTATGGAATCAAGTCACAAAAACGCAACTGCTACAGAAAAGCAAGCATTCCATGCAAAAGTTGACTTTTATACAAGCCCCATGCATATCACTACCCAAAATGGGTATAAAAACATGTGCGTTAACGGGATTCCATATGCATTGTTTAGCATCGTGCTGACAACAACCACTCAGAAAAACAACAAAATTACGCAATTATTCAACATTACGAAATGCCAAGCCTTTCCGAAAATGAGCGTCTGTGAGCCATTGGTATGCTTGAAGCAGGATCGAGTCAACGTGATGTTGCAAGACAATTTAACGATCCACAGAAACACTATTTGGTATGTATGGCAACGTTGGCAACAGACGAATGCAGTCAGAGACCATCCTCGGAGTAGCAGGCCACGTGTAGCCAATAATCGACAAGACAACTGGATTCGAACAACACACCTACGAAATCGATTTCAGCTAGCAACAGTGACTGCAAGAAGCATCCCTGGACTTCGACGAATATCTTCACACACCGTACGTCATCGCCTCAGAAGTGCAGTGATTGTCGCCAGAAGACCCGCCAGACGTCCCATTTTGACAGGAAACCACCGTCAAGCACGTCTACAGTGGTGCAGACAGCGTCTACGCTGGCCGGCTATGCAGTGGGGACAAGTTCTATTAACTGACGAGTCTCGTTCTCACCTCAGCCACACCGATGGACGGATTCGAGTGTACCGACGTCGAGGTGAACGTTACGTCAATCATTGTATCATGGAAGAAGATCGGTTCGGGAGCAGCAGCGTTATGGTATGGGGTGGGATAACAGCAACACAGAGGACCCGTTTGATATTGTTTGAGGGAAATCTCAATGACTGCAACGAGATCATCGGCCCTGTTGTTCTACCGTTTTCGCGTCGTCATGGCCCAGGCATTATCTTTCAACATAACAACGCCCGGCCTCATACTGCTCGACTTGTTCAGGATTATCTTGTTCAGGATTAACTTCGAATATGGACAGATATCCCACAGGACTTTCTGTAACACCTGGTCCATTCCATGAGACGAAGATGTGTTGCTTGCATTGCAACCAGAGGTGGACACACACGCTATTGATTTGTAAATTGAGATTTTGGCATGTTCATGGCAAGTCAGCATGGCAAATTAAACCATTTGAACACTTACAGGAGTCCTTTATCTGTTGCAAACCACAATTGTTTTAGATTTGGTAAAAAAAACATATCTTTGCATTAAATCATATTAAAAGTCACAGGAACTTTTGATGTTCAGTATATATTTCATACAACATTCACCTCCTTTCCACTGTTATCCCTTTCTCAGCTGTAGTAGCCTGTACTCATCCACTTTCCAGCTCTTGGCTTAAATACCCGCACATAGTGTAGGTTGGCCTTATCTTTAACTTTATAACACAGAAAACAACTTACCTTCTGCATTGTCAAGAGTTGTACCCAGTGTGGTGCTGCTGCGAGTGACGGAATGGTTTTATATGCTGGAGTTGATGTGTAACATGTGTAGCCTATGAAATAGCTTGGCTGGCCCCACTGCAAACACGAAAACGTCGTTATTTTCCGTATATGGTCATTGGGAAATAACGTTTTGTGGATGCTTTCTCAACATTGGTTTTCTGTCCAAATAACGTCGGTATTTGACATGGGAAATTACTGCGATGAACGATTTTTATCAAGCTCCTCCCTCTTCAGTGTAATCCAGCGTATACCGGTTTTGCTTGTTATCAGCCTTCATTGGTCAGCTATTGCGCGTTGTTACAGGTCGGGGTTTATAATAACTTACTCAACGTTTCCATTCTGTGCATTCACGAATTCGTGGATTGTTTACAGCACGTAATTGCTGTTACGTCGCAGCTGCTGGAAGCTGTACGTGCATTAATTAACGTAACCAGGATCGACAGTTTTAGCACAGTGGATTTGCTGTTATGCCAGTCGATACTTTTTAAGTTGATTTAATGGCATTACATAGAACTTCTAAAAATCAATAAAACAATATATATAAAATCCAATACATTTCTCATGCAAAATATCAACGAAACTCTTTAGGTCATTAGTTTTTTCGAATTACAATATCATAAGCATTGGTAATAATCACCACATGTGTTAATCTTATCAATGTCAGTACCCGAACTTTTAGTCCACACAATAATTGTGTGTTTTCGCAAACGGTCGAGACGGATGCGCAAACGATTTACATACAGCTATATTTGTTGGAACGGTTCGCCTTAACGGAGACAGGATAATGACGTTCACGAGTTCTAAGAGATATATGCACACAACCAGTTTGTCCTAGTACCATACTATTATACTTAACTTCTGCCCCGCCCTTATAAAAATAATATTGTCTTCGATGAAGCAAGTCTAGACTTTTCAAAAGTCTGAATCTCCCATCTCACTGGGGCTCCTTTCCAATCTAAATTCAGTTGATTGTTTCCATCTCAAATGTATTTCAGTTTCTAAGAGTTTATCTAGCTCACAACCTGAGTAGTACGCACATATTGAGCTGACTGTTGCCTTTTAAACATTCTATAGATAAAAGTCCCGAGTTCTGTCAGAAGCTGTTCGTAAGATTGATGGCATATATACAATATTTTCAATAGTCAGAAATGCACTACTCTTCAGCCTCAATTGATTTTGTTGATATGCTAAAACCCAACACATCTGCAAACTGTTACTGTTGTACATGGTTTAATCAGTGAAATAAGTATGATAATGGAACATTTTGCTTTCATACCATCCCAAGGTAGCTACAGATTACATAAAACTGTAGTTAGTATGTCACCGTCCTTAAAAATGTATTTGTTCATCAAAGACACTTACGATTAACATTCTATTCACCATACAAGTAATCGTTTTTTAGGCCACAGTCAGACAAAGAGCAACGTTGACGAGTTTGATGACATTTTCGCCCTCCTATGAATATTCCTGTCCCCGGAAAGACCCCATGTTCCTTGGAATATCGTTGATTCGTTGAAAATCATATCACGTACCTAAATAGCTGGATAAGAAACGCTACTGATAGCCTCTAGTCAACCCCTAAGTGCTATTGCTTAATGTTTATCCAACTTGGCAGGGAATATTTGCAGTGGCACACGGCAGCATTGTCTGAAATCGTGTGTTATTTGCCAATTTTAGGCCGCTATATCTATTTATTACCCAATAAAGTCAGAGAGAGGGTTGAGAAGGAACTCTGATAACTTTACAACACTTTTGTGGTAAAACATTATTGATATTCTTATTTAATAACGAATTATAAGACTCTGAATATTAATTTGTATGCAACCTAATTTGGGACTTTTTCACCAAAAGCCCAAGTTAGGGCTCTCAAAAATCATAAATATATTTATTCATAAAATTGAGAAATCTAAGACATTCAATACCATTATGCACGAGCATGCATTTTCTTTATGGAGCAAATTTAGTTAAACAATGTGTTATTGATACTCCAAAGGTAATTTAGCATAAAATATAAGGAAATCAACTGGTATTTCCCACTTGAATCAAACTATATTTTCTCGAGTATAGTGCGCAGGTTTTCTTCACAAATATACAGCTGTACAATACACGCAACAATGAGTTTTGTTAAAAAAGGCAAGGAAAGGCATTCCCGAGTGCACATAACACCTGAAATACCATGTCAACAAATCTATACTAAAGTACGCAACATAATCCTCAGCTGATATAACACTATCTGGTATTGAAATTTATCTTTTTTATGTCTAATCTATTTTATCAGTTTTATTAAAAATTACATTCAATATTGTTTGAATTTAATTTCGGCGAAATATATACTCAACAACAAAAGTTCCTCTGACACAAATATTTTAGTGTATTTTTCAAACAAGTAAAGTTTGGTTTTCCATATTGTAGTACATGTATGGAATCAAGTCACAAAAACGCAACTGCTACAGAAAAGCATGCATTCCATGCAAAAGTTGGAAGCCCCATGCATTTCACTACCCAAGAATGGGTATAAAAACATGTGCGTTAACGGGTTTCCATATGCATATGTAACAAAATTACGCAATTATTCAACATAACGAAATGCCACGCCTTTCCGAAAATGAGCGTCTGTGCGCCATTGGTATGCTTGAAGCAGGATCGAGTCAACGTGATGTTGCAAGACAATTTAACGATCCACAGAATCACTATTTGGTGTGTATGGCAACGTTGGCAACAGACGAATGCAATCAGAGACCATCCTCGGAGTGGCAGGCCACGTGTAGCCAATAATCGACAAGACAACTGGATTCGAACAACACACCTGCGAAATCGATTTCAGCCAGCAACAGTGACTGCAAGAAGCATCCCTGGCCTTCGACGAATATCTTCACACACCGTACGTTGTCGCCTCAGAAGTGCAGTGATTGTCGCCAGAAGACCCGCCAGACGTCCCATTTTGACAGGAAACCACCGTCAAGCACGTCTACAGTGGTGCAGACAGCGTCTACGCTGGACGGCCAAGCAGTGGGGACAAGTTCTATTAACTGACGAGTCCCGTTCTCACCTCAGCCACAGCGATGGACGGATTCGAGTGTACCGACGTCGAGGTGAACATTTCGCCAATCATTGTGTCATGGAAAAAGATCGGTTCGGGGGCAGCAGCGTTATGGTATGGGGTGGGATTACAGAAACACAGAGGACCCGTTTGATATTGGTTTGAGGGAAATCTCAATGACTGCAACGAGATCATCGGCCCTGTTGTTCTACCGTATTTGCGTCGTCATGGCCCAGGCATTATCTTTCAACATAACAACGCCCGGCCTCATACTGCTCGACTTGTTCAGGATTATCTTCAACAAAACATCGTGAATGTCATTCCCTGGCCGGCTCGCTCACCTGATCTCTAACCAATCGAGCACATGTGGGATGAGATGGATCGGCGCCTTCGACGTCAACCACGTGTTTCACAGACACTCCAGGATCTTCGAAACATGCTCCAGCAGATATGGACTTTGTGTGACACCTGGTCTATTCCATGAGACGAAGATGTGATGTTTGCATCGCAACCAGAGGTGGACACACACGCGTTTGATTTGTAAATTGACATTTTTGCATGTTCATGTGTTTTTTGTATGAAATCACGCATTTTCTGAGTGAGTTGAGTGAGTGAATATGGTTTTACGCCGCTTTTAGCAATATTCCAGCAATATCACGGCGGGGGACACCAGAAATGGGCTTCACACATTGTACCCATGTCGGGAATCGAACCCGGGTCTTCGGCGTGACGAGCGAACGCTTTAACCACTAGGCTACCCGACCGCCGCCGCATTTTCTGAAGTCAGTATGGCACTTTAAACCATTTGAACATTTACAGGAGTCTTTTATCTGTTGCAAACCGAAAATGTTTCAGATTTGGTAAAAAACATACCTTTGCATTAAATCTTATTCAATGTGACAAGGACTTTTGTTGTTCGGTATGTATGTGGACTGATAGGCACGGCTATTGACGCCATGAAACGGACCTTAGTTGACAGAGAATGAATACGCATTTCATAAATGCCATACTTGGACTTGTCAAAAGTCATATTTATTGTAGCATGACAATTACATGTCAACGTAATGTTTTCGTAATCGGTTATTTAGGTCCATGAAAAAAAATAATATGCTTTCCCTCCTCCAATGATCGTCCCTTTCAAGATAAATGATCTTTATGTTATAACTATCAATCACACACACACACGCATGCACACACACACACGCATGCGCGCGCACACACACAAATCCTTGAGTATTTATAACTGGAGTCTCGAAACTCTGTGGAGTAAGGGCTTACAATTGCAAACGGATGTCTCTTATCTGTCTGTGCCATCACCTAACTGCCCTCAGCACCCTTGCCAAGCCTGTCCTCACACTGAACCTATGTAGCAAGTAGAAGATGTACACAAACACCCACAGGGCGAAGGGTACAAGTCATGGACAGGACTTGGTATAACAGATAGTTATCAACATTGATATGCACCATGTGATACAAGTATTGCTATTATTATGGTCTGTAGAGGAGATGCAGATTTTCTTTGCATGAACATTTAGTAAATGGAAATGATTATTTGTGGATCTAGTAGAATTTTAGTGATATTTGGTGTATAGAGAAGGCGTGTTGTGATATTAGTTTCATTTTCAGCTCTTTGCCAATTTTAGGTCGCTATCTCTATCTCTATTAATTACGCAATAAAGTCTTAAGTCCTTAGCAGAAACTCTGCTAACTTCACAACACGAATGGGATAAAACAGTCTTGATATTCTTATTTAATAACGAACATTTAAGTCTCTGAATATTTATGTTTATGCAACCTAATTTGGCACTTTTTCATCACAACCCCAAGTTAGGCCTCGAAAAACTAATACATATTTGAGAAATCTAAGATTTTAATACTAATATGCACGCGCATGCATTTTTCTTCATGAAGCAAATTTAGTTAAATAATGTGTATTGATAATTTAGCATAACATATACGGAAATCAACTAGTATTTCACACTTGAAAGATTCTATATTTTATCGAGTATAGTGCGCGGGTTTTCTACACAAATATATAGCTGTGTATTGGAGGAGACTATAATACAAGCCACAATGAGTTTTGATAAAAAAAAATTAAACACAAAGACATTCCCGTGTGCACATAACACCTGAAACACCATGTCAACAAATATTCACAAAAGTATGCAATATAATCCTCACAATGAGCCTGATGTGGCAAGAAGAAGATGTACACAAACACCCACAGGGCTAAGGGTACAAGTCATGGACAGATGTGAATTTACCAAAGTCTCACCGGTTATAAAGATTTGATACAAACTGACTTCCTACCTATTCAGTATGTACGTATGATTTCATCCTGTATGTGTGCATGGTGTGTATGATTAATTGGACATATGTATGTTTATAACATATGTGTGTGTGTGTGTGTGTGTGTGTGTGTGTGTGTGTGTGTGTGTGTGTGTGTGTGTGTGTGTGTGTGAATGTAAATGCAAACGTTAGTTTAAATGTAATCCATAATATAATCCTCTCTTTTATGATACTTTATAATTTGATACTCTATAACAAGATGAAGGGCAGATGTACCCGCGGATGTAGCAGGCTCAAAGCAATCCCTTATAAATTCACTCTGGGGTGATTTAAGCCCAGGTTTAGTTCACTCCTTTCTACAAGGCCCATAGCTCTCACTCCAGGCTCAGATAACTCCGCGTATTCGTGTAAGATTCAGATGTGACATCAATCGCTCGTTACAATTCTGAAAATTTGTTTTACACTAAAAAGTGTCAGATCTCTCAAATAGATAAAACTCCCTTTGATTCAACCTTAATCTTTTGTCTAATAATAATAATAATCATACGAGGGTTATGTCAAAATTCGACACATGAAAATAATAAGAAGCGTCGATACAACTGGGTACACACACACAGAAAATACGTGTTAGAGTGAGTGAGTATAGCTTTAGCTGTACAGATAAGAAGTGACTTGTAGTATGATAATAGTTTCCCAGATGTGTTGATCCCGATTGTGAGTAAATTCAGTTTCAGTCCAAAATTAAATGATATCATATCTGTTTCGTCTTGCGTTTCGAAATCAGCATATTTTTAACGTTAAGTGAGTCAATGAGAGCAGAGAAAAACGCATTTCTTTCTGATATAAGTATTTAACAATGACAAATAATGTGGTTGTCATAGTCGAACATATGCCTATTTCAGTGCTTGCATTATTTCGAATGTTTACAGCGTGATGAGACTTTCACACAAAGTTGTTAGGCAGGTCAGTATTCCAGGTACAGAAAAACAATTGCCAAAGTACAAAGTATGTAAATTTCGTATGAATTATTTTAGAACGAGACATGCCAGAGATTTTTTATTGCATTTCTGAGCCATAATTGTTCTTCGTATATGCAAATAGTATCATTAAAAATATTTCTCCATTTATATTTTGGAGGGAAAGTACTGTGTGGAACTTATGTACAAAGGTAGCTACCCGAATTGTATTTATCAAGTGTTGGTTTAAGTTCTTTACAGATTGTCTTTATTGTGACAGTGCTGGCAATGGTCGCACACAAAACAAAACAAGATTTGCAAAGTTTTTACAGTAAAGGTTGCTTGAACGACCAAGAAATAAAGGTTTGCATTTATCAATATATGCAGTAATTGTCTAAAGACCAAGGTTCGCAAAAGTGGATTCTGAAGCAGATCTTTTTATCAATATCCTTTACAGTGCGTGCAAAATATCATTGTGTGCCTTCAAATAGATTGGTATGTTGTCCCTTGATGTCAAAGGTAATTGACATGCATAAATGATGGTTTTGTGTATTATTCTGAGCTACATTTTCACGCTTGAAATTGGATTAAGATGATAACTATTTAACCTTAAAGATATTAGGGAGTTAATATTTTGCTCTGCTTTATGACTGTCCTTTTCAATTCTTGTTTTACAAGAAAGATTATACATACGTTAAGAGTAATCCACCATATACCATAGAATCAAGAATCAGTTGTAGTAATGTGTGCATCACTAAGTTTACAGTGAAAGTTACGCCCCTTGCGTTTCGCTTTGTTGAACACAATTATCGCATTTATATTAGGTGATAACCTTGGGGCATATGTATGTACAATATCAAGGGATCTTTGAAAGCCCGTTGTTGGTATGTAAACAAGTGAAGTATCGTCAACAAGCAAGATTTGTGGAATACCCTTACCATATGTACGAATGCCACATTGTGCTTGTCTAAGGGTTGTAATGATTCCATTTATTAAAACAAACAAAAAAGATCCAAAGATTACTCTGCCTTAGCCAACACCTTGTTGAACCAGATGTCTGTTTGTTCACCTTGGTAGGAAATAGAAGCACAACTATTTACTAAACAATGATCCACCAATTCCCATGTATTACCTCTAATGCACAGTTCATGTGGGTTGAAACAGTCTTCTTCGTGCCATATTCTTTCAAATGCTTTTTTATTATTTAAAAAATACAGCTTAAACTACAAGGTGTCTTTGTATGTTGTACTGAATGCCTTCGGTTAAACTAAACACTGACTAGTTCCATGTCCTATCTAAACCAATCTGTAAAATATCAGGGACATACTTAGTTAAACCTACACATTTTTTTTCTATACTTTTGAACATTTTCGTACAGACATAACATGTATCTACGTGTTACATGTATATGACGTGTACATGGACCATTTAAAACCTATTCGCGTCTGGCTTTCAAGGCATGTATAACGGTAAAATGGTAACTTTTGTTTGTTAAGCATCTGTGTGTGTCAAAACACGTGTTGTTTTAAAGGGAAATATAAATATAAAGTTGTCTGTTCAGGTAACTAATTTTAACTATTGCTTCCTGAATAAACTATTATTTAAAACATTAGCTGTGTGATTCTGGGTGTCAAATTGCCATGTCAAAGTAACCCAGACATTACAGGCATACAACTATTATTCTCCCTTCGAAAACAACTATTGTTGTAGAAATATGAAACCCCATTGCCAGAGAATAACTTCGATTTTCCAACGAAACAGGCTCCATTTGGCGCAGTAGGTAACCAAATTATATAAATGGATTGCTGAAATTCAATGATGATGCCAGGTGTTCGCACAAAGGGTAAGTCTTTGCCGCAGATGAAGTTATGACGCAAGCTCTTAGAATTCTTGATTGCAAGCTCGGGCGTTGGCAATATATCATGTGTAAATTGTGTGGACATGTAGAACGCATTTACAGAGAGTATTGAACGGTTTCCTCACACAAAGTCAATTTAATTGGGGATTTTAATGCCCGGACATATAATCTATGCGAGTACGAAATTCTTGACGAATACATAATTGAAGTGTTTCAATTGGATATTGATGAAATGAGATCAGAACTTAACCGTGAATCTGTGTTCCATGAACAGGACAAAACAAGAATAAATAACTTTGGCTATAAATTTATTAAAATCTGTTAAAAAATAAATAGAGGTTATCACGCGAGTGTGTTTGTGGATGTTAAATATCCTGCATTAGGAATAAACATTGTATTTAGCGAGCCTTGGCTTCTGTGTTTCAAAATCGCTTTCCTTCTCTCACAAACATTACCGAAACATGCGCGCATTAACATTTATTACGTCACATGGTAAGTGATGTGTCAGTCGGACAGTGACAGTAGCCAATATAGTTCCAACTGAAATCTGTTTCTTACACAGTGGCGAAGGAACATATACGCAAAACAACAATTGTTTTTAATTGCCCTTTCGCGGCAATCCATCAGTCTGTCCGCTAGAGTAGCTGCCCTTTGTCAAAGGGAAGCTACTCTAACCCTAGTCTATCAGACGTCACGGCCACGGTCAGACGTTGACAGTCGGTCTGTCCTGTCATAACGTTAAGAAGTGTAGTCAGATGGTAAATTCTGACTCGATCGCCGAATGACGAGGGCGATGCCATGTTTGTTTATAAACCTTTGAAAGTAGTCCCTACTTGACCTTTGAAAGTAGTCCCTACTTGACCTTTGATACTTGCATCTCTATCCGCATATGACCCCAACTGATATCGTTTTTATCCGTTGGCTTTATCCTGCTGAGAAACCTACCCATTATATGATAAATCTGTTTATTGGTAATGGCAGGCTAGGAAATGATAAAATGCTAGGTAAAACTGCTTGTAAAGATAAAAGTGTCCGATTCTAATGTAACTGACCTCTCACCTCTCTATTCAGACGTGCACGCGACACTCGTCAAGGGTCAATACATGTAAAGGCCTACCGTGCATCTATACAAATGCAACTAACAAACTTAAACATAACATCCTCGATGAATCGGATATATACGCAAAAAAAATATTTGGAACAGATAAATAATCTGATGAAGACTGTGCATGAAGCACAGGAACAAAACAAGGATTCAAAGGGATTTTATTTGCTTGTATATCAAGAAATGGCATCACACTGTGGTAAGACATTTTAGTATTAGTCTTATTTAGCGATACTCAATTTTGATTGCAAAGATCATTAGATTCCTATAATCAATATTGCTTACAATGGAAGTTAAATGTTAATATCCTTTGGAAGTGGCCCAGTCGAATCAACCAAATCAATCTTTTATTTTGAGGAAAATATACTGGAAATCGTTGAAAATTACACATATTTCAGTATAAATCTTTTCAGAAATAAACACTTTGTGTTTTGTATGAAATCACTAAGAACAAACGCGACAAATGTAATGTACTGCCTAATGAAATGAGCACGAAATATTAACCTACCATTAGATTGTCGATTGAAGGCGATTGATGTGGTGGTAGTGCCAATCCCTCTCTTCTGTTCCGAAATATGAGGTTTTGAAGTTTTGAAATAATAGAGAAAATGTAATTGAAAGTTTTAAAAAAAGCAATTGGTCTGAGGAATTCAAAATCCAGTTTTATGGTTTATGGGGAACTTGGCAGTGAATCACTCAAAACTAAATTACATTAACAGATGATCTCCTTAGTTAACGCATTTTAACGGACCCACAAAGTTATCTAATATGTCATATAATTACAGAATATTTGATACAAGACAATGATGCAAATGGATAGCATCTATACTGAACCGCAAAAGTATCTCGTGTTCTTCGCCATGTGCATTGATGACTGCCGCACAACTTCAATACATGGAATGGATGAGGCGGATGATGAAGGCCATAGGAACGCCTGACGCAGTTCAACTTCAGTTGTCGGTCTTGGTCGGACGTCATTCAGCTGTCTTTGAATCTCGTCCCACAGGTGCTCAATGGGATTTAAATCGGGACTGAGGGAAGGCCACTGCATGGTTCTGATGCCCTTCTGCTGGAGGAAGTTTCTTGTTGCTTTCACAGTGTGGGTACGGGCGTTATCATGCTGAAACCCGTGGTTGCGGCAGCGAAATGAGGTATGGCGTGTGGCCTCAAGACTTGATCAATTACCGAGCTGCTGTGACACCATTGCCTCTTACTTGACCAATGTTCTGGAAGACCACAGGACCGACCCTCTGTGCAAGAACTATTCCATCCCACACCATGATGCTCGGACCACCCCACGAGTTTCTCACAACAACAGGAGCATCCGAATGGCATGACCCATGGCGTCGCCAGACTCTCTCTCTCTCTCTGCAATCTGCTGTTGAGATATAGTAACGGCTCTCGTCTGAGAAGAGGACTCTTTTCCAGTGCTGGTGGCGCCAATTCTGGTGCTGTGTTGCCAACTGAAAACGGTCCCGGCGATGACATGGTGTCAGAATCGGTCCTCGGTGTGGCCTGTGACAGTGGAAGTGTCTGCTCGTCAATAGTCGATGCACAGTGTCCGCACTGATGTGTCGCTGGTGTGTCCCCATGGCTTGTAGAGCACGTTCCACAGCAGTAACAAAGCGATCTTGAAGATGCTGTCGCACAATCTGACGATCATGACGTCCGGTCGTGACCCTTGGTCTTCTACTACGTGGTCGGTCATCTGTAGTGTTGGTGGTCTGGTACCGTTGCTGGAGCCTGTATATGGTCCTTACGTGGACTTGAAATGCATTTGCTACTTGCTTGGCGGTTTGTCCAGCTTGCAATCGTCCAAGGGCTTGGTGTCGCTGATTTCTTGTCTATCTCTGGCATGCGGTAGCAATTCCATCACGAATAAATGTTATCCGATCTTGGTAACACGTTAGTAAGTGACAAGAATTCGCAGTCTATGATATGTCGATTCAATTCATATTTTATAGTGCTTGAGCTATCAGAAACCTATGATCGTGGTTCGAATCCCGGTTCGCACCGATAATGTTTTTAGGCTTGTCAGCACCATACCGCTCGGTTTCACCCAAGTGGTAAACGTCTAAGACCTGCAAACTCTTTGCATTCAAGAATACAGTGGCCATAACTTTCTTCACTGATCTTGGTGAATTTCTTTGATGCTGCCGCAAAAGTGGAATGGTGACTCGGGATCATAGCAGTAGACTCATGTTTTCATACCTGCTACTAAACGCTTTTCGAATTTGACGAAATCCTCCTCAATAAAATATACATTTTCTCTGGCAAAGACAGTTCAGAGTGCGGCCATGGCATTACATGGATGTTTTGCTGTTGGAGAAATGGGGTCACATTCCTGGCACGATGAGCACGTGCAGGATCTGGTGCAATGATGTCCCAATAGTATTGGCCTACGATTCAGCCATGGACAATAAGGTACGCAGGCCGGCCAGTCATTGTGATACCACCCTACAACATTTTGGACCCATTTTGGACCCAAACCCTGTACAGCTTTAACGACCATAAAACGCTCATTAGGACGTCTCCAAAAACACTTTTACGTGCAGTAAGTTAGGGGATGACACATATGGGCATGTGCTCTTTCTCCAGTTGCAATATGTCCCTTATCCGAATGCAATTTTCAACCAATATCTTAATGCAATCGTTCTGACTAAAACGTCCTGGGTTGAAGTTGTAGCCCTTGGGCGTATAGAGCGGTGTCTATCATCGACGTTATGGGCATGTTGTTATCGGGCCACAATCTGCTGATGACAGATTGAGAAACGTGCAGCGCTATAGGTAAGTAGACGTTCAGCACATTGCAAACATCGCAAAGATCAATCTTAAAGATAACATTGTTTGATCAAGTGCTCTTTCTCAAGAAAACAATAATATGATGGTGAATCTGGCATACCACCCCTTACACGTGATGTCCGAGAAAACGTGCTTCATGACTGTCACCCCAAGTAACATTGCATGAAAAGTTGTCATTTTGATATCTGGGTAACTTTTGTCAAAAGTTTCTAAAATTTAATATTACCTTGTCCGGAAAAATAAAATTTAATGATAAAAAAAATGAAGCACATGACAATGTAACCGATCGCCCAAACGCATCACGGCAACGGCCATGGTAACCCGATGCACGTGAGTTCCGTGCAAATTGAAATGCACATGCGTTCCCCCATTTCCTGCCCTATTTAAATCCACCCAGATCGGATAACATTCATTCGTGATGGAACTGCTACCGCATGCCAGAGATAGACAATAAATCAGCGACACCAAGCCTTTGGACGATTGCAAGCTGGACAAACCGCCCACCAAGTAGCCAATGTATTTCAAGTCCACGTAAGGACCATATACAGGCTCCAGCAACGGTACCAGACCACAAACACTACAGATGACCGACCACGTAGTGGAAGACCAAGGGTCACTACCCGACGTCATGATCGTCAGATTGTGCGACAGCATCTTCAAGATCGCTTTGTTACTGCTGCGGAAACTGCTTGACAGAGCATGGAGTTACACCAGCGACACATTAGATCGGACACCGTGCATCGACGATTGAAGAGCAGACACCTCCACTGTCACAGGAGGTAAGTACACAGTGGGACACCTTGGGTAAGTAGCCAGTCGGACACCCTGGGTATGTACACAGTTGGACACCTGCTGTAAGTAGACAGTAGGACACCCGGGGTAAGAAGACACTGAGACACCTTAGGGAAGTAGCCAGTGAGACACCTGGAGTAAGTAGCCAGTGGGGTACCTTGGGTAAGTAGACAGTAGGACACCTTGGGTAAGTACAGAGTTGGACACATGGGGTAAGTAGACATAGACAGTTGGACACCTGAGGTAAGTAGACAGTGGGACACCTGGGATAAGTAGACAATCGGACACCTGGGGTAAGTAGACAGTGGGGCAGCTTGGTTAAGTAGCCAGTGGGACACCTGAGGTAAGTAAACAGTTGAACACCTGTGGTAAGTAGCCAGTGGGACACCTTGGGTCAGTAGACAGTGGGACACCTTGGGTCAGTAGCCAGTGAGACACCTGGGATAAGTAAACAGTTGGACACCTGAGGTATGTAGCCAGTGGGGCAGCTTGGTTAAGTAGACAGTGGGGCAGCTTGGTTAAGTAGCCAGTGGGACACCTGAGGTAAGTAAACAGTTGAACACCTGTGGTAAGTAGCCAGTGGGACACCTTCGGTCAGTAGACAGTGGGACACCTTGGGTCAGTAGCCAGTGAGACACCTGGGATAAGCAAACAGTTGGACACCTGAGGTATGTAGTCAGTGGGGCAGCTTGGTTAAGTAGACAGTGGGGCAGCTTGGTTAAGTAGCCAGTGGGACACCTGAGGTAAGCAAACAGTTGGACACCTGAGGTATGTAGCCAGTGGGGCAGCTTGGTTAAGTAGACAGTGGGACAGCTTTGGTAAGTAGCCAGTAGGACACCAGATCTAAGTAGCCAGTGGGACACCTGATGTAAGTAGCCAGTGGGACACCTGATGTAAGTAGCCAGTGGGACACCTGATGTAAGTAGCCAGTGGGACACCTGATGTAAGTAGCCACTGGGACACCTGATGTAAGTAGCCAGTGGGACACCTGATGTAAGTTGCCAGTGGGGCACCTGGTGTCAATAGCCAGTGAGATACCTGGGATAAGTAGACAGTGGGACACCTGATGTAAGTAGCCAGTGGGACACCTGGGGTAAGTAGACAGAAGGACACCTTGGGTAAGAAGCGACTGGGACACCGGAGGTAAATAGATATTAGGACACCTGGGGTATGTAGCCATTGTGACACCTGGGGTAAGTAGACAGTAGGACACCTTTGGTAAGTAGCCAGTGGAACACCTGATGTAAGTAGACAGTCGGACACCTGGGGTAAGAAGCCAGTGGGGCACCTGGGGTCAGTAGCCAGTGAGACACATGGGGTAAGTTAACAGTCGGACACCTGGTGTCAGTAGCTAGTCGGACACCTGAGGTAAGTATCCAGTGGGACAACTGGTGTCAGTTGCCAGTGAGACACCTGGTGTCAGTAGCCAGTGAGACACCCGGGAAGAGCAGACACCTCGGGGTGGGACACCTGAGGTAAGTAGACAGTGGGGCGCCTGAGGGACGTAGACAGTGGGACGCCTGAGGTAAGTAGAAAGTGGGACGCCTGAGGTAAGTAGCCAGTGAGACGCCTGAGGTAAGTAGCCAGTGAGACGCCTGAGGTAAGTAGCCAGTGAGACCCCTTGGGTAAGTAAATAGTCGGACACCTCGGGTAAGTAGCTAGTGGGATACCTGGCGTAAGTAGATAGTGAGACGCCTGAGGTAAGTAGACTCTGGGATACCTGGGGTCAGTAGCCAGTCAGGAATAAGTGATCGTAGCTGTTGATGTCCCATACTACAGTATTTAGGAGCTTAGTGTTGTTGTTGATGTCACATGTGTCTCATACTACAGTAGTAAGGGCTTTAGCCAGGAGTGAGTGTTGTTGTTGTTGTTGTTGTTGACATCACATGTGTCTCATACTACAGTAGTTAGAAGTTTAGCCAGGAATGTGTGAGTGAATGTTGTTAACGAAGTCACATGTCTCTCATACAGCAGTAGTTAGGTATTTAGCCAGAAGTTAGTGTTGTTGTTGATGTCACATGTGTCTCATACAACAGTAGTTAGGTATTTAGCCAGGAATGTATGAGTGAATGTTGTTAACGAAGTCACATGTCTCTCATACTGCAGTAGTTAGGTATTTAGCCAGGAGTTAGTGTTGTTGTTGATGTCACTTGTGTCTCATACTACAGTAGTTAGGGGTTTAGCCAGGAGTGAGAGGGTGAGTGAGTGAGTGAGTGAGGGAGTCTTATTGTTGATATCTTATGCGTCTCATACTGAAGTAGTTAGGGGTTTCGCCAAGAGTGAGAGAGTGTTGTTATTGATGTCACATGTGTCTCATACTACAGTAGATAGGGGTTTAGCCAGGAGTGAGTGTTGTTGTTGATGTCACATGTGTCTTATACTAGAGTAGTAAGGGGTTTTGTCAGGAATGAGTGAGTGGTGTTATAGTTGTAATCACATGTGTCTTATACTAGAGTAGTTAGGGGTTTAGCCAGGAGTGAGTGAGTGTTGTTATTGATGTCACATGTGTCTCATACCACACTACTGTGTGATATTTTGAGAAATCATGGAGGTTCAAGAGGTGATCTGGGGCAATTTCCACTCCGCCCGATAAGCTGCTGCGTGACATCCATCTGCAGATGTTCATACGGATTAAGAACCTCTTTGGAGCTTGCAAAAGGCACTGGTACCGCAACATGTTTCAGTGCCCTTAATTCTTTTTCTAAACTGTTTTCCTCTTTTTGTCAAATGGATTGATGTACTTCATGGTGTGGCTCTGGTTGTGTTTGAGGCAGAGGGTCTTTTTGTGTCTCAGGCAGAGATTTATTTTGCGAGGCAAAGGGTTCAATTGAATCTCGGTCTGTGTTTCAGAAGAAGCAGATTCTTCACAAATGGAAAACAAGAGAGTTTGTTTGTCTGAGACCCAGGATATGGCTGTCTGGCAGTCATTGTCTACTTTGCTGATAGAAGAGGATGCTGTGGTAGAATAAGATTTCGAGTAAGGATTTGGTGGTTTCTTAGCGTCAGAAAATGACATGTTATTCGTGTACATTATTGTATTGATTTTGCTTTCTCTTTCAAATTCGGTCATGATTTGGAAGGTGACATGTGCTCACCATTGCAGTTTGCACCCTTAATAACATTTGTGCAACCGGTGCTGTCATGTTTTTCACTAAACCGGGAGCCAACTGGAGAGTTTCTACATAATTCGGCACCATGCCCAAATCTCTGACATTTGAAGCAATGGAGTGGACTTGGTACAAAAATATTCAGGTTGAAATAGCTGGCTTTGGTAGATTTTGGAAATTTTGAAAATGTGAAAAGGTGAGTATTGGTTTTAATGATCTTGTCATGTTCTTTTCTGCTGAATCGTTTAACTGCGATAACACCTTAAGGCTTTATCTCTGCCACAATTTCCTCCTCAGACATGTCTGACAGACATTTGGAATGATCCCGGACAATACCTTTGCATGAATTCGAAGATTTGTACTCAGAGACAATAATCTCTGTATGTGTAAAGTAATGTGCGTTGAGCAGATTTATAGATTGTTGTCTCCTAGCACATTCCACCAGTATCGAGCCACTACGGAGACGAGTGACGTTTTTGACGTCACCACAAATTCCCTCTATTGCCTTTGAAATAACAAAAGGGTTGACCTTGAGTTGGTTGTCATCTATTCTTTCCACAACCAGAAATCGTGGCAATGAGTCTGGATTTTGTCCGATATGATGATAAAACAGCATCTGTTTCTACATGTCTTTGTTTAGTTTTGGAACGAGAATCAGCGGATTGTGGGTTAGACATGATGAAAGAAAGAAGATTTGACATCCCTGGTCCCCTCTCGCCATCGAATGTCAACAAGGATGGTGTTGCAGTGGAAGCCAGGCTGCAACACCAGGGCTACAGGAATGCTATGCTCCAGAAATAAAGACATGAAAAGCTATGAAGACTAAAAGAAGTAATGTCAGGCCCGAAGTGGTGTGTTGGGCTCAAGGAACACCTGTTCCTGGCTCCAGTGCCCTCGACCATCAAAATCCCGTCCTCCACCGACACAGGAGCGCAACCCACGGCAAAAGGGTTGCCCAATATAGTCGCCTCGTCCAACAAGCAATGGGGTGCTGAGGACACATCTACCCCTGGTTCACACGGGAGGAAGAGCGATTATCGCATCCTAATTACCTGGACTGTGCAGAATCTCCGACCAGAGCGTACGAAACCATTTAAGATAAGCAGAAAGACGTCCTGTGCGACGCATCATATTGAGTCGATAACATCGTCAACAACGACTGCATTGGTATCGTCAACACAGGGTATGGCCTCAAATGCGATGGAGAGATTTCTGATTCACCGACGAATCATGATTTCTCCTCCATCGAGGGGATGGAAGAGCATGGGTCTACAGACGTCGGGTAGAACGTTAAGCCGGAAACTGCGTACAGGAAGTGGAAAGGTTTGATGAGGGTGGCGTTATGATATGGGCGGCTATCTTTCGCCATGACAGGACAGATTTGCTTCATATCCAGGGCAATCTTACCGCTCAACGATACATCAACAAAATTCTCCAACCACCCGTCCTCCCAAATGCAGCCAACGTCAACAGTGTATTCCAGCAGGACAACGCACGACTGCATACAGCACGGATCACAAGAGCCTATCTACACAACAACAACATTAATGTTCTCCCCTGGCCCTCCAGATCCCCGGATTTTAACCCGATAGATCACCTGTGTGATGATTCGGATAGACGACTACGACAACGTCAATCACAACCCAAGACATTGCAGCAGTTGGCTTTTGCGTTGCAGGCCGAGAAGGCTACCATTCCCCAGGATGTGATTCTCATGCTCGCCTCTTCCATTGGCAGGAGATTTCAGGCCACTATCGATTCCAACAGGGGACATGTGCGTTATTGATGGTAGCTGACCTTCACCTTAGACTTTTCCGATAACTGAGCTGACTACAATCACTAAGTGTTCTCTCCACAACATTTTGGCTCAATACCTTGAACGGTTCCTCGTATAAATGTATACTTGTTTGAAGAGTATATATTAAATTCACTAATTGGTGATAATACCTTTGACTATTGTGATTACCGCGTCCTTGGTATCAAAGATAATATTCTGAAAAAAAGTTTTCCATCCTGTTTTTTGTTGTGGATTCACATGCATACCCGTTTGCACGAGCTGGCCTTTTTGCCAAACACTTGAGTCCCGAGCTCCACAGTAACTGTGCGCAAAGGAAATGTCAAGAGTTATATTTCTCAGTCTTGTGTTGTTGTGTGTCAGCATGTACGTCGCTGACACCAGTTTGGCCACATCCTGTCCACAGATATCAAAAGCAGGGAAAGGATAGTTGTTAATATGACTTTAACATGTGGGAGTTATCACTGAAAAAAAGAACTAGCGTCAAGCGATTACTGACATTCTGAAAGAAGACCATTCTGGGAATAGTATCAGCGGACATGTTCCAGGTGAAGTTGACAGCATGAAAGCGGGTATTCATGATACAAAGACACAACTTCGCTCAGCGGCATGACAGTTCAGACATGTTGAAAGGGAAGGAGACACTTACAAAGAGAGTCTTGAAAATTACGTCGCCAGCAGATCAATGACGTCCATAGTTTACAGCTGCAGCTGAATGAGACGGTAGCTGCTCTACGTGATTCAAAGATAATGAACACTGCTCTAAGGAGGATTTGATGACGTTGAATACAAGATGTGTGATGAGAGAAGAGACAAAAGCGCGCATCTATGATGAACAATAATTAATACAGGGACGGCTTGCAGGAAATGCAGCAAAAGTTAAGAACTGATATTCAGTTTAAACATTTAACTAAATCAGACGATTGAGGATTTACATGGTTCAAAGCAAAGAATTACTGGTCTTACAGAGGACATGATGACATTGAATACCAGCTGTGTGGTGAGAGAAGATATAAAAGAGAGCGATGTTATTGAAACGTCGCTGGCTACATCTTCATTCTTGCAGGTGTCATTGACAATCGCCTTCTCCGGTTCCTGGTGCTGCAGGTGAGACTTTTAGCAGATATTTCTTATGATTATGGAAACGGTTTTGTCGGTTAATTTACTATCGCCTCTGTTAACATTCAAGGCGAAAGCTGTTTGAAATCTATTATGTCCTTGGAATAAAACCTAAATGTTTGTCTGGAATTTCAAACAGTATATTGAATATATACAAAGGCAACGCCTTCCTCTGCCTTTAGAAATGTGTCTAAACTTTCTGTGTTTTAATGTGAAGACAGTAAATTAAGCTTATTTCAAAGTTATTTTTAGCATTTAAAATGACAACATACAGCATACAGAGCATATCGACATGGGTTTAGAAGGTATGTCAACATAGGGCAGCATAAGGCTAACAGGGCATGTTAACATCGGTTTGAAAGAACATGTCAGCAAAGGGTTTACTTGGCATGTCAACATAGGGTTTACTTGGCATGTCAACATAGGGTTTACTTTGCATGTCAACATAGGGCTTATAGGGCATGTCAACAAAGGGTTTACTTGGCATGTCAACATAGGCTTTACTTGGCATGTCAACAAAGGGTTTACTTGGCATGTCGACATAGGGTTTATTTGGCATGTCAACATAGGGCTTAGAGGGCATGTCGACATAGGGTTTACTTGGCATGTCAACATAGGGTTTATTTGGCATGTCAAGATAGGGCTTAGAGGGCATGTCAACATAGGGCTTATAGGGCATGTCAACAAAGGGTTTACTTGGCATGTCAACATAGGCTTTACTTGGCATGTCAACATAGGGTTTACTTGGCATGTCAACATAGGGTTTACTTGGCACGATAACATAGGGTTTACTTAGCATGTCAACATAGGGCTTAGAGGATATGTCAACATAGGGCTTAGAGGGCATGTCAACATAGGGCTTAGAGGGCATGTCAACATAGGGCTTAGATGGCATGTCAATATAGGGTTTACTTTACATGTCAACATAGGGTTTACTTGGCATGTCAGCATAGGGCTTAGAGGGCACGTCGACATAGGGCTTAGAGGGCATGTCAATATAGGGTTTACTTTACATGTCAACATAGGCTTTACTTGGCATGTCAACATAGGGTTTACTTGGCATGTCAACATATAGCTTAGAGGGCATGTCGACATAGGGCTTAGAGGGCATGTCAATATAGGGTTTACTTTACATGTCAACATAGGATTTACTTGGCATGTCAACATAGGGCTTAGAGGGCATGTCGACATAGGGATTAAAGGGCATGTCAATATAGGGTTTACTTGGCATGTCAACATAGGGCTTAGAGGGCATGTCAACATATGGCTTAGAGGGCATGTCAATATAGGGTTTACTTGGCATGTCAACATAGGGTTTACTTGGCATGTCGACATAGGGCTTAGAGGGCATGTCAATATAGGGTTTACTTGGCATGCCAACATAGGGTTTACTTGGCATGTCAGCATAGGGTTTACTTGGCATGTCAACATAGGGCTTAGAGGGCATGTCGACATAGGGATTAAAGGGCATGTCGACATAGGGCTTAGAGGGCATGTCAATATAGGGTTTACTTTACATGTCAACATAGGGTTTACTTGGCATGTCAACATAGGGCTTAGAGGGCATGTCAACATATGGCTTAGAGGGCATGTCAATATAGGGTTTACTTGGCATGTCAACATAGGGTTTACTTGGCATGTCGACATAGGGCTTAGAGGGCATGTCAATATAGGGTTTACTTGGCATGCCAACATAGGGTTTACTTGGCATGTCAGCATAGGGTTTACTTGGCATGTCAACATAGGGCTTAGAGGGCATGTCGACATAGGGATTAAAGGGCATGTCAATATAGGGTTTACTTGGCATGTCAACATAGGGCTTAGAGGGCATGTCGACATAGGGCTTAAAGGGCATGTCAATATAGGGTTTACTTTACATGTCAACATAGGGTTTACTTGGCATGTCAACATCGGGTTTACTTGGCATGTCAACATAGGGCTTAGAGGGCATGTCAACTTAGTCTTTACTTGGCATGTCAACATAGGGTTTACTTGGCATGTCAACATAGGGTTTACTTGGCATGTAAACATAGGGCTTAGAGGGCTTGTCAACATAGGGCTTACTTGGCATGCCAACATAGGGTTTACTTGGCATGTCAGCATAGGGTTTACTTGGCATGTCAACATAGGGCTTAGAGGGCATGTCGACATAGGGATTAAAGGGCATGTCGACATAGGGCTTAGAGGGCATGTCAATATAGGGTTTACTTGGCATGTCAACATAGGGTTTACTTGGCTTGTCGACATAGGGCTTAGAGGGCATGTCAATATAGGGTTTACTTGGCATGCCAACATAGGGTTTACTTGGCATGTCAGCATAGGGTTTACTTGGCATGTCAACATAGGGCTTAGAGGGCATGTCGACATAGGGATTAAAGGGCATGTCAATATAGGGTTTACTTGGCATGTCAACATAGGGCTTAGAGGGCATGTCGACGTAGGGCTTAAAGGGCATGTCAATATAGGGTTTACTTGGCATGTCAACATAGGGTTTACTTGGCATGTCAACATCGGGTTTACTTGGCATGTCAACATAGGGCTTAGAGGGCATGTCAACATAGGGTTTACTTGGCATGTCAACATAGGGTTTATTTGGCATGTCAACATAGGGCTTAGAGGGCATGTCAACATAGGGTTTACTTGGCATGTAAACATAGGGCTTAGAGGGCTTGTCAACATAGGGCTTAGAGGGCATGTCAATATAGGGTTTACTTTACATGTCAACATAGGGTTTACTTTACATGTCAACATAGGGTTTACTTGGCATGTCAACATAGGGTTTACTTTACATGTCAACATAGGGTTTACTTGGCATGTCAACATAGGGCTTAGAGGGCTTGTCAACATAGTCTTTACTTGGCATGTCAACATAGGGCTTAGAGGGCATGTCTACGTGGGGTTCGCAGGTTTAGATGCCTCGATTGTAGTTATAATTTTGCTCCTTTGACATACACTGTTAAACAGTAATAATCGGAAAGAAAAAGTTAGGAGCTACATGTAAATGCATAAGTGTAGAGAAAAAGTGTCATGTCATCCTACCTACCTACCCACCCATCCACCCACCTGCCTGCCTACCAGCGTGAAAGGACGACCACAGTCATGTCAACCGCATCCCAAATACCCGGACTGTGCAGACTCTCCGACCGAGACCATTTAAGAGCAGAAGGTCTCCGAGAACGACTACTGACATTTACTCCGTAAGAGAAGTTGTTTTCAGGTATAGCATATTTTATCGAATGTGTGGCTTGGCGGTTTGGCGGGAGATAGAATAAAAAACTCTGTGCAGATTTTTGTGTAGACAATTGTCGTATACATGCACGCCCGTTTTGACAAAAAAACTGTTGATGTTTTTTTATGTGACATTGCTAAAAGTTTCGTGTTAATGGGCTAACTACCTGACCGTGTAAATCAGTTTCCAAAACCATTTCACATTTTGTCGCAAAAGGAGATTTAAAAAGTGTCCACAACATCTAAATGTGATTTGACGCCATAATGTAAACAAATTGTGTCAAGGACACATGTGGTAACTCGGCCCCAGTTTCTGTCAATGAAACACGCGGTAGAGAAATAATACAACCACTTCAAATATCCATTTAACTTGATGATAACTATAGTTGACGAGTTAACCAGTTATGGACTGAATGCACTGTAAAGTTCGCTTTGCTTTTCTTTTCTTTGAAACCGGGATAATGGCGTTATGATTGCTTTGCTGAAATAGTGAATATCGTTTGTCTAATGTACATGTACATGGAACATGTTCTGATTGTGCAAGATAATTATTGATAACTATTTATGAATGTATATACAATGTAATATAAAATCACCTCCGAAAATGGAATATGTTATCATTACACGATATGGTTCGTATTTCCAACATTTTGCATTTGGTTTGAAATGTAATGAAGATTACATTCACAAATTATTGATGTTTAGTGAACTCTTGATTACCATATGACATTCTATCGCATCATTAACTTGTGTATGCTGTAGCTGTTGTGCTAGGAAAGGGTAAACACGTTGTTGTTGTTATTTTTCAATGGCGTTACAATCTGCAATTTTATTTGTATAACCTGAGGACTTAGTTAAGCATTCAGGATTTTTACAGCTGTCCTTGATAGGACTATTCCCGATTAAAATTTGTCAAAATTCTAATCAAGATCCTGTGATTCGTGGCGGTAAGTTCACAAATTTATTGAATCAAACAACAATCAGATATTGTTCAGGAAGCGTCCCGAATCAACCGTTTCCAGCCGAATTCCTCCCGATTCTCCCGTTGTCAATCCGAATCTGATCCGATTTGTATCTTCCGCTTGGTACAAAACGACCGAATCTGTCCCGACAGCGTCCCCATTCTCCCGATTCCGATCCGACAGAGATCAGACGGTGACCGGACAGTGAACCGACAAAGACGGTTCGCATTCGTCAAGATCTGGATGCAATCAGGACTCAATCGACAAGAAACGGCAATGAATAATTTCTCCAAATCATGCCCGATCATCACGACAGCGACCCGATCCACAGGACATTGTTACGATTTTGTCCGATACAGCAGAATCTGCCACGACATAGTCACGATCGTAACCCGACTAGACAAAATCGGCTGGGTTTCCCGAATGTTACGGGACGCACCATACTGTCGACGTCGGGAGAGGTTTGGCCAACCTCTCTGGGCCTTCCCGATCCGCAGGACTTTTTTACGAACGTATACGACTGCGTTCAGACAATGATATGACATTCCAGATAACTGAGATTAGTAATCCGACTTTTTCACTGTTCGTGTCGTAGCGCTGTCTGATCTCAAACAGGAGCCATAATCGGCACTGTGTGAACGCAGCCTAATAGATGTTGGGTGATTGCCCGATTGTCGTTTGGAAAGTTTAGTGAGTGAGTGAGTGAGTGAGTGATAAATGCCTGGAATCATCATTAACGCTAGATGCACATATTTATCTCCCACAAGGAACGTGTACACTCGCGCGCTAGACGCTATCACAAATTACAGTCTTACATGTTTTTTTCTATAACATCTACCTACATCTAGTATTAAGTCCACCCTATGATAAAAAATACCCAGCCAATGCACACACTGTCACTATTGGAACGCCATTTCCTATATATAAATACAATTTTTGTGAAGGCCCTGATAGCTGCATATCGTATAAAATGCTCCCCGAAAACAGTGCCGAAAGGCGCGCAAAAGTACATGTATGCCAGATATCTCTTAGCCAGAGGATCAACACGGCGCAAAGATATTTTGATGCAATGTAATTAAGTACCTATCCTGTCAGAAAGCGCAAACATGTACCCCAGAACGTAAACCAAATTGTAAATTCAGAATCAGGATATAAGAACATGGCATGAGTACAAATATTTAGGTAATACATAAGTAGAAAAAGAAAAAAAAACAACAGAAATTCAAAGCAAAACTAATGATACGTTTTCACAACAATGACTTCCTATAACAAATGCTATTGCTATTAAGACACAATAGGTATTAGGTTGACATAATCGTAGTGGTATACATGATGTATGTTTAAAGTGTTTTCAGAATGGAATGGTATATAAACTGTTATCTTGGCACATGATAATATTTGCAACATATGTGTGTGTATTTTTGTGAGTGTGCATACTTCTCTATAAGATGTACCTCCCTTACGCTTAACGCCCTGTCAGTGTACTGCTGTTGATCAGGCTGTCGAAAAAGTTGTTTTCCTTCCAACACGAAACTGGGTCGGCGTTTCCCGCATAGCGATCTGTAAGTAAGGGAAGGCTGCGATGTGATGTGTGCGGGGAGCCACTGAGAAGTGTCGGTAAGCGTGAAGCAAGTGTGATAGCGAGATTGTGGTTACATAGACTTGCAGCTAGTCTCCATCACCAGATTCCATGGCTGTGGTCGGAGTTAACGCAACCCGCCCTTATCTCACCAGGTGTGAGGCCAACTTCTTGAGAGAATTATACTAATTTTGAAAAGTTTTTCAACTATTAATATCATGGGAAAAACATCTAGACTACATCTAGACTTTGTACACAAATGTCATGTAATTATATCTGTTCAAAGTGTACCCTATGGTTTGTGTACGAACACGAACTTCTATTGCGTGTGTCGTAACTGTTAGTATAAGTCTAATTTATCAAACTGAACAGTTTCAAGGCAAATGAACCCTGCTATCAAATCCCTTTATTTGTTTCGTTGTTAAACATATGAAGACACTCCCAACAATAATAGCCGTAGGAACGAGAGGCCTATATAATCACTCCAGTGTTTTGCCATTGTTCTGTGTATATGACGACAGCTACTCCAATGTTTTGCAATTGTTCTGTGAAAATGACGACAGCTACTCCAGTGTTTTGCCATTGTTCTGTGTATATGACGACAGCTACTCCAGTGTTTTGCCATTGTTCTGTGTATATGACGACAGCTACTCCAGTGTTTTGCAATTGTTCTGTGTATATGACGACAGCTACTCCAATGTTTTGCCATTGTTCTGTGTATATGACGACAGCTACTCCAGTGTTTTGCCATTGTTCTGTGTATATGACGACAGCTACTCCAATGTTTTGCCATTGTTCTGTGTATATGATGACAGCTACTTCAATGATTTGCCATTGTTCTGTGTATATGATGACAGCTACTTCAATGATTTGCCATTGTTCTGTGTATATGATGAGAGCTACTTCAATGATTTGCCATTGTTCTGTGTATATGACGACAGCTACTCCAATGTTTTGCCATTGTTCTGTGTATATGACGACAGCTACTCCAATGTTTTGCCATTGTTCTGTGTATATGACGACAGCTACTCCAATGTTTTGCCATTGTTCTGTTTATATGATGACAGCTACTCCAATGTTTTGCCATTGTTCTGTGTATATGATGATAGCTACTCCAGTGTTTTGCCATTGTTCTGTGTATATGACGACAGCTACTCCAGTGTTTTGCCATTGTTCTGTGTATATGATGACAGCTACTCCAGTGTTTTGCCATTGTTCTGTGTATATGACGACAGCTACTCCAGTGTTTTGCCATTGTTCTGTGTATATGACGACAGCTACTCCAGTGTTTTGCCATTGTTCTGTGTATATGACGACAGCTACTCCAGTGTTTTGCCATTGTTCTGTGTATATGACGACAGCTACTCCAATGTTTTGCCATTGTTCTGTGTATATGATGACAGCTACTTCAATGTTTTGCTATTGTTCTCGCTCTCATTTTCTTTGACATTGGAGGAGCACAACATCCCCATCACTTGTCTAATGTTTCATATGACAGAAGTCATCAGTTTAACCAGTAATGACGTCACAGGGCTTTTGAAAGGAATGCGTGATTGTTGTTGTTACTGATTAACACATGTGGCTGAAGTGAGTGAGTGAGTGTTGTTTTGCGATGCTTTTAGCAGTATTCCAGCAGTATCACGGCAGGGGACACCAGAAATGGGCTTCACGCATTGTACCCATGTCGGGAATCGAATCCGGTTCATCGGCGTGACGAGTGAACACTTTAACCACTAGGCTACCTGGCTGCCCCTAGTTGGAGGTCTAATCAGGAATGATTGAGTGTTGTTGTTGATGTCACATGTGTCTCATACTAGAGAAGTTAGGGGTTTAGCCAGGAGTGAGTGAGTGTTGTGGTTGATATCACATGTGTCTCATGCTAGAGTAGGTTGGGACTAAGCCAGGAGTAAGTGAGTGAGTGTTGTTGTTGATATCAAATGTGTCTCGAACTGCAGTAGTTGGGGGTTTAGCCAGGAGCGAGTGTTGTTGATGGCACATGTGTCTCATGCTAGAGTAGTTAGGGGCTTAGCTAGGAGTAAGTGAGTGAGTGTTGATGTTGTTGATGTCAAATATGTCTCGAACTGCAGTAGTTGGGGGTAGCTCAATAGCAGATGTTCTGGTTTATTTACAATAAACCTTATCTGAAGGTTGAGCAAGTCAAAGGAAAAGTGCCAACATCCTATACCGAGTTTCGTACAGGTCACTCTGACATCGGCTAAACACAATGTGAAGTCATCTGGCCGAAATCCATACCTTCTTGAAACATCTGATGCTCATTAATGTTTCCACAAATAACTAATATACAATTAACTAAATCTTAATGTACCAAAGTTAAAACGGGTCAAGCTGACATGCACGTCGATTATACATGTATGACTCGTCTAACAGGTGTGTTAGTGTGGCGCTACAATCCCACGCTCCTTACAGCGCAGAGTATTGATGAGTAGAGTAAGAGATGACCTTTTTATTATAGCATTCTGTATATAGAGGATTAATAACACAACCAACCTCAACATACAAACTTTGTCTCAGAGAAGCTCTAAAGGCTCAAAAGCAAAGCCCCAGTCTCTGATGATGAATAGAATCTAGTTTTTTAATCTCACGTTTACAACCTCCACCATGTACGATGGAGATGTAATCCTGTTTAGAGCGCTCTGCAGTTGGAGGAGGGTTTTCTGATCCCCTCCCCGATTTGAACCGGAAACGGCTTTCAATAGAGCAAGAGGCTTCAGGCATTTATTTTTAAGTAATTAATGTGTGGAGGAAAGGTTTAATTTTTGATTCACCCTTTTCTTTCTTTTTTTTTGATAGCTTTGACGTCATGAGGAAAGAAACTTACCTGATGTCCATATGTCATCAAAAATAACGAAAAGGGTGTAATGGGCGTTTGATGGACATTTAATTTTTCTTTCACCTTTTTCTTTCTTTTTTTGATGGCTTTTGTTCTGCATTTGCTGGTGCGAGGTTTTAGCAGATTTGGCTTCAGCAGAAGAAGAATTTAGAGTAAAAATAAGCTGCCTGGCGACGGCAAAGCTGATGTTTCGTTCTTGTTTAGTTTAAGAATTATGAATTCTGTTTGATAAACAGGGCAGAATTTGGAAGTGGCCATGCGTTGCCCATTTTTTTTTTAATCTTGAGGACAATCTGCACTTTCATTATCATCACCATAACGATGACAAACCATGGGGTGTGTGCGGGTTTTCGAACAATGTCCACTTTTTGACATTTAAAGCATCTGAGTGTATTGGGGACATACACCTCCACTCCGACGTTGACATAACCAGCATTTATTTAACTGGGAACAACTGACTAAACTTGATTTTTGTCCCGGCAATAGTCCTGAAACATTCCACCAGAAGAGCTCCACTGCGCAGACGTGTCACATTTTAACCTCCCCACAATGGCCATGAGCAGATCTGGATATACCGAAAGGGTTCAGTTTGATTGGTTCATGATATGTAGCTTCGATCACAAGGAATCAACATGAGTATTAGCCTTATCAGACGAACTTTTTTCCCAATGTCTTCGTCTAGAAACAGAATGATTGTTAGCCATGGTGAGAGAGGGAGGTTTTTTTTTGATGGGTGGGGGATTGGAGGGAGAAGGTATATGTGAGACTTCATGCGTCATAGAGACCTGGGTGTCTGCTACGGGTGAATCAAAGGTATATGTTGTACATTGGACATATAGACCCTGGTTTTGGGGATGGGTAATAAGTAAGTTCCACAGCGTGAGACCAACAGAAGTACTTTACGCACATTATTAATGTTAAGGGTTTGGATTGAGATAAGTTAATGTAAACAAGAAATCTTATATTTTTCAAGTTACTTCAATAGTAATAATACTCTCAACGCGAGACTCTTGTGGCAACATACTTGGTATGAAACACGATACTCTGTTGAAGTTGCCGCCTTATTTGCTGCTGTGGTACCACATGTACGCACAGGAATTTTCTGTCAGAGCATTCCCGAGTTGGCTTTATGTCAAACACGTGAGTCAGACTAGGTTCTATGTTTCGATCCAGCACCAACGCAGTCTTCTCATAACTGCGAAGAGCTGCATATCATCCCTACACGATGGAACTAACAAGAGTTGTATTCATCATTCTTGTGTCGTTGTGTGGTGTCAGAGACGTACATGCTGATACCAATTTGGCAGCCTTCTCTAGAAAACTAAACCTGCTGGACAGAACGATCCAGGCGTGGACAGGCACAGTTGCTGATTTGGGGACTGAAATGAGTAACAACTTTGACTTGCTGAAAGAAGAACTGACTAACACGTTCATCCCTGCCTTGATAAAGCCTCTAGTGAAGCAAGCGATTACTGGCATCCTGAAAGAAGAATACATTTGCAATATTATCAGCGGACGTGTTCTTGATGTAGTTAACAGCCTGAAAACTAGAGTACATAACACAAAGACACAACTTCGCTCAGTTAAACGACAGTTCAGAAAAGTTAAACGCGAAAGGGACTCTTACAAAGAGAGTCTTGGCAAACTACGAGGGGAGCTGACCAAAGACATCCATCGGGACTTTCAGGGAATACAGCAAAGGGTAAGTACAGACACTCACACACTTTACACATTCACCTATATCAGACCATAAAGTCTGGTATTTCTTATCAGAACCAGTCTATTTAATAAGCAAGGTGCTCTATGAATATTCATGAGCCTGTGTGTATTTGTTATCTATCACCTGTTGTTGTCAATGTTAATCTGCTGCTTATCACACCATGCCATGCATACATATATCTCATCGCTCGGTTGTTGTCACTCTAGCTTGATAACGGTGTTAGAATCTACATTGAAACGTCGCTATATGCAATAAACCAGAAGTTGTTATCCATAAATCTGTACGTTTTCCATCTCGAATGATGAATAATTCCATGTAAGGTAGTGCGTATTACGA
This sequence comes from Haliotis cracherodii, assembly GCF_022045235.1. Lineage (NCBI taxonomy): Eukaryota > Metazoa > Mollusca > Gastropoda > Lepetellida > Haliotidae > Haliotis > Haliotis cracherodii. Next base: position 6,725,555 of record NW_027266281.1, on the reverse strand, counting down.
TGGAGCCATGACTCACACCGACAGGAATGTTTGTAGTAGCAATGCATATGGTGTTGATGTAATGAAGCAAAGAAGTTGTCGACTGTTTGGAAAACATGTTTGGAAAGCAGCAGCTAGCCTGGCTAAATTCCAAGTACTCTGAGGGTTTGGTGTCAGTTCACAAGCCCCCAGACATTCAACAGGCTATTTAGCCAAGCAATTACATGCCTTAAGATCATGCCGTTCTACTTTTCATTTGAAACCATGGAAAAATAGAGTTAGCCGTCTTTACAGCATTAACATAGTAAATATATTCTCCCAAAAAAGAAAGGTAAAGGTGAACTATAAATGTTGAATTTAGTTCATGTAAATTGAAACAATGAAATAATTGTTTTCCACCGCAAATCACTCAGGTTGTAAGTCGCCAATCGTAACCAATCATCAAAACACACCACCTGATGAAACATTAACCCAAAACAGGTCATTGTTCCAAATGCATGGAAGTTTCATGTGGAAAAGGATCACAAAGCGTGATGCACGTGAAAATTGGGGAAGTTCTGCTCCAAGATGAGGAATGACACCATGTCAACATAGGGTTTACAGGGCACATCAATATAGGGTTTACTGAGCATGTCGACATAGGGTTTACTGGGCATATCAAACTGGGGTTTACTGGGCATATCAACAAAGGGTTTACTTGGCATGTCAGCATAGGGTTTACTGGGCACGTCGACATTGTATTTGCTGTGTTTTTTTGTTGTTGTTCATATCGATATTGGATTTACTGGGCATGTCGACATAGTGTTTACTGGGTATGTAAACAAAGGTTTTACTTGGCATATCAACACAGGGTATATTGGGCATGTCAGCATAGGGTTTACTGGGCATGTCAACATTGAGTTTATGGGGCATATCAACTTAGGGTTTATGGGGCATGTCAACACAGGGTTTACAGGGCATGTCAACATAGGAATTACTGGGCATGTCAACAAAGGGTTTACTGGGCATGTCAACATAGGGTTTATTGTTCATATCAGCATAGGGTTTACTTAGCATGTCAACATAGGGTTTACTGGGCATGTCGACATAGGGTTTACTGGGCATATCAACATAGGGTTTACTTGGCGTGACAAATCAACAGAAGGTTTATTGGGCATGTCAACATAGGGTTTACAGGGCATGTCGACATTGTATTTGCTGGGCATGTTAACATAGGGGTTTACTGGGCATGTCAACATAGGATTTACTGGGCATGTCGACATAGGATTTGCTGGGCATGTCAACATAGGGTTTACTGGGCATCTCGACATTGGGTTTATTGGCTTACATACAATTTGTTCCCTGTCTGCACTGGTCATATCGATCAATAAAATAATCGAGAGTGTTTCAATATAACCACTGTTTAGTGTCGATGCCAGATTAGAACAATAAGTTAAACCAGAAATGTGTACGCAAAAGAATTCAGTGTGAAGCCAGCACATAACAAAGAAATGTGCCATTCACAATTTCTACAGGAAAAATTACTAGGCTTACAAATATATAAAATACTGCAAAATAATTAGAATGACAATACACAATATGGTGGTAGTACAAAATTCAATGGCAGTACAAAAATATCAAATTAATAGCAATGGTAATAGCAATAAAGTCAGAGATAATAATATTCACCAGCAGCAACAATGGTCAAGCTTCCAAAATTGGCCCAGGCTGAATATCCAGGGTGAAAATAGTATCTTCACTCAGCCTCTGGACTTGATGTAATGTGAGATGAGAGAGGCATGTTATTTCCCGCTTATAGACTCTAAATACCTTCTAGAAACATCCATACCATTTCGTGTTAGTCTATAGCTGTTCTAGAAGATTCCAGATTGTACCCAAGAGAATCAACTTACAGTAACTTCCACACCACTGCTTACATTATCTAGTAATACATTACTGACAACGGTTTATCACTAAAACACAATGTCATGAATTTCCACTGAATCCTTATATAAACAATGTAATCCAATTACAACATTGCCATGTTACAAAAGCAATTAGAGACCTTGCATCACCGTTAGCAATGGCTATTTTAACACTATATGAATTGAAAGCATGGATCTATTAGGTGAATATTCCTGTATATACACAAACTGTCAGATAAACACTACTGTATATACTCAAACTATCAGTTTATACTCCTGTATATACTCAAACTGTCAGGTAAATACTCCTGTATATACTCAACCTGTCAGGTAAATACTCCTGTATATACTCAGTCTGTCAGGTAAATACTCCTTTATATACTAGTACTCAACCTAAATACTCAGGTTGCTTTGTTTTGTTTTTTATATCTTTCGAAATTTCGTATTTTGCAAACGTTGTGACTAACTTTCGTTTGCCATGGTGACCACGCCCAATGACATAATGGACCGTTGTCCCAGTTTTGCGGGGGCGGTCGGGTAGCCTAGTGGTTAAAGCGTTCGCTCGTCACGCCGAAGAACCGGGTTCTATTCCCGACATGGGTACAATGTGTGAAGCCCATTTCTGGTGTCCCCCGCCGTGATATTGCTGGAATATTGCAAAAAGCGGCGTAAAACCTCACTCACTCCCAGGTTTGCTGATTTCGTTCTAATATTTTCTTTGTAGTTGTGTTTTTAGCATGATTAGTGTATGAGTGTGTCGATCAAATGATCCACCTGACTAAATTTGAATTTCATCATTACAGATACAGGAACTTGAGGAACGTGATGCGCTGCGTGAGAAACACATCCAAGACTTGACGGAACAGAAACAGAAAGGTTGGATTTCTATAACCTGTTGGGAACATTTAAAACTGTCTTTATCATGAACATGTGATGATACCAGAGTCAAAAAAGGGAATTGTGTCGGACATCATGTTTGTCACTGACGCAGTCAAATTGTGATATGTCCTCCATATATTTACCATAAAGCTTTTGAAAGCTTCACTGAGGCCTTGGGTGTTATAACCTTGATTAAACAAAGTCTGAGCAAGAGTCAGATGAAGGTCTTTGAAATCTTGGCAGAAAGAGCATGCTTTATTGTACCTCAAAAGTTTTTAAATATAAACACCAAAGGCTGGAGTTGATGGAATATAGACATGATACACCAGTCATGTGGTTCTAATGTCGGCGAGAAGTGTCATTGACATTTCTAACACTGTACAGTAGACATGATACACCAGCCCTGTGTTTCTAATGTCGGCGAGAAGCGTCATTAACACTTCTACTTCGAGCACCTGGTGTCATCACCGATTTTCAGTGGTCATTCACATAATTTTTAACCGCTATTTTGCCCTCTATACAAACTGGAATCTGTTTCGGCGGATAATCTAGATTGGTTATTTTCTTGCATTGAAAATTTATATATTTGAAGCCACGAGTCTAGTTTCATCACTTGGTCTTTCCTCGTTTAGCTCGATCGTTCGTTCGTGTAAATGTTGAAACACACAAAGTAAAAGCATGATCTATAGTATACATTGACAGGTGGTTCCTTGGAATGGCCGTTGTCCCGTGGAGAATTATGATATAGACACAATAGTTTTGTTTTCGTGCTAAATACGCAAGGCCTAGTTGCATGGGATGTTGGCTGCCATTTTCATTTGGCGTTGATTTGGTTTACCATTAAGACTGACATTTTGCTAAACGGTGACGTTTATCACCAAATACATGTCTACATCTTTAAAAGCGACCGAATATTGAAGCATAAATGAAAATATTATCAATTGATTATTAATCTGACCTTAGTGTGATAAAGGTGCCTGACATATATGTGAAAGGCTTCTGTGTATGACACACGAAGCTAGTGAGTGAGTTAGTATGGTTTCAGCACTATTCTAGCAATATCACGGCGGGACACGCGAAGTAACACAAATCTGTGACAAGACGTGGACGGAAATTGAACAGCATGACTACACATATTGAAACATTGCCATCTTTATGAGTTCCTTTTTAAAACAGCTCGTCGTCCTGATTGAATTGCCAGAGGGTTTTCTAAAGCTCTGTAGATATAGCTAAGTATTCTGATAATTGGTAAATAGCAGGTATAGCGACCGTTCCGTCAAGCATACTAACACCTGTATAAATTGTTTGATAGGCATTACTTAGAAGCTGATGGATGACAAGATAGACATAATTTTTATGGATAACAACTTCTTTAATACTGTAAAAGGCGACGTTTCGGTATAGATCCTTATACCGTTGTCAAGCAAGGTTGCTTGACAACGGTATAAGGATCTATACCGAAACGTCGCCTTTTACAGTATTAAAGAAGTTGTTATCCATAAAAATTGTGTCTATCTTAACACCTGTATAGCTGGCTTACCCACGAAGAGACAAAGCGGAATGTTACTGACAGTTGAGTAACATAAAGTCCCGTAAAAATAGTTATCTTATTTATATAAAGGGACAGACAGACAGACAGACAGATAAGAAAACAATCTTTTTCATTTCGGACGGACGGACAGACTGACAGACTGACAGACAGACAGATAGAGGGGGCAGACAGACAGACAGACAGACAGACAGAGGGGCAAACAGACAAGAAATAATCATTCCCGTCTCCGGCAACTTTTCAAATTGATGAGTAGGCACGGTTAACCAAGTCGTTTTCGGCGGCGGAATTCGCCGTACAGGTTGCGTCCCCTAGGCGTGCCAGAACACTATAATCGTGGGTTCGAATCCCAGCACCATGCCACACGGTCGTATAACCGAAATACTTTTAAAAGTGGCGCGAAATAATAATCCTTCAGGATAACCTTTTTGACGATTCTTTATCGATAAATTAAAGATTATATTTCCTAGTAATGTTTGGATGATGTTTATATGCTTACTACATCAAACTTCATATAACCAACGACCCACAGATCTAGCCCCTTCTGTACGGACTTAAGTATGTATGTTGTGACTGAGTTAAATGCCTGGGCGCTTTCATCTACAATCAAATTTCATGTTCAGTAAAGATTTTGAAAATAAGCAATGGGAAATATAACAGCGACGAAAGGACACTTCATCACTATGTCAGAAATGTTTTACAAATTCAACATTCAAAATGGTGGCTACCGTGGCGATAGCATCGAAGTTGTGTTTGCTTGTGATAGGGTTGAGTACCTGGTCAGTAGTTCTGGTAATTTTCCGATCAAAACACAAACATGAGTTCATGGCCTGATGTTTTTTAACGAAATATGTTCCCGTGGTAAAGTGAGAAGTGCAGGCTTGCAGTCAATAGATCGAGTCATTACAGTCAATAGATCGAGTCGTTAAGTCAATAGATCGAGTCGTTACAGTCAATAGATCGAATCGTTACAGTCAATAGATCAAATCGTTATAGTCAGTAGATCGAGTCGAACCTTGGTCTCTCTAGTTGCCCATTCGATGACGAGCCTGTCCTGTCCTGTTAATGGTGTATTCATTGATGGACTAAAGCTAAGTAAAGTTGATTTGAGTATAAAACCTTGCGTTTACACTCATAAAATGCTAGTATGAGTGTGTGCTGGCACATGAATGTCTAGGAAGGTACTTAGGATGAACGGTCGCCGGACCCCCTTCCCTCCAGGACTTAGGTCACACCTTTCCATTTGTCTTATTTTGTACAATAAAGGTTTTCACTGCAGTGGCCGTATTTTCGCCATTCTGATTCTGTTTTAGAATTAACATTTTTAACCGAATCACTAAGGTCATCAGATTTCTCTATTGCCGAAAAAAGATTTCTGAACAGTAGCTGACGACGAAACGAGTCACGAGACAGCCACGAGATTTTCCCGCACTGGATTTGGCAAGGAGCGGTATGTTTGATAGTGAACGACGACGCAACATTTCACACACGGCACTGAAGCTATACGTAATTGCCAAATGCGTGGACGTATACGTGGCAATATGGCCACCAGTTGTATGTGAGCGACGGGGATAGCGGAATACAATGTGCGTGTTTACTGGTATGGTATAAAAGCCGATGGCGCTGTTGAGAATGTTTCTTTTTAATATCTCACACGTATATCTGGAAAAAAATAGGTAATGGAACTTGCATCTACGCATACCCCAAAACGTTAAAAGATGGTACTTGTTGTTACCTTGCCTGTTGTTAAATTATCTTAAAACGTCATTTAATCACACTGTTGAGTTTTAGTTTAGAAATAAAGTTTGCGCTTGTGTAATATTGTATAATGTTGCCCTGAACTATTATAGCTAAAGCACGAGGACGCTTGCGTTGCTTTGACATTATAACAGTTCAGAGCAAAACTATACTTAATTACACTACAAATGCGGTCAGAGCAAACTTGATAACTTTTCTAAGATTGCGAATTTAAAAATAATCTTTTTCTTGGAGATGGGTTTAAAATCGAATCTGTATCAACATGTCATGAATGCAAAAACCTCGAAAAGGCTAACTGACGGGCTGGTCCACTTGATTGCCTGTATACCCCTTAAGCTGAGAGACATATTTACATTTAAAATATAATACAACATGACTAAAATGTTTAGTTTATTATAATAGGTCCCATTTTCTTATCCGTTCAGTGTGTGTATATTTAAAAAAAACATGCAGCAAAACGAAGGATTTTGAAATTTATTTTTTTATATTAAATTGCTTAAATTTAATCACGTGACACTGAACATTCCACAAATGTATTGTGGGGCCGAGCTTACATGTAAACATAGCCGAAATTCCGTGTCGCTGGTTATTGTGAATTGAGGTGTTTTCTGTTGTACAAGTTGCAGCAACTTAAGCCATGAAATAGTGTGTTTACCGAAGGGGTTGCGCTACACGTTACGGTACCCGACGGGGATCGACGGCCTGGGGTGTAATATGGTGTCGCCGTGAGACGACCATGGCCGAGGAAGAGCAACAATGGCCGGTTTGTTTGACTGCTGTACAATGTTGAATGCCGTACGCTGAGCAACAGCTAGGTGCACATGTGATTTTGAAACTTTTCTAGTATTACTCATTCCTTTGTCCTGATTGTGATTGTATGTTGTTTAACGCCACACTCAGCAATATTCAAGCTATATGACGGCGGTCTGTAAATAACTGAAACTGGACCAGACAATCCAGTAATTAATATCATGTACATCGATCTACACAATTAAACAAGTAAATGAGCCTGACCACCCGGTCCCGTTGGTCGCTTCTTACGACAAACACAGTCACCCTTTACAGCAAGCAGGGGTTGCTCAAGACCCATTCTACCCCGGATCTTCAGGGGTTTATTGATTGTAAGGAATCGATTTATTGACTGCAAGCCTGCACTTCTTACCATGGGAACATATTTTTAAACTGGTCGAGCCCGATGTGCCTGTCCCTTATTCTGCCCCGGATCTTCACGCGGACACAATGCTTTGTCGCAGGTTAAGTATAATCGGTGCCATTGATCTTTTAGCGAAGCATCTTAGAATAAAATATAGACATGATGAGGTACATTTCTTTCACCAATGAAGTAGGCTTAAGTTTTTACCTCAGCATGCAATCTGAAACGCAATAAGGTAAGACTGTAGTAAGACTTGTATCACTCCACACTGTATTATTTAAAAGTGATCCGCACTAGCAGCCGAGCGCCAAACCAAACCATGCTCCTAATCAGACACGTCACAGTGACGTCATAGCTCGCCCCAAGGCGTTTCTTGACTGGCAGTGAGATGTGTCACTCGTGTTAGGACGTAAACGGTGGGTAAGTTTTCAGTTTGTACTTCAGAATGTTTTTAGGAAATTGAATGAAACAGACATTGTAAATATTGTAAGATTGATGTACAATAGAATACATTTTGAAGGAATCAGGTGCTTCACACAATGTTTACACCCAGACGTTTGTTTAGCCTGTCACCAGGGATAAACAAACGTCTGGATGTACACATTCATACCTCGTTTCTACTGAAAAGCTATTTTAATACGTATATTGCAAAATATATGGTTGTAAGTTTCATCCCCTGAACTAATAACACTTATTTACAACTGAGACTGAAGACTAGATCGATATGAGATTTTTTCTAGATCTGTCCAGTCAAGTGTCGGCTATTCTTTTTCGCTCATATTTTTTAAAACGTTGTTCTACATCATAAAATGGCAGAAATCTACTGAAATACATCCCCACTACAGACCAGGGCCAAATGTGTCATCCTCATTATTTTGACACTCAGCTTTGTTCTTCTAATCCGGAATATCTTATGTGGAACAAATGTATTTTTGCAGGGAACTAACATTGGTTTTTGAAGGATGGCAAGGAAATGTAGAATGACTAGGGCAAAATCTCATTATTTTATGACTAAGTTAGAACAGACGTTAAATGCGAAAACAATTTGGCGCATGTCACACGGGCAATCGGCATTTCAATCTTATCACTTAATAGGACCAGTTGTTTATTCCCCTCTTCACACAACCAAACACCGTACCAAACATCTTGTCGTACCGGCTACAGTTTCTGCCTCAGATAGTAAGCTGATTTGTGATGGGTGTACTGCCGCCATCGCTCGGAATCCTGAATTATGACAGTGCTGCAAATAGTTTTCCTGACACTGAATTACCACTGTGTTGTACACGCGCTTAGTCAAGTATACCTGATGCTCTTTTACATTCATTGTATATCATCATCATGAAAATGTCATCACTGAAATATTTATCTGTAGCATGTCGTATATCGACGTTTGTAATACTCTATAGCAAGAGACGAGGTAAAATGCACCAGTTTCTGTATCTAGTAAAGAGTGTTTGTATGGGAGAGGGTGGGGACTAAAACATCAAGCAAAGTCACTTGGAACAACAAATAATTTACGATGGGTCGCAGCACTCTACATTTAGTAGCCTGTTATCATCAATTGACAGGCAGTTTGCAGACAGAGAAACCATCAAGACAGTTGTCGATTTGACGATATAAAAATTGTGTGAAATGTCCATTGTCCTCAGACGTTGAAATGGACGAGGAATATATTTTCCTACAGAATTACACTGGTGGACGTCATATCCTGGTCAAAATATATATACCGATGTACATTGATTCTCATTGACAACAAACACCTGAGAATAATCCAGTCGTCTAAGGCGCCGCGATTCGCTGTGCAGAGTTGCGTCCCTTGGGCACGACAGAAACCTATGATTGGGGGTTCGAATCTCGGTTCGCCCCGATTATGTTTCTAGGTTTGTCAGCACCATACCCGTGCTCGTGGGTTTCACCGAAGTGGTAAACGTCTGAGACCTGCATCACTTCAGGCTTTCCTCCCACATTAAGCTGACACGCCGTGATATAACTGGAATACTGTTAAAAGCGTCGTTAAACCCAACTCACTCACTCACTCAAATACACAGGAATAACATAGAAGGCAATGACAATCAGAAACAGTGTTCAGTATTTCACCTGTATGTACTAGATCTATCCAGTTTTGTTATTCACAGTATTGATCATCAAATACAGTTCTAGATATTATGCAACAACGAAATAACGCACCAACTTGCGGGCGTCAACGCATTGTCATTACAAATCTTCCTACAATCAAGGAGGGGCGGTCGGGTAGCCTAGTGGTTAAAGCGTTCGCTCATCACGCCGAAGACCCGGGTTCGATTCCCGACATGGGTACAAGGTGTGAAGCCCATTTCTGGTGTCCCCCGCCGTGATATTCCTGGAATATTGCTAAAAGCGGCGTAAAACCAAACTCATTCACTCACTACAATCAAGGAAGTCAGAATAAAATACTAATCATTCCATAATTGGGAATAAAGAGTAGGTAGCTGATGTAATACCCTCATCGAATGTTCCAATATAATAAATGCACATATTCTGTGTTTCAGTTTATTTGAGATCCGGTCTCTTCTGTGTACAGCAATATAAACTAACATGTTTAGTCCTAAGTCCTTATAATGGGAACATATAAAACCCTTAAAATAGCATATGTTTACGAGCCCAGTCGTTATGATATCTGAACTATTGGGATGTTTGGCAAGGACTATAGGACGAGTGCAGTTTTCTATCGCTGGTGTCGTAATGTTCATTTATGTTGTATGTTGTATTCCATTCAGTTCCTGCAACATTTCAACCAAGGGAAAACCCGGGATCGATTCCCCAACATGGGTACAATGTGTGAAGCCCATGTCTTGTGTTCCCCGCCCAGATATTGCTGAAATATTGCTAAGAGCGTGTAAAACCCAACTCACCCGACCCAACCCAACTACTATTTGACCACTTTTTAAATGGTATTGTGCATTCATATAGCATGTTTTGTGTTTCAGCCACCAGTACCCCCAGTCGGAACAGGAGCCACAGAGAAAGGGCTGAACAGATAACAGTGACAGAGTCTGATCTACATGGTAGGTAGGAGATCCCAGCAGGTGGTAGATAGTGTCACTGTCCAACTTTGTACAAGATGAGGTCACATCAACATGTATCAAATATAAGCCAGAAAGTTCACTCCACAAACCTTCATGTGAACAGTCTCTACAATAACAAGCTGATAAATGTAGTCTCTTATTATCCTAATAATTTGAAACAAGTCAACAATTTATTGACAGTACCGCTATAAGGCTCAATCCAACAAGCGTGAACAGACGCGCGGCTCAGATGAACAGCAATCTCAGTGTTTGTGTTGTATATTAAGATAGTCGTTTGAGTGATTTGTTAGTTGCTAAACTACCTTGTATTTTACCTCTACTAAGATAAACTGAAAGATGATTTTTTTTCATCAGTAAACATTTCAAATACATGAAATTTGTAGAATGGCCATATTTTGTATGTATAATGCTTTTGTGGTTTGCATTGTTTTCTGAACAGCATGTTCTATTTTCAGCCTCGAGTGATTCGAGTCGGACCGAGAGGACACCAGTGACGACCACAAAAAAGCCTGCTGAACAGGGTAGGTGGAAGAACCCAGCAGCCAGAAAGCTCACACTTTAATAATTCAACATTTAACAAGCTGGGGTATAGACCCGTGTGGGTTCTGACCTGCCACTTGCATGTCATCGTAGTTGTCAGTTGTGTAGATTGGTGCTCATGTTGTCAACCACTGGATTGTCTGTATCAGACTCCGCCATCTTATTGTTGGGCTACTGCTGAGTGCGGCATAAAACAAAAACAAACAGGCTGACATAAACCAATGTAATACCTTATTATCCTCACATTTCCAAACAGCAACTGTACTGACAGTATTATCTTATAAAGCTCACTTCATCAACTCTCCAGCCATACACAGAATAATGTTACAACTACTGGATGTAACAGAAAGATTTTAAACATTGAATACATAATCCTTGATTACATGGACCAGCTGTCGTCCTTCCCCTTGATCGTTGTATTGTCAGCCATGTTGGAGGTGTTTGATGACGTATCTTGTCACCATTTTGAGATGTGAGCACAGTAGATGTATGACGAAGATGTCTGGATGCGTACAGAGTTTACTTTGTGTTACAGCGACTCCATCACCAGAAGACTGCGACGACCTCTTTGACGCCAGTAGAAGGGGGGACATGGAGGAGGTGAAGCGGCTCCTGTCTCTGAATGTCGACGTCAACTGTAGGGACAGTTATAGCAGGACACCGGTGATGTGGGCAGCAGGGTTCGGACACGGAGAAGTGGTGGGGCTCCTGGTGAGTAAAGGAGCCGATGTGTCTCTGGTGGACGAGGGCGGTAGCAGCATTCTTCACTTCGCCTGTTATGCAGGAGACATGGAGATGGTTAAGTTTGTGCTGTCACTGAACGTCTTGGACATCGAAAGAAGAGGAGAGTTGAGCAGGACACCGGTGATGTATGCAGCAAGGTGGGGACACAGAGACGTGGTGGAGCTCCTGGTGAGTAAAGGAGCCGATGTGTCACTGGTGGACGATGACGGTGACAACATCCTTCACCTCGTCTGTTGGGGAGGAGACATGGAGACGGCGAAGTTTGTGCTGTCACTGAACGTTGTGGACATCGACGCCAGGAACAACGACGGGCGGACAGCGGCGGACGTGGCGAGATCCGGGAGACGTCGGCGACTGGCGGATCTGCTGGAGTCCCGCGGCCCTCACTGACGTCAGTGCCGTGTTTGTGTAGACGGTGAAGAAGACCTGGCAGTGACGTGGTGTGCCGTTCACGTCATCGTGTGTCTTTTTTTACGTGAAACTGTTTTTTGCTTGGGGGGATGAATAAAATTTGTAAAAGCTTTTTCAGACATTTTCTCATTTGTTGTGTTCGGATCAGGTAAGAAAAGTGTTAACTTGATTGTTAAGATGATGTGTGATTGGTATGTCAGCACCGCACATCGCGATATGTTCATGCATGTCGTTATATATTTCTGTGTTAATTTAACGTCATAAGTTTGTACTTAATCGTCAATCAGACAACAGACTGTTTGTTTACATCTTGCTACAATTTAACATTTGAAACCTCACGCTGCGCATGCGGTTCCAAATTCAATTGAGCGCGGTTTAATCTACAGGTATCCTAGCTCTACATAAAAAAAATGTTTATTCCCATTCTACCATGACTAAATAAACAAGTCCAGTGTTTTGAGTGGGTTATCGATCTGAATTACGGAATCACCGAACAAAATATGGCGCTGTATATACTCAAGCAGTTTGTTTACACCGTAATACTTCACTCGAACATTAGCATTTTCTCCTATTTTGAGCTATCCTTTCGTCTATTTGTTGCTTACATTGGCTCAACATTTTCAGAATACACATGAGTAGACAATCGTAGGAAGAATTAGGGAATTAAAAAAAACACATAGTAATGATTTGGTGAAATGAACAAAAATTGTCTTCGTTTCCGTCCTCTGTCACGCACATCGACAGCGAAATTTTGACGTCAGTTTTCGACATGTACTGCAGGCTATTTTAAGTAGTGAATGTATAACCTTATACATAAGTATATACATCCATTTCATATATATTTACGTTGTTCAGATATTTGGCAGAATTCGTTCTCTCACAGCTGCTATATAAAAAGAAATCGTCGCACAGTACTTCTGTCGGTGTACGATAAAAAGTGGCGAAATTTGTTGTTTTTCAACGCAGAATTAATTCTTGGACAACACTTCTGGGCGGACGTTCTACCATTGGACCACGGTGACTGTCCATGACGACAGAGTATACAATAACTCGTAATTGTTCAGAGCTTTCAAATGACAATAACATATATCTTATATTACCGATTCTTGTGTGGTGGTAATGCTTTAATCTCTACATTTCACCCTTGTCCGTGTGCTCTTGTTCTATTCAGCAAACAGTTCAACATATCAGATAACACTGACACAGCCTAGCTTTAGCGGGATTCTCCGTGACTAATACTTAGTCGATTCAAAAAAAAATTTCCTCTTCTGATTTTTCATATGTGGAATCAGGGAAACTGGACTAGACATGGTTTAGTTGATAAAGACCTGCCTAGGCTTTTATTGAAGATATATATAAACATTGTCCGTTGGATTTTATTTTGAAGATACATATTTGTAACTACCACAATTTTATTTCGGGGACTAAATGTGTGTCTTCTGACATCGGTACTGACCCTGATGTAGCTATTTATAGCTCAAATAAGAATATCACATTATTGTCCATTGTCCGAAGTCAATACATCGTTGATGCCGTGCCATTCTATCGCCTATTTATTATAGTCAATTTGACTGGAATGTACATTACTCCCAGACAGGATAGGAAAGTGCCAAGTTTCAAATGTTTCGATGTCAGCAATATTCCAGTGATATGACAGCGGTATCTACATTATTTCAATGACGTGTACATGATCACGCACCTACTGATATCCAATACAATCGTTCTATTCTATGGGGAAATTAACTGGATCAGCGGTGACATGTGATAATAATTTGCCATCTATATCTTTCTTGGTTGGTCTATCAATATTTTACATTCAAGAGCACATTTTACATAATTCACTGAACCATGATGGCGGAATGTCTACATCTACATACCAACTGTATACATTTTGACAAACATTCCAAGACAACATCTAATTTAGCCATCATTTACATGTGGGCTTGTTCCGCTGTTGGCTGTGTTAGAGGTGAAACATTCATAACGAACAGCACAGGACACAGCTGCCCGTCTATAATATCATCTGACATGGCCAATTATTTAAGTGAACAAGAGCCGAATAAGCGAGGGGTCCCTTATCCACCTTATTCGACTCCTTGTAAAATCTTATATCTCACCCCACAGGGAACAGTGTCCCGCATAGATATAGTTTACACACATAAATCTCACAATGGTGACAACAGTGTCCCGCATACATACAGGCTAAACACATAGATCTCACAAAGGTGGAAAAACCTCTTGTGAAGACTTGCACTCCGGTCACAGTACACATACAAATCCATCCATATCTTTCCACCAAAACACCCAAATACTTTTGCATGAAGCATTGCTAACCCATAACCACCACCCACCTGAAATTGTTTCTTCCCCTTTGACTCAAACACTCTCAATGCCCCGTGGGTTTCCGGGTTAGAATAGGTCTCCAGTTACCTACGGTGGTCCTACAGACGACTAAATGGATCGGAGGGTCAGACTCGAATACTTGGTTCATTGTCTGTCAGCGTACTTCGAGATTTCAGCATCGATCACTGGATTGTCTGGTCAAGATTCGAGTATGTACAGACCGCCGTCATACAGCTGGCATATTACTGAGTGTGGCGTTAAACAACAACCAACACCAACCAACCAGCCAACCAGCCAACCAGCCATCCATCCATACATACAACCAACCAACTAACGGAAGGCCCACATAAACTTAAAAAATCTATCTGCATCCGGGGCAGAATATGTCTTCAGCAACCCATGCTTGCCGTAAATGGCGTCGAGGCTTGTCGTAAGAGGCGACTAACGTGATCGGGTGGTCAAGCTCGCTGACTTGCTTGATGCATGTCGTCGTATCTCAATTGCGTGGGTCGATGCTCATGATGTCAATCACTGGATTGTCTGGCCCAGACTCATTTCATGTAATATTGCTGAGTGTGGCGTTAAACAACAAACAAACAAACAAACAAACCATACGACGTTTAGCCTTAACGTATCAGTACTAGATAAAAAGCAACAAAACCCTTTCCATATTCTTAAGAATTCTCTGCTAAAAGCAGATTCCAATGTACGAGTCCGACTCCTATGACCATGTGTTCATGAACCCCTATCAAATAGTAACCAGGTGTTCGTGAAAAGGTGATCGTATCCTGACCCACCGGTGGCACCCTTAACAAGCACATGCAAAGGCAAGTCAATTTTTCACCTACAAAAATCATTCCAGCATCCATATTCCTGTGTGTCAAAAGTATACTATTTGCGTCCATTCATGATTGTTATGCGTACAGGGCGCAACATTACTGTTTATAATCCCAGTATGGGTGTCTCTGGAATATGCATGTTGTTTTGATGTATTGAAACTGTTGTTAATAAGTTCGGCATTTTCGAGTTATTATAAATAGTTTAATTATTTTATTAAATATTTCAGCAAACACAGGTAAGCTACCGATCTTTTTGCATGTAGCAGTATATTTGTATATATCATTATAAAACTGATAATTAATCTTAGCACCTTTCCGTAACACAAGCTTGTTTCCGATTTTCGCTATATCTTCTGTGTGAGTGAGTTCGGTTTTACGCCTCTTTTAGCATTATTCCGGCAATATCATTGCGGGGTACACCAGAAATGGGCTTCGCACATTGTACCCATGTGGGTTTGTTGTTTAAAACTGCACTCAGAAATATTCTAACTACGTGACGGCGGTCTGCAAATAATCGTGTCTGCACCACACCATCCAGTGATTGACATCATGAGCATCGATCTACGCAACTTGGATACTATGATGACGTGCATCATCCAATTCAGCGAGCCTGACCACCCGATCCCGTTTGTCGGGCCTTATGACAAGCACAGTCGCCTTTTGAGGCAAGCAAGGGTTGCTGAAGACTTATTCTAACGCGGATCTTCACGGGTTGTGCCAATGTGGGTCATCGAAACCGGGCCTTCGACTTGGCGTGGAAACGCTTTAACCACCCTCGAGGCTAGCCCAACGCCCCGCCCATGGGATTCTTGAAACTGGAACGTAGTGATTAACCCAGCAATTTGGCCATTTTAAAATGAAAAATTTTCAAGCAATTTCTGGGAAATTAATAACTTCTTTGATAAAATTGCAGTTTGATCATTGTGATCAACCCCATATATCCTAAAAACTTATGCAACAATCAAACAACGACATCGAGACGACTCATTAACGACACTTTCCACGCTGGGTCGTCCAGAAACACGGTTTCAAAGTGTGAGCGCTTCCTGTGCCACGTGGTTGCTGCACCGCTGTGTTGTATTCCAAATATATACTTAAGAACAAAGGAAACTGTACATCTCTGTGGATTTTATGAAATCTTTGATTTTCAATTAAAGATATCTTAAGTTAGCGATATCATACCCAAAAAATATTCTGGCTCTTTGTCAGCACTCATACAGGTTCATGCAGGTTAATGATCAGGTGATAACAAACATGGTCAATACAAATTTCAAATTTGAAATAAAACATCACGAGACAATATTATTTACCGTTTTAAATTGTATTTCGTGTTCAGCTTGTCATTGTTTTATATGCAAAGATGAAGATTACTACATGTATTTTCTCGTAATCTAAAACGGACACAGCAATCAACTGTACACACTTTTTCTAACGTTGCTTCGGTTCAAAATTACCCAATAATAAAACTTCAAAGAATCTTGATGCAATGATCGGCAGAATTGTATCTGGAACTTATATTTCATCTGGAATAATATATTCTAATATCGTTTCATTTCATTTGCAGCTTTAGTATATACATTCAAAATAATAATCAGAAGTTGAGCACTTTCATAGGTTGATCGCTATTGCCGGATATTATTACGTATGGAATAATTTGACTAGTCACCGTCGAGTCTCCCGCCCTTCTGATCGAGAAAACTTTATAATAACATATTATATTAAACTACAATAAATATGACTTGAACCAGTCAAAGTATGACATTTATGATATATAGATATCCATACTCTGTCAAACAGAGTTCGTTTCAAGATAGCGGTTACTGTAAATAACGGTCAGTTGTACGAACTACCGAACTACCGATCACTTCACAAACGATTTCGTCGAAATCAATGTAAACAAAAGTGAATTAAATTTTGAATACAATTTATGAAATGGGTTACAAACATAAGTCCAGATATACAATGAACAATTTTATAACCAGACAGTGTACTTACATAATTAATTTGCAAACTTCAGTACGGATGTCTGGTATTTCCACTATAATGTCTTTGCATTGGGAAAAAAAAAACATCACAAATCATGATGGCGTGTATTGTATGTTGCGCATCCCTCTCTAGACAGCTGTGTATTTTTTTAAAGTGTGCAGGTTGGAAACATAGCACAGTAAGCAAGATAATTTCTAACCAAAAATATGTTTTATACCTCGCACGTTCATAGAAATAATAAGGTTGCATGTCACTCACATCATTAAAAGACGGCATACTTTTAAAGAAATAAACATAAGTCTTTAAAGGAATATAATTATATTCATTATTTCTGTTGTAAACGAGTTGGTGAAGATGACTGGATGGTGGGGACGATGAATTATTTTGTACTGTCTGTCTTAAATATCCTTAACTATCAGATCCAAATTCTTGACCGGTGATTGGGTTGAACAATAAGTTCAGAAATTAAAAATTAAACTTTCGAGGGAAAAGTAGGAATATGTTCAATGCTGTAAACATGAACAAGTTATGAATTAACTTCAGTCAGCACAATATTATGCAAAACCGCTAAATATATTTGTGAAAGTTTACTTTATAAAGGTTAATTGCAGAAAAAAGTAATAATAGCTGAGAACATGAAACTTTATAAAAAAATGTAAGGGCAAGTGGAAACATCGCAGGACGATACAGATTAATATCTACGCGCCACTTAATATGCTGACTTGGTCACAAACGTTCCAGCTCATATTGTGATGCGCTACTTTACATATCAGTTGGTCTCTAATGTTTAAGCTCCATTTGTGACATCTGTTATTATGTGATGTTCTCTCATGTTTTA
This sequence comes from Haliotis cracherodii, assembly GCF_022045235.1. NCBI lineage: Eukaryota > Metazoa > Mollusca > Gastropoda > Lepetellida > Haliotidae > Haliotis > Haliotis cracherodii. The sequence continues at coordinate 6,707,567 of NW_027266281.1, read as the reverse complement.
GCTCTAGTTGATATATCTACAGTCGCAGTGCGTTGTTCTCTAATATTTTAGCTCCAGTTTAGATGCGCCACCTCCTAGTTTAATGTGATGCTCTCTAATGTTTCAGATCAAGTTGAGGTGTGCCAAATCCTATAATTATTAAATGTTGGTCGTTTAATTTGAGTTCCAGTTGAGACGCGCAACTTTCTTCTATAATGAGGTTTTTTATGATTCATATCCAGTTTGAGACGCGTCACTTAGGCGAAGCAGATTATGTTTCCTGACAGAATCATTTTTTTCAATATTATGGTTTTAACTCGGCGCTACTTTAACTCCATATAGTTTCTGTAGTGACAGAGACTTTGACTGAATGTAAGCATGTCCTTCTACAATTGTAGGTTATACCCAGACGACCAAGGTGCCTGGACACATTAGGTGCTGGGTAGTGGGTTGATATACATCAGGTACGAGGTACTCGGTTGATATAGACCAGGTTCCAGGTAGTGGGTTGATACACATCAGGTTCTAGGTAGTTGGGTGATGCACATCAGGTACTGGGTAGTCGGGTGATACACATCAGATACTGGGTAGTCGGGTGATACACATCAGGTACTGAGTAGTCGGTTGATACACATCAGGTACAAGGTACTCGGTTGATATAGACCAGGTTCCAGGTAGTGGGTTGATACACATTAGGTACTGGGTAGTCGGGTGATACACATCAGGTACTGGGTAGTTTGTTGATACACATCAGGTACATGCTGGTCGGTTGATACACATCAGGCACTGGGTAGTCGGGTGATACACATCAGGTACTGGGTAGTTTTTTTATACACATCAGGTGCTGGGTAGTGGGTTGATATACATCAGGTACGAGGTACTCGGTTGATATAGACCAGGTTCCAGGTAGTGGGTTGATACACATCAGGTTCTAGGTAGTCGGGTGATACACATCAGGTACTGGGTAGTCGGGTGATACACATCAGGTACTGGGTAGTCGGGTGATACACATCAGGTACTGGGTAGTCGGGTGATACATATCAGGTACTAGGTAGTCGGGTGATACACATCAGGTATTGGGTAGTCGGGTGATACACATCAGGTACTGGGTAGTCGGGTGATACACATCAGGTACTGGTTGTCGGGTGATACACATCAGTTACTAGGTAGTCGAGTGATACACATCAGGTACAAGGTACTCGGTTGATATAGACCAGGTTCGAGGTAGTGGGTTGATACACATCAGGTACTGGGTAGTCGGGTGATACACATCAGGTACTTGGTAGTCGGGTGATACACATCAGGTACTGGGTAGTCGGGTGATACACATAAGTTACTGGGTAGTCGGGTGATACACATCAAGTACTAGGTAGTCGGGTGATACAGATCAGGTACTGGGTAGTCGGGTGATACACATCAGGTACTGGGTAGTCGGGTGATACACATCATGTACTGGGTAGTCGGGTGATACACATCAGGTACTGGGTAGTCGGGTGATACACATAAGTTACTGGGTAGTCGGGTGATACACATCAGGTACTGGGTAGTCGGGTGATACACATCAGGTACTAGGTAGTCGGGTGATACACATCAGGTACTGGGTAGTCGGGTGATACACATCAGGTACTAGGTAGTGGGTCGATAAAACCCATGAGCAGAGGGTTCGAACCACCGATCATTGCTTTCTGGGCTACCGAAGGGACCCAAATCTACGCAAACTGCAACATAGCAAATTGTTGGAGAGGTGTTGACGAGGTGTTACTCGGTGGTGCGTGTACTGCGATATCGTACACGGCATGATGAACGTAGGGTGGGATACTGTAGTGAGCCTGAAGAGAGGTATCGTTAACATCCGTACTTTGGCTGCATCCAGAATTATAAACAAAGGAACATGTGCTTCTGGGGAAATGACTTTTGAAATATGACTAATATAGGAATATTCAAATGGTATGTATCAGATAACAAACTTTTCCTTCTGCAATACAGGTGATACTAGTTTAAGGGTATAGCCATGATACTGATTGTCACAAGGAAGTAACTCGCCTATCGAAATCAGTAACAATGATTAGGCATATTTGAATGCTGGCATTGTTGACACGGGGAACATCACACAAAGCATATATTCCTGGTATTATCAAGAGCAGGAAGGTGCTTACAATACCGTATCGAATAGTGAATGTGTTATCTCAAAGACGCCTATTGAGTGGAAATAAACTGAAGCATATCACATTTAGTTTGGAGACGTTAACACGAGATTGTCATAACAGCCTTTGTACGGATAACGCAACGCGTGTTTCGCTTTCCTCATTCACACGTTGCACGATACAACCGTATTCAGTCTACGTCTGAGCCTTCCTAGGAAAACAATCTGTGTAGCCTCATTCCCACCTCGAAACAACTTTATCAATTTCTCATTTTGTATAAGCCTCATTTAGACACATATTTCTAGACTACAGGACCATGCCTATCACAGAGGTTTTACAGTGTTCTGTGATGATCCTTCTGTGTTTCTCTGGTTGCGTGTTAACACAGGAGTTAAACGTTACCAACGTCACTGGTACAACTGAGGTGAGTCTACCTTCACTCTATGATCATCCCCTCTGTTCATTCACAGGATGGGTTCGAATCCCGGTTCGCCCCGATTATGTTTCTAGGTTTGTCTGAACCATACCGTGCTCGTGGGTTTCACCGAAGTGGTAAACGTCTGAGAACTGCATCACTTCGGGCTTTCCTCCCACTTTAAGCTGATACGCCGCGATATAACTGGAATACTGTTTAAAGCGGTGTTAAACCCAACTCACTCACTTACTATTATGGCTGCATTCAATCATATTGCCTCATCTTCTTTTTGTCTCTTTCGGGGAGCACGGGTGGCCCAGTCGTCTAAGGCGCCGCGATTCGCTGTGCAGAGTTGCGTCCCTTGGGCACGCCAGAAACCTATGATTGTGGGTTCGAATGCCGGGTGGCCCCGATTATGTTTCTAGGTTAGTCAGCACCATACCTTTGCTCGTGGGTTTCACCGTAGTGGTAAAAGTCTGAGACCTGCATCACTTCGGGCTTTCCTCCCACTTTAAGCTGATACGCCGGTATATAACTGGAATACTGTTTAAAGCGGCGTTAAACCCAACACACTCACTTACTATTATGGCCGCATTCAATCATATCGCCTCATCTTCTTTTTGTCTCTTTCAGAGCTTGTCAGACAATACAACAAAGGTGGCGAGAAACATATCGTCGAACTGTACGCTACCGTCTCCATTTCCAATAGAAGGAGGGATTTTCTTTACACTTGGCCTGTCCTTTTTCCTGCCACTTGGGTTGTTTGCAGCAATGGCGCTGTTCATGTGGACATTATATAAATGCGATGTCTGTTTTCCATGCATGACAAGACATAAACGTCGTGGAGGTATATCAGAGCAAGAGATGACACCTTTAAATACCATTCATCCGCCATCGTCTATTGAAGATGGAAGCGGTCAGGTAGCCTAGAGGTTAAAGCGTTCACTCGTCACGCCGAAGGGCCGGGTTCGATTCCCGACATGGGCCCAATGTGTGAAGCCCATTTCTTGTGTCCCCCGCCATGATATTGCTGGAATATTGCTAATATTGCTGAAACCGTACTCACTAACTCAATATTGGAGATGAACGTGTTCTGTGACTATATCCACTTGTATTCGGTTGTGAATAACTATACGATAAATAAACATATAATGCAAAGTCGGAATAAAAAGGACGAAAATGTTAAAAGGTCAAATGAGGGTTGCGTCCATAATAAAGCCTATGGCGGTACCGCATGATACATGTTGGTGATGTTTACTTGAGATTGATAAAGGAAGTTTGATCTATTACCTCAAACATCCTTTATACATGTTTGCAATCGTTGTGACACTTTTAAATAAATAGATGAATAAACGATGATGAACAACCAATTTTGAGGTCATGAGATATTATGTCACTTGTGAAAGGATTATTACAAACTTTAAAGGCCTAGAAAATTCGTTCTCGTGTCTCTGTCAAAAGACCAGAAGGGACAACTCCATATCAACTCATACACCAATACGACCTTACAACGAGGTGGTCGTGACACGGGTCAAGTTGACCTGCCCCCTTCTCGCAGACATTGCCACGACTGAAGCCAAGGTGATCAGTTGCAGCTAGAATGCTCATCACCAACACCAGACAAGGAACATGTTCCTTCACAAACAATAGGAGGATTTGCACAGCTGGTATGTGGTGAACATTATCTATAGCTAATCATACATGCAAACACACAGACTGAAGTGTATATTAACATACTACGAAGATAACATATTTGAACAAATTAATTCGAGGTCGTCATGAATAACACCGTGTTAAGTTGTTCTGTGTTGATTTGTGTAGTTCTCTATATGCCATCATCACAAGAGAAAGACGACGTACATTTTAGGAAACTAATATTGCCCCAAATGTTCAACACATATATTTCCATTGAGACAGGTGTACTACTGGTGTTTTTTTCTACACGTTCTTGTCCATGCAGATATTAGCCGCGAATACCTGCGCCATTGCTTGCTCGCTCGCTCGCGCCCTCCCTCCCTCCTTCCTTCCCTCCCTCCCTCCCTCCTTCCCTCCCTCACTCACTCCATTTACGTGGTGATGATCTAACAAGAGATGCATTTCCTTCAAAAGACATTGATCTCTCTTTTCTTCCGTTTATTTGGGGCACGGATGGCCCGGTCGTCTAAGGTGCCGCCATTCGCTGTGCAGAGTTGCGTCCCTTGGGAACGCCAGCAACCTATGATTGTGGGTTCGAATCCCGGTTCGCCCCGATTATGTTTCTAGGTTTGTCAGCACCATACCCGTGCTCGTGGGTTTCATCGAAGTGGTAAACGTCTGAGACATGCATTACTTCGGGCTGTCCTCCCACATTAAGCTTACACACCGCGATATAACTGGAATACTGTTAAACGCGGCGTTAAACTTAACTCAATCAGTTTATTTATGCAACAAAAAAATGAGACCAGAGAAAGCACCTTATCTGTTACATATTAAGACACGTGTATAAAGATTCAGAGTGACAAAAATACCCCCCATCCCCACCCACAAGACTGTAGGACAAAGGGGATGACTTCAACTTTCCAACAGCCAACTTTCCCTTTATGTCGAACACTATTCAAGCCGCTGCAGCATGCTCTTTCTACGACAGTTTCAAAGAGCATCACACGACAAGGTTTACAACATTCAAAGCCTCAGTAAAGCTTTCAAAACGTTATTTGGTTTATTTGTGAAGACATTTCCAAATCTGACGTTTAAGTGACAAAAATTTATCTAATGAAAACAATTATTTTGACTTGTACCATAAGTCCCCGTGCTGTTACAGGTGAACGAATGACTTGCATGCATCTGGAATTTAAACTCCATTCGAATGGAACAATTATATATCTAACAGTCCCATACCCGCGAGTCATGTTAGTTGCGACATAGCATGTATGTGACATGTCCATTTTAAAGTGAAAATAAGTGTAAGAATGAATACGTGAAACATTGCTTGGCCTCTCAGAACAATTGATCTCAATCGGTTAATTTCAAGACATTAAATTCGTGCTTCTTAGAGACTGGGTTTCTTCTTCATTTCTAATTTCAAGACATTAAATTCGTGCTTCTTAGAGACTGGGTTTCTTCTTCATTTCTAAAACAAAACCATGATTTTAACACCTTGCGAAAACCTGAGAGCGATTATGCTTGTAGTAAAAGGCGACTATGCTTGTTGTAAAAGGCGATTGTGCTTGTCGTAAAAGGCGATTATGCTTGTCGTAAAAGGCGACTATGCTTGTTGTAAAAGGCGACTATGCTTGTCGGAAAAGGCGACTATGCTTGTCGTAAAAGGCGATTATGCTTGTCGTAAAAGGCAATTATGCTTGTCGTAAAAGGCGACTATGCTTGTCGTAAAAGGCGACTATGCTTGTCGTAAAAGGCGATTGTGCTTGTCGTAAAAGGCGACTATGCTTGTCGTAAAAGGCGACTATGCTTGTTGTAAAAGGCGACTATGCTTGTCGGAAAAGGCGACTATGCTTGTCGTAAAAGGCGATTATGCTTGTCGTAAAAGGCAATTATGCTTGTCGTAAAAGGCGACTATGCTTGTCGTAAAAGGCGACTATGCTTGTCGTAAAAGGCGATTGTGCTTGTCGTAAAAGGCGACTATGCTTGTCCTAAAAGGCGACTATGCTTGTCGTAAAAGGCGACTATACTTGTCGGAAAAGGCGACTATGCTTGTAAAAGGCGACCATGCTTGTCCTAAAAGGCGATTATGTTTGTCGTGAAAGGCGATTATGCTTGTCGTAAAAGGCAATTATGCTTGTCGTAAAAGACAACTATGCTTGTCTTAAAAGGGGACTATGCTTGTCGTAAAAGGCGACTACGCTTGTTGTAAAAGGCGACTATGCTTGTCGTAAAAGGCGATTATGCTTGTCGTAAAAGGCGACTATGCTTGTCGTAAAAGACAACTATGCTTGTCTTAAAAGGGGACTATGCTTGTCGTAAAAGGCGACTACGCTTGTTGTAAAAGGCGACTATGCTTGTCGTAAAAGGCGATTATGCTTGTCGTAAAAGGCGATTATGCTTGTCGTAAAAGGCGATTATGCTTGTCGTAAAAGACAACTATGCTTGTCGTAAAAGGCGATTAATTATGCTTGTCGTAAAAGGCGACTATGCTTGTTGTAAAAGGCGATTATGCTTGTCGTAAAAGGCGATTAATTATGCTTGTCATAAAAGGCGAGTATGCTTTTCGTGAAAGGCGATTATGCTTGTCGTAAAAGACGACTATGCTTGTTGTAAAAGGCGATTATGCTTGTCGTAAAAGGCGATTATGCTTGTCGTAAAAGGCAATTATGCTTGTCGTAAAAGGCGACTATGCTTGTCGTAAAAGGCGATTGTGCTTGTCGTAAAAGGCGACTATGCTTGTCCTAAAAGGCGACTATGCTTGTCGTAAAAGGCGATTGTGCTTGTCGTAAAAGGCGATTATGCTTGTCGTAAAAGGCGATTATGCTTGTCGTAAAAGGCGACTATGCTTGTTGTAAAAGGCGACTATGCTTGTCGGAAAAGGCGACTATGCTTGTCGTAAAAGGCGATTATGCTTGTCGTAAAAGGCAATTATGCTTGTCGTAAAAGGCGACTATGCTTGTCGTAAAAGGCGACTATGCTTGTCGTAAAAGGCGATTGTGCTTGTCGTAAAAGGCGACTATGCTTGTCCTAAAAGGCGACTATGCTTGTCGTAAAAGGCGACTATACTTGTCGGAAAAGGCGACTATGCTTGTAAAAGGCGACCATGCTTGTCCTAAAAGGCGATTATGTTTGTCGTGAAAGGCGATTATGCTTGTCGTAAAAGGCAATTATGCTTGTCGTAAAAGACAACTATGCTTGTCTTAAAAGGGGACTATGCTTGTCGTAAAAGGCGACTACGCTTGTTGTAAAAGGCGACTATGCTTGTCGTAAAAGGCGATTATGCTTGTCGTAAAAGGCGACTATGCTTGTCGTAAAAGACAACTATGCTTGTCTTAAAAGGGGACTATGCTTGTCGTAAAAGGCGACTACGCTTGTTGTAAAAGGCGACTATGCTTGTCGTAAAAGGCGATTATGCTTGTCGTAAAAGGCGATTATGCTTGTCGTAAAAGGCGATTATGCTTGTCGTAAAAGACAACTATGCTTGTCGTAAAAGGCGATTAATTATGCTTGTCGTAAAAGGCGACTATGCTTGTTGTAAAAGGCGATTATGCTTGTCGTAAAAGGCGATTAATTATGCTTGTCATAAAAGGCGAGTATGCTTTTCGTGAAAGGCGATTATGCTTGTCGTAAAAGACGACTATGCTTGTTGTAAAAGGCGATTATGCTTGTCGTAAAAGGCGATTATGCTTGTCGTAAAAGGCGACTATGCTTGTCGTAAAAGGCGACTATGCTTGTCGGAAAAGGGGACTATGCTTGTCGTAAAAGGCGAGTATGCTTGACGTAAAAGGCAATTATGCTTCTCGTAAAAGGCGACTATGCTTGTCGTAAAAGGCGACTATGCTTGTCGTAAAAGGCGATTATGCTTGTCGTAAAAGGCAATTATGCTTGTCGTAAACGACGACTATTTGGTCATAAAAGGCGACTATGCTTGTGGTAAAAGGCGACTATGCTTGTGGTAAAAGGCGACTATGCTTGTGGTAAAAGGCGACTATGCTTGTCGTAAAAGGCGACTATGCTTGTCGTAAAAGGCAATTATGCTTGTCGTAAAAGGCGACTATGCTTGTCATAAAAGGCGATTATGCTTGTCGTAAAAGGCAATTATGCTTGTCGTAAACGACGACTATTTGGTCATAAAAGGCGACTATGCTTGTGGTAAAAGGCGACTATGCTTGTGGTAAAAGGCGACTATGCTTGTGGTAAAAGGCGACTATGCTTGTCGTAAAAGGCGACTATGCTTGTCGTAAAAGGCAATTATGCTTGTGGTAAAAGGCGACTATGCTTGTCATAAAAGGCGATTATGCTGTCGTAAAAGGCGACTATGCTTGTCGTAAAAGGGCTATGATTGTCGTTACCATATTTGTAAAAGATGGTGAGTGGCATTCGTATTGATATCAGTAAATGTTTCAAAACCGATATTTTGTTGTTTCTTTATAAACTGGCGGCAAAAGAAAGTATAGGTCGAGTTGCATGATCGATAAAACAGTAACAAGAAGAGGTTTTGTTGTGAATTATAATATAATCTAGGGAGAGGTAACAAATGATTGATCAACCACAGTTTGAATGAAATTGTGCAATCTCAGGTAATGTAAGCTCAAAGTAAACTATAATGGGGTAAGAAATTTCATTTTCCAAAGTTGTCTGAAATGTTACCAAAAGTTTGTCAGACCCCAGCTAACACGACGTTGTCACAACGTTGTGGAAAGGTTGTGGATTGGTAACGTCGTGATATAACGTTGTCACAAAGTTATTATAACGTCAACGTGCAACGTTATTTCAGAACGTAATGACAACGTTGCACATTCACGTTGTGAAAACGTTGTGCATTGGACATCACACAAAGTTTTGTAACTACGTTTGTGAAACGGCCGTGAAACGTTATACAGTTTGCTTCTCGATAGTCATAAAGAAATAGAACTGCTTTATCAAAATGAACATGAATTTGTCAGAATGCCAATGCAGTAAGGCATAACCTTTCATATATATTCGGCATTTGAATTTTCTTCTCTTAATACTAAAATTTCCAAAACGTAATTGCGTATCTCTATGACAACGTTAGTATTACGTTACATTGTAACGTTATTCTACAACGTAACAACTACGTTGCAAATTCACGTTATGATAACGTTGTGCTTTGGACATTACAACACGTTTTGTAAATGATGTTTAGGAAACCACTTGTAGATCTACCATCTCTTAGTTTTATTTTGTTAAACATATATATCTATTCACGAAGTAATCTGTCTACTTAATGTTGTCACAAGCAATATTACAGTTAAAAACAATTGGCGCGCAATTTTTTGCGGCGTGAGAGCGACTGTTGAAAAGTTGAGCGCTTGCGCACTCTTCCAAAATGGCGGTGCAACTACCGGTTGGTTGCCTTGATGTTTGTGTGTTTGTTGTTAAACGCCGCACTCAGCAATCTTCCAACTATATGACGGCGGTTTGTAAATAATCGAGTCTGGACCAGAAAATCCAGTGATTGACATCATGAGCATCTATCCACGTAATTGTGATACGATGACATGCATCAACCAAGTCAGCGAGCCTGACCATCCGCGTAATTTAGAACGTAATAGAAGAGGCTCGATGACGAGCTGATGAAATTTATGACTACTTTGAAGATGTTGAGCAGACTGAGGATGATGGTGTGTTAGCTACCTTTGTTCATTTTCTCGTTGATCCAGTCAAGAATTTCTTGTTCCGCTGTCAACGCACCCGTTCTTGGGTCAGAATGACGTCACATTGTCGCGGAAGATTTGTTGTCACCAGCCATCTTAGTTTAAGCTCACTCTGGACATATTACAACTAATTTAAGTGATTGTGCAGCAACTGGAACTGGACAGATGATCTGTCAATTCGGATGAGGTAAGTTAATTTTTCAAAAGCAGTCTCCGCTTGTTGATATGTTTCTGTACACGCAGATAGTCAAACAATTTAAATGTATCGTATTATTCAGCAGTGTCGGTTTTTAGAATGCAGTTTGCCGGTCACTTTCACTGAGCGTCAGTGTTGATATTAATATTTGATATATACACAGAACATAATGTATATAGAGGTGAAGGAGGCCCAAGACTTTTTTCCATATTATTATTTTATGGATACCAAGGGTAATTACCACGGGCAAGCAGTATATGTTTGACCAGAATTCAATCTGGTGGCGTTTTGTGGCCGTCATATTATGTTCGGGTTTCGATCGTAAGCGTATAGGTCTGTGCATAGGCCTAACGTATGCATCGCCTACTGACCAATGACAGTTATCGCCATTTCTTCCGTGTTATTTCTGAAATCATTACTGTTTAAAGTTTTCATGTACTAATCTTCTGACTTGGATTTTTGGGAAACAGTGTGGCTCATTCAGGCCATTGGAAAGGTTGAGTAGATTTCTCTTATACAGCGAAAAGTGGGAATCAAAACAATGGAAGTATTTTCAGATCCACTCTCTGTAGGCTGCTGGTGTTAGCCCTAAAATAATCATGGAAATGAACAAAAAACTGTTTTGCTGGATTTGATAATCGACACAAAGCATTACGTAGATGTAAATACGAAATAACAAAACAACTGGGAAAGTACTAGTCTGGATTTGCTAGTTTTATCTCAGTGCTCAATACAAAATGTACTTTACAGGAGGTAACTTGTAGGCACTTTCAACATTCAAAAATAAAACTAAGTCCAAATTGACATGGCAGACACAGGCTATAGGCATTATGCAAATTAGCCTGGAAAAAAGTTATCAAAACAACAATAAAAATAACAGCTATGTTTATGAACATAATAATAATGACATGTAAGTTGTTGTTTGAGCAGGGAATATGTTACTTTTGATATTTTGACGATGATTCATATTCCCACAATGCCACTCACAAATCACTATCCACTGACAAATCACATGCACGTTGGTTTCAAGCACCTGTTTTCACCTGTCGTCAAGGTGTCATAGGTCATGGACATTCACCTTGATCTACTAACACCTGGTTATGCCCAGTTTCACAATAGTCTGTTTTGTTCATATTTTTACACACTTTTTAAGACATAAAAACCTTTGATACGCTGTATTTGTGCCAAGGCCCAATTAGTAATAATTGAGTTGTTTGAATATTTATATATTTTGTATATTAACTGCATTTATTTACAATCTGAGATAACAAAAACAGTTGTTTTTTTCATTTCCGTGAGTTCTTAGTCTAAAGCGCTCAATGATGTTATGAAAAAAAATATTTTCAGGAAGAGCTAGAAACATACTTGGTGTTTCCGAAAAGGCCTAATTAGCACTGGCTGAAGTAGCCTAAATGTGGATCATCTGGTTGTTGGTGTTATAAATTTTTATTGTAGCAAGGCGCTTATCATGTGCAGTTTTACTATTTCCAAAAAAGAATCAATTCATCATTTTCCGATAACTATATCCATGTCCGTCTCCCTTCTAACGAAAACGAGCTAAGGTGAAACGAGTGTCTCGTCGCGCACTATAACGGGGTTGTTACGACGTAAATTGTATTAAAAAGGTAAACTGTAATACTTGCAGCAAATTGTAATAATTTCAATCTGCTTGAATTCCAGTTTAGAAAAGGTCCCGAACAAACCATGTTTGTACTTACATGATTGTGTGTCATTGTACTTTGAAAGAGGTTTTGAGATGTGACTCACTATAACAATCACTGGTTTGCCTGACCGGTTTGTCAGACCGGTGTTTCTGGAAACCATATTACATTAGGTGTTTTTATTATGATGGTACTCGGGCTTGTTTTCGAAATATTCCTGTTTCACTAATGTACAGAAATAATGTCAAGTGAAACGTCAGTCGACGTGGCCCATAGAAGATAATAATGTATTATTGATTGAACTGTAATTCTAGGGCGTTATAGATTTGGTGAATTATATATGAGCATATTTTAAACAGATATGTTTATCTTTCACGTGAAGAAAGGTATTGTTTCAGACTGTATATTCTAGTCTCTGGCTGTGTACATTGTATATATTTTAACCTATATATAATATAATTGCTGACTTAACGTTGAACTTATATAAACTTTCACTCTGTTTGTCTGCCACAATTACAGCTTTAAACAATAACATGGTCCAGTACACAGCTAATCCCTTGCCACTTCTACGCAATGTATTTTTCAATGGATTTTCTTATCTTAATATTGTTACCATGTTTTGATTTTACTAGTCGATACACATAAATGTTTCACTGTTTCAACTTCCAGTTGCCCCTCAGAGACATATTCCTGTTTGATCACATGTAACTGTTAATTCACATGCAAGTTTGCTGTTGTCCAGTTATCTACCAGCTTCTGTAATATGTACCACACGTAAGTATGAAGAGCTTAATATAGGGGTGTCCCTTGCCATGCTACACGCAGTGTACAATCCTACTCACTCACACGCAGTGGTTAGGTGCCGATTCCCAAATTGAAACAATATGTTAACCCATAAATCTGTACGTAAAAGAAGTAAGTATGAAGCGTACAATCAAACAACCAATGATATATAATAATCAAGTGTAATACAAAATTATCTAGGTATACAAATCAATACAATTTACTGCATAACACTTACAATGGCAGTACACAATAGAGTGGTTGTACAATATTCAATGGCAGTACACAATAGAGTGGTTGTACAATATTCAATGGCAGTACACAATAGAGTGGTAGTACAATATTCAATGGCAGTACACAATAGAGTGGTTGTACAATATTCAATGGCAGTACACAATAGAGTGGTAGTACAATATTCAATGGCAGTACACAATAGAGTGGTTGTACAATATTCAATGGCAGTACACAATAGAGTGGTTGTACAATATTCAATGGCAGTACACAATAGAGTGGTTGTACAACATTCAATGGCAGTACACAATAGAGTGGTTATACAATATTCAATGACAGTACACAATCGAGTGGTTATACAATATTCAATGACAGTACACAATAGAGTGGTTGTACAACATTCAATGGCAGTACACAATAGAGTGGTGGTACAATATCCAATGGCAGTACACAATAAAGTGGTGGTACAATATTCAATGGCAGTACACAATAGAGTGGTGGTACAATGTTCAATGGCAGTACACAACAGAGTGGTGGTACAATGTTCAATGGCAGTACACAATAGAGTGGTGGTACAATGTTCAATGGCAGTACACAACAGAGTGGTGGTACAATGTTCAATGGCAGTACACAATAGAGTGGTGGTACAATGTTCAATGGCAGTACACAACAGAGTGGTGGTACAACGTTCAGTGACAGTAAACAATAGAGTGGTGGTACAACATTCAATGGCAGTACACAACAGAGTGGTGGTACAACATTCAATGGCAGTACACAATAGAGTGGTGGTACAATGTTCAATGGCAGTACACAATAGAGTGGTGGTACAATATTCAATGGCAGTACACAATAGAGTGGTTGTACAATGTTCAATGGCAGTACACAATAGAGTGGTTGTACAATGTTCAATGGCAGTAAACAATAGAGTGGTGGTACAACATTCAATGGCAGTACACAATAGAGTGGTGGTACAATGTTCAATGGCAGTAAACAATAGAGTGGTGGTACAACATTCAATGGCAGTACACAATAGAGTGGTGGTACAATGTTCAATGGCAGTAAACAATAGAGTGGTGGTACAACATTCAATGGCAGTACACAATAGAGTGGTGGTACAATGTTCAATGGCAGTAAACAATAGAGTGGTGGTACAACATTCAATGGCAGTACACAATAGAGTGGTGGTACAATGTTCAATGGCAGTAAACAATAGAGTGGTGGTACAACATTCAATGGCAGTACACAATAGAGTGGTGGTACAACGTTCAATGGTAGTACACAATAGAGTGGTGTACAACATTCAATGGCAGTACACAATAGAGTGGTGGTACAATATCCAATGGCAGTACACAACAGAGTGGTGGTACAATATTCAATGGCAGTAAACAATAGAGTGGTAGTACAATGTTCAATGGCAGTACACAATAGAGTGGTGGTACAATGTTCAATGGCAGTACACAATAGAGTGGTGGTACAATGTTCAATGGCAGTACACAACAGAGTGGTGGTACAATGTTCAATGGCAGTACACAATAGAGTGGTGGTACAATGTTCAATGGCAGTACACAATAGAGTGGTAGTACAATGTTCAATGGCAGTACACAATAGAGTGGTGGTACAATGTTCAATGGCAGTAAACAATAGAGTGGTGGTACAATATTCAATGGCAGTACACAATAGAGTGGTGGTACAATGTTCAATGGCAGTACACAACAGAGTGGTGGTACAATGTTCAATGGCAGTACACAATAGAGTGGTGGTACAACGTTCAATGGCAGTACACAACAGAGTGGTGGTACAATGTTCAATGGCAGTACACAATAGAGTGGTGGTACAATGTTCAATGGCAGTACGCAACAGAGTGGTGGTACAACGTTCAGTGACAGTACACAATAGAGTGGTTGTACAATGTTCAATGGCAGTAAACAATAGAGTGGTTGTACAACATTCAATGGCAGTACACAATAGAGTGGTGGTACAATGTTCAATGGCAGTACACAATAGAGTGGTTGTACAATATTCAATGGCAGTACACAATAGAGTGGTGGTACAATGTTCAATGGCAGTAAACAATAGAGTGGTGGTACAACATTCAATGGCAGTACACAACAGAGTGGTGGTACAACATTCAATGGCAGTACACAATAGAGTGGTGGTACAATGTTCAATGGCAGTACACAATAGAGTGGTGGTACAATATTCAATGGCAGTACACAATAGAGTGGTTGTACAATGTTCAATGGCAGTACACAATAGAGTGGTTGTACAATGTTCAATGGCAGTAAACAATAGAGTGGTGGTACAATGTTCAATGGCAGTACACAATAGAGTGGTGGTACAATGTTCAATGGCAGTACACAATAGAGTGGTGGTACAACGTTCAATGGCAGTACACAACAGAGTGGTGGTACAATGTTCAATGGCAGTACACAATAGAGTGGTTGTACAATGTTCAATGGCAGTACACATTAGAGTGGCGGTACAACGTTCAGTGACAGTACACAATAGAGTGGTGGTACAATGTTCAATGGCAGTACACAACAAAGTGGTGGTACAATGTTCAATGGCAGTACACAATAGAGTGGTGGTACAATGTTCAATGGCAGTACACAACAGAGTGGTGGTACAACGTTCAGTGACAGTACACAATAGAGTGGTTGTACAATGTTCAATGGCAGTAAACAATAGAGTGGTGGTACAACATTCAATGGCAGTACACAACAGAGTGGTGGTACAATGTTCAATGGCAGTACACAATAGAGTGGTGGTACAATATTCAATGGCAGTACACAATAGAGTGGTGGTACAACGTTCAATGGCAGTACACAATAGAGTGGTGGTACAATGTTCAATGGCAGTACACAATAGAGTGGTGGTACAACATTCAATGGTAGTACCCAATAGAGTGGTGGTACAATATTCAATGGCAGTACACAATAGAGTGGTTGTACAACATTCAATGGCAGTACACAATAGGCTGGTGGTACAATGTTCAATGGCAGTACACAATAGAGTGGTGGTACAATGTTCAATGGCAGTACACAATAGAGTGGTGGTACAATGTTCAATGGCAGTACACAATAGAGTGGTAGTACAATGTTCAATGGTAGTACACAATAGAGTGGTGGTACAACATTCAATGGCAGTACACAATAGAGTGGTGGTGCAACATTCAATGGCAGTACACAATAGAGTGGTTGTACAATGTTCAATGGCAGTACACAATAGAGTGGTGGTACAACATTCAATGGCAGTACACAATAGAGTGGTGGTGCAACATTCAATGGCAGTACACAATAGAGTGGTGGTACAACATTCAATGGCAGTACACAATAGAGTGGTTGTACAATATTCAATGGCAGTACACAATAGGTGAGGTGAGGTGAAATTGGGTTTAACGTCGGGTCCAAGATTATTGCACTTATATAGCGAGGTGCATATACGTGTGTGTGTTTGTGTGTTTCATAAATAAATTACACTGACCCATAACATTATCCCACATAAGTATATAAAGTTTTATATAGGGGTGCCGCAAGCCGTGCTACGCGCAGTGTACAAGCCTACTCACTCACACACAGCGTACATCTCACTCACTCACTAACTCCTATTGTTAGACATTGATCACACATAAGTAGGTAAAACTTAATAACGCAGTACATCCCACTCACTGGCAGCGGTGGACATTTATGGCAAACCAAAAATTATTCTACGTCAGCAATGTGAACCAATGAACGTTATCCACATGTCCATTGTGAGTCATGTTTTAAACATGTACGTAATATTGATCTCATCCTACCCTTCAAGACGGGGAACGTGAAATTGTTAGGTGATACTCTTCCAACAGTCGTGTCTTGTAGTAATCGTTTGCTAGGTGGCAGCCTTGGGAATTTGGTGCCGGTAGTCGTTCAGCACATCTCTGTCTGTTTCTTGTACTCCTCTGTGAACAAGATGCTGCCGCTGTGTTCAAGAAACTGTTGCAGTTTTCAGCTGGCATTAACATCAACTGTTTTCATCTTGTTTGGAATTTCTGCATGCTGCTCAAAGAAATGTGGTTTTCAGATGACAGACCAAATGACGTACAGGTCTTTCACCATCAGGAACATTGGCATCAAGTTGTGCCAAGTATGATGTGTTAAAAATTGCTTCAGTTCGAATTTCGAATACGTTAATGAAACGTTAAGCTGTCCAAGTTATGACTCAAAGAATATTGAGAAGACGAGCGTATTGAGTGTTCATCCTAAGAATCACCCCAATGTAAGTTATGTTTATTGTGTTGTGTGCTGATCTTACCTTGAATCACAGGAACCACATTGAATGTTGCTCAAATCTTTCAAATAAAGTACCTTTTGCTTCGGTAAAAGTCAGTACGATTATAAACTATTCATAAACTGTGTAGTTGGTTTGGTTGGTTGGTTTGTTGTTTTACGCTGCACTCAACAATATTACAGCTATATGACGGCGGTCTGTAAATATTCGAGTCTGGACCGGACAAGTATCCCGATTCCTTTACATAAGAAGCGCAGCACTACAGATGTTAATAACTATAGAGGGATAACATTGATGAACGGATATGGAATACGTATGGCAACAGTTTTAAGTGATCGATATTTGCAGATACATTTGAGAAGGTTCTTGACTCAGAAGCCGGATTTTGGATGTACCAATGATAATGTGTATACGCTGCAGCGTCTTGAACAAAATTACCCTTCCAATTACCTTTCTGCAGATGCAGATTGTATTTGCGAAAGACATTTGACCATGTTGATAGAAATTTGCTATGGTTTTCGATTATAAAGACGGGCATATACAGTCGAATTCTTGCCGTTCTCAATGATTTCATACCTAGCGCCGTTAGTACATCTAAATGCTCCATCTCAGTGAACTTATTCTTTAAGTGGTGTACGACAAGGGGGTGTGCTCTGTCTGTTTTTCTTCTCAGTGTTCGAAAATAGTGGCCTCAGAGGAATTTCTGTAGGTCAGTAGATTGTTTTAATTATTATTACAATGTATTGTTATTTGCTGATGACTTGTGTTTAGTTGATGATACTGTGATTAGAGAAAAGGGGAATGAATGCATAACATTTGTAAATTATGGAATCTTCAGGTTAATATGGCTAAGACAGACATTTTGGTTTATAGAAAAGGGGGACCTGTGCGAGGCGTTGAAAAATAATGTTGGGTTGGAAGTCCTACCAAAGACTCAGCAAAGAACAATTGCCAAGGAGATGCAGATCCGTGATTGCTGCTAGGGGCGGTCACACGAGACACTGAGTTCAGCGCTACCTTGTGTCCGTATGTGACATGACAATGAACAGTTCCAATGCCTTTGTACCATGACAACATGTGACTATGAAACTCCAAAATTTCATATTTGTATCTATGATATTAAATTAAATATATCGACTTTATTAGGTACAATACATTTACTAAAAATCTACCTGTGCATTTCTTTTTAAGAGTGTATATTTACAAATATACTTCTACTGTTACATAAATGCAATTTAAATTTGTTAACATGACAGTTGATATAGTGTTTTTATTGTTTGATACTAAAATATAACCACTTGTACTGTATGGGTCCGAAATATGTAGATACTCAGTGGAATCAGTCGATGCCATTTTTCTAAATTCGCTTCAGATGTTCGTTTGCAGCATCATTTGGTTGAATGTGCCAGATATTGATACATGTTGAATAGCATCTGGTATGTATGAAATACTGGTGCAAGTTTTGTATATGACAGGTTATTTTTATGAAAAGAATTGATGACAGTCGCAGAACACATGGGCATCACACGTTAAACATTTGTCGATTATTAGTGGATTTGGAGATGTGTGGAAGGTGCCTTTTGAATATGTTTTACCAACGTTTGCAGGCTTGAAATCAGCAAATGCTTCATGTAACAATGCATGAATCAAGGGATTGTTGTGAAAGACGTCATAATGTGGTACAGACTTGCATGTGACATGCATTAGAAACAGATAACTTAGATGCTTTCCATGTTTATTAAGGATATGTGCCTTGCCCATTCATAGTAACTTATGATTTTGATCCTCGTGAAATATGTCATTCTTGATGCATTGAAGAAGAAATACATTTCTTATTCGTGTTTCCTGCATATTTTAATTTGAGACAAATGTGCATCCCCGATATATAGCACACAGTTGGAATGTCAGTTCTTCAAAAAAAGCTGTTACACTGTAATAAGTAATTTGTATTTATAAATGCAGCCACATTTACGCTTATCAAAATCGTCATTTTTGCCCTAATACTGTCAACGCTTTCCCAATATTATTCTCGAGAATTGACCGATTTATTGTGTAATGACAGGAAGCACAAGATACAGTGATAAAAAACCCTCTCAAATATATGGACCCCTACACTGAGAACTAAGACATATACATAGAGTCTCACAAGGTTCTTTCTTTTGCTGTCTGAAGGTCCCGGTTCAGCAGCATTTGGTTAATTGTGTATACTTATAAATGCAGCCACATCTACGCTTATCAAAATCATCATTGTTGTCAAACCAATTAATGCCGAGTAAAGACAGCAATAATTATCACAAATGTGCTTTTCTTCCTGTTATTATTACTTATGTTCCTTATATGTACAAGTGCCTGTGACTTCCAATACAGAAGGAAACTTAAACGTATATATTATTTATATACATTTATGTTTGTTATTACTTCCTATTATTTACGAAACCCTTTCAAATATATGGACCCCTACACGAAGAACTAAGACATATACATAGAGTCTCACAAGGTTCTTTCTATTGCTGTCTAAGGTTCCGGTTCAACCCTGTTCATCTCAGGTCTGCATTCCGCCTTCCCGATGTTCGGAGACCGGATCTGGAAAAGCTGTCTGTGAACGAGGTATGTGTGTCTCATGCAGAGAAGTGTATTGTGTTTAGCTGAATGTTGTTTCTGTCAATTCCATCACATCAGTACTGGAGTGAAGGATCCACATCTTGAACGCTATTTTGAATACGACGTTCTGGGTCCATGATATCACATTATCCATCAACTGTTGTTAAAGACACTTTGATAAATGGATATTGGGTTTCAATTTCTAGTCGGGAAAGAAGATATTTTGTGGGAGCCTTTCTTTTATGTTGGACTCAGATCAGTTTGCGAATAATTCGTGTATAAGTTGTAAATAAGTCGCGAATTCGGACACACGCGGATTTCTGCGAAAACTATGATATTGTTATATGGCACTACTTAGCTTTTAATTTACTTAGGGGTTGATGTATGTTATATGTACTTGGGTTAAAAATACACACCATGTACATGCATGGAGGGACGTCCTGATTAGGGTTGTCACACAGTAAACGTTGATAACAATGTGAAGTGCACTTATACAATCGGGCATTTAAAACAGAACAATACTGTTTATAGCTTGAGTTCGTGAGTGATATCCCTCTGTATGATAACGGGTCGTACTTGTGAGCAGTTGATGATTTTGGGATTGGATTTATTAGACCTTTCGTCCATTCTGTAGGCATTATTCCATTTACAAAACACAGGTTAAAAAGTTTATGAAGAAACTGGATACAGTTGGTAGTTTTCATAACATCAGTGGAGATCTTACCGCCTCAAACACTACCTCGTATGTAAATGGTTTATTGATCTCGAGGCTGTCTGCATCATCAGAGGGTCCCTCTTCTTCACCTGGGCTGACTTCCTCCTCGGGGGTATTTGAAGTCACACCATTCAGTAGAACACTGTACTTGTCTCTCCAGGTGTTCAGCACAATCTCTTTATCAGCAGATAGACTGCCGTCCTCTAGTCTCACCTCCATTGGTACAGATTGAATTGAAGTGGATATCTTTCCAATCTTCTACAAAAATTCGTTCTTGTTTTCTTCGCATAGGTTTTCCAGCTCAAACAGGCATTCTGTGTTATAGTTACGTTTACATTTTCTTGTCTCCTTGTCGAATATCTTCCATTTATGAGTGAATATCTCACGAAGACGGCGTTTTCTAACTGTTTTACACTTACACCATTTACGTTCTGCCTTACACATGTCAGTCCACAGTTCGTTAAGTGTATTATTCCACCATGGTGTCTTCCTCAACCGCCTCCTCTTGTTAGGTCCCCATGTAAAGGTGAGTTTTCTGTTAGGTAGAATTCGGTCCATCTCCACTCTCACTGTACAAGTAAAACTATTGTAGGCCGCATCAATATCAGATTGATGACAGCTAGAAGCTTCCAGTTTATTGATGGTTTTATGAAGTATATATTCACAGTTAGTTGAACTCATAAAAGTGTCAGGCACAGTTGATACATCATTTTTAGTCATACACAGAGAAATGGTCACGCATTCTTGAACATGATCATGATCACTTATAGACACAGATGGTAGTTTCACACTCCATGATAGAAACGAATGGTCCAGTTTGGTTATGGCTTGACCACTGACACACCCTCCACACCCCGCTGCTTCCACCAGGTCAGATACACGTGTCACCTTGAAATCTGATATACTTTTCACATTCTCATATGGATATATACAATAATCGTCAACAGATGCCCCCTTGCATGAAACACAAGTAAAATCATTCTTTACTCAATCTCAATCAGTTTATTCATATATAACTGTAAGGCCACAGGCCCATAGTACAGCATACATGACAATGTGGAAGCGGTTAGAAATATTACAAGGATTCATTTCTTAATAACATGGCATGATATATAAAGAGAGAGAGATTTTGTATAGCCGTTTTGCTCACATGTGATATTAAAGAGATAAACTTGTATTTATTTGGATGTACATAGTATTTCTGTTCAGTATATTTTTTCCTTAAATTATCATATCTACAACATACAAGTAGAAAATGAAATTCATCTTCGACAATATTTAAAGAACATTGTTTACATAATCATAAACATTTGGGTATTTTGTTGTGCCTGCCAACTTCAACCATTAACCTGTGTGAGCTGCATCTAAATTGTGTTAATGATATTCTGCATTTTCTTATATTTACATCAGTTAAATATTTTTCTGCGCATATTTGCATTTAAAATAATCTATAATATTCGCATTTGCTAAAAACATCTACAGTAGATACCCATGTTTGAAAGTACATGTCAAAAAGCGCCTGCCTTATTTTCGATATGAACATGGCATGATTCTCTAAGAAACATTGGTTTCCCCAGATGTAACCATACCCACAGTAGATTTATACAGTAGACATTTAACATTGTATGCCCAATTCTGTACGTTATTTCTACCATTTGAAATACAAAAAGTTGCACTGATAAGGAAATCTATAAAAAGCTGTCCATAACTATTTCTAACTAAATCAATAGTTTCTCTTGGTGGTAGAAAATCCAGTCCTTCAATATAGTCCAGTAGATTTCCACATCTGCTGTTCATATCATCACATATAAAGCTAATATTTTGCACATGGTAAGTGGATATCTGTGATAACAGAGTGTCGTAAAAGTCGAATGCATCGATGTCTCTGGTCGAACACTCTGGGGGTAAGTAGCACACACATATACAGAAACTGCAAGTCGTATCAGTCTTGTGGTTCAGCTTTAACCACATTATTCCTTCAGATTCACATTAAAATTTGGTAAAAACTTATTTTTAATTAAAAAATCAACTCCGCCGGACCCGCGTTTCGCGCGTCGATGCTGATTTTTTCTGTTGTGTCCAAACCACGTGTAATCTAGCACATTTGAAGTTTTATTCACAGTTAGGTGCGTTTCAGCAACCCCAATAATGTCTAAGTCAAGATGTGATACACAAGTTGATCTCAATTTAAAATCATCAGAAATATCGTCATTTACCCATCCGTTAACATACCAGAAACCGCATGAGGCCTCGTGATAGTACGTCGATCTGTTAGCTCCGCCCATGAGCCCTCGGCTGTGACTGGTGTGTCCTCGTCGTGGCGCCCGATTGGTTGATCCGGTGTTGTCACGTGATGTTTGTTGATAAACAACATCCCGAACACGTGTGTCGCGTTGTCCCTGTATGTCGTGTCGTGTAGATGTCTCCCCTCGCCGTGTTTCACCGCCTGTGTCGCTGTCGTCGTTGTAGCGTTGTCGTTGTATGCGTCCACCCATGAACCTGAGTTCTTCGTTGCCCATAGAGTCCACCAACATCTTGAAGTTGGACTCCATTCTGCGTTGTTGGTGACTCTTGTCCGGTGTCATGAACACGTTTGTGTAGTTCCTCGAATCTTTGAGCCTTTTCTTGTCTGTTAAGATGGCATATTTATCATATTGACAGTCAGGTGACTGGTAACAATTGTATTTGGCAGTGACCTTGGTCGATAGCGATTTAAATACTACATCTGCGTTTCTTTCAGTAATGGTGATTATGTTTACTTACTTACTACGGGAGATTTAACGTGCGCTGGGGCGCACTTTTTGATATTACTCTATAGGAATGGCTATTTTCCATTCATAAGTATTAGCACAAATGCAGCTTTCTTCGTTAAGTAATTATTGTGATGTTTCGTGATATTATCACGGTTCACGTCTTACCAAAAGACGTTAAAAGATGGTACTTGCTGTCGGCAAATATTTCAGTGGGCTAGCCTTATAAAGCCCGTATTTGTCCGGACGAGTTCAAACGGTTCTACTAAACCGTGGAAGAAATGTTTCGCACGCAATATGACAAGATATGTACACTGGTTTTTTATGTCATGATAAAATATAATTCATTTGTTGGTGTTATTTTTAAGCACTCTACCGCCTAGTCACACCGAACTGTAGCAACAATGATGTAGTAAATGAAGAGTTTACAATACTGTAATAGAGTATTGAACATACTTCATACAAATTATGCATCTACAGAAGCATGTAATATTCTTTTCTTATTTCTGATTGTACGTATAGTGACGGTACCACGATTTTTAGTGATGTCAGAAACCGTCGTAAACACTTCTAAAACGTACAGTAGACGTGATACACCAGCCCTGTGTTTCAAATGGCAGCGGGAAGCGTCATTAACACTTCTAACACTGTACAGTAGACAAGATACACCAGTCCTGTGTTTCTAATGGCGGCGAGAAGTGTCATTAACACTGCTAACACTGTACAGTAGACGTGATACACCAGCCCTGTGTTTCTAATGGCGGCGAGAAGTGTCATTAACACTTCTAACACTGTACAGTAGACATGATACACCAGTCCTGTGTTTCTAATGGCGGCGAGAAGTGTCATTAACACTGCTAACACTGTACAGTAGACAAGATACACCAGTCCTGTGTTTCTAAGGGCAGCGGGAAGTGTCATTAACACTTCTATTACTGAACACTAGACATGATTCACCAGTCCTGTGTTTTTAGTTTATGTCGGGTTACTAAATAATTTACAGTAAAGTCTAGAAGCACTCAGAGGATGACTGGAGATAGATAATTGGATCGTAAAAACACAGGGCATATAGTTTCATATCATTTGTATATAGAATGGAATCTGTGTGTCTGACATCTCAAAAGTGTTTGGTTTTTCTCCGTTTAGTTCATATTACTAATATAAGCATAATTTTGTTTAAACTGTTTATTGTATCCAGGTGTATCACATCCATGTATGTACATGTCATTAATATAACGTATTGTTTTCATATTGATGTCTAGATATGTTGTACTTTGATGTTTCCAGTTCATCTTTGATATTTAACTACATCCTGAATATGAATGTATAACTCCTCTCCTCGATACATGGCTTATATGCGGCCTCAGATTGAATTCTCTCAATCTGTGACTCACTATTAACTCAAATGTTTTACATCTGTGGCATAACTGACCTGCCATTCACGTGCTTCACATATCGTTAATAAAGTATACTGTATGTCCGCCTGTAAAAATGGCACACAGTATACCAAACCGAATCGTTTTGTCTCAAGTGATGCTATCACGAATTTCATTCACAATCTGTTTTTTTCACGACGACACACCCTATTAAAGGATTAGGGCATGGCCTATTACTATTGACTCAAGCTATTTCCAAGGGAAAATCTATACCTGCATGTCAAAATGTTTCTACAGGACGATGAAATCTCACTGTCTCACGCTCATTATTGCGGTAAACTTTCCTACAAATGGCACAGAGAAGGGTTGAAATAAAAATAAATATGAAGAACTTCAAAAGTCGAAAAAATTAAAATCTACCAGACCAAATGTGATATGATATTGGCATTTGTTTAAAGAAATAGAAATGCATGTACTTTCTATTCAATTACCCATAAGGCATTATTTCAATTACCCACACACCCCATAGATTTTTCTATGGAGAATATTTTATTGCAAGAGGTGAGGTGGAATGGGGTTTAACGTCGCGTCATATAGCGACGTGCATGCAAGTGTATGTGTGTGTGTGGCTGCTTGTACTAGTCCGGACTGATGCCGATTTATAGTGCTAGCACACTGAGATACCATGCCGCAGTTTAACATGAATACCCCACTCAGACACACAGTATACTGTCTCCGAGCCGACCAGTCCTTGATTTAGCCCGTTAATGCCTAACGCCAGACAGGGTAACAACAAGTACCATCTTTTAACGTCTTTTGGTATAAAGCGGCGGGGGTCGAACACCGGACCTCCCGCTATCCTGGCGGACGCTCTACCATTAGACCACGGAGGCGGTCTTTTATTGTAGGAAGAGGTTATACCACCATATAGTGCGGGCGCTACCCGTAGGTCACGGCATGCTTATCCTGCAAACACTTGGTGTCATCACTGATTTTCACTTAATCATTCACATAAATTTTACCGCTCTGTGGCCTCTATACAAAATGGAATCTGTTTCGACGGATACTCTAGATTGTTTTTTCTCTTCCAATGACAATCTATATATTTGTAGTCACGAGTGCAGTTTCATCACTTGGTTTAACCTCGATCAGCTCGATCGTTCGTTCATGTAATTGTCGAAAAACACAACGTAAAAGCATGATCTATAGTATAAACAGGTGGTTCCTTGACATGGCAGTTGTCCCGTGGAGGCTTATGATATAGACACAGTGGTTTTGTTTTCGGGCCAAATACACTAGGCCTAGTTGCATGGAATGTTGGCTGCCATTTACATGTGGCGTTGATTTGGTTTACCATCAATAAAGACATTTTGCTAAACGGTGACATTTATCAGACATTTATTTAGCGCCTGCAGAGTACGAACAATTAATTTAACACTGGAATACAGACATAGGCGTAGATGTCGGTAGTTGGGTCCACGAACAGGAACGAACGTTTTTATGTCTGTAGGGAAGTTGTTGAATGAAAAACGTTCCACTCATGCGCAGTTCTTTATTACGGTCGAAGACGAACGCTGTCTGCAGATCAGTATTTTCTTACACAGAAAACACAGGGGGGTTCAGTGGCGGTGGAACCCCCCTTGTCGAAACATTAAAGTAGAAAAATATTTTGAAGCATATAAATGAAAATATTATCAATTGATTATTGATACGTCCTAAGTGTGACTAAGGTGCCTGACATATCTTGGAAACGTATCTTTGTATGACACGCGAAGTTAGTGAGTGAGTATGCTTTTAGCAATATTCCAGCAATATCACGGCGGGACACGCGAAGTAAGTAGTGGTTAACGTATTCCCTCTTCACGCCGAAAACCCCGGGATCGATTCGCCCACATGGGTACAAAGTGTGAAGCCAATATCTGGTGTTCCCCACCCAAATATTGCTGGAATATTGCTGAGAGCATGTAAAACCCAACTCACTCAACCCAACTGAAGAGCATATTTTGTGTTTCAGCCTCGAGTGACCCAAGTCGGACCGAGAGGAGACCAGTGGCCACAAAAACGCCTGCTAAAATGTCTGCACAGATGACGACAGTGACGACCCGTGGTAGGTGGTGAGAACCTAGCAGTTGGTAGATACTGTCACTGTCCAACTTTGTACGAGATGAGGTCACATCAACATGTAACAAATATATGCCAGAAAGTTCACTCCACAAACCTTCATATGAACAGCAATCTCAATGTTTGTGTTGTATATTAAGCTAGTCGTTTGAGTGATTTGTTAGTCGCTAGACTACCTTATATTTTGAGTATTTTTTTACCTCTACTAAGATAAACGTATTTAAAATTGTATTAGGTCTAATCACCGAAAATTTCAAATGCATAAAATTTGTCGAATGGCCATATCGTGTATGTATAATGCTTATCTGGTCTGTATTGTTTTCTGAACAGCATGTTCTGTGTTTCAGCCTCGAGCGACCCGAGTCGGACCGCAAGAACGCCAGTGGCGACCACAAAAATGCCTGCTACACAGGGTAGGTGGGAGAACCCAGCAGGCAGAAAGCCCACACTTTAATCCCTCCAACAATTAACAAGCTAGGGTATAGACCCATGGGGGTTCTGACTTGCTTCTTGCATGTCATCATATCTCAGTTGAGTCGATTGTTGCTCATGTTGTCAACCACTGGGCTGTCTGTCTTTATCAGACTCCGCCATCTTATTGTTGGACTACTGCTGAGTGCGGCGTAAAACAACAAACAAAGAGATTGACATGAACAAATTTCATGTTTTATTATCCTAATATTTCCAAACAGCAACTGTACTGACAGCATCATCTCATAAAGCTCAGTTCATCTAAGCCATACACAGAATAATCAGCGTTAGAAATTGGCACTAGTCCTGTAGTCCTTACCAAACTGCCCAATAGTAAAGGTATCCTAAGGACTAGTAGAAATTGGCCCATTTTAAGGGTTTTGCTACATGTTATCATTATAAGGACTAGTGGACAAAATCTGTTAGTTTCTAACCCTGATAATGTTACAACTACTGGATGTAACACAAAGATTCTAAACATTGACTACATAATCCTTGCTTACATGAACCAGCTGTCGTCCTTACCCTTGATCGTTGTATTGTCAGCCATGTTGGAAGTGGTTGATGACGTGTCGTGTCACGTGTCCACACGGTGAGGTGTGAACAATGTGGATGTATGACGAAGATGTCTGGATGTGTACAGAGTTTACTCTGTGTTACAGTGACTCCATCACCAGCAGACTGCCGCCGTCTCCGTGACGCCAGCTGGGCCGGGATTCTGGAGGAGGTGAAGCGGCTGCTGTCTCTGGGCGTCGACGTCAATTGTAGGGGGGGATGGGACAACAGGACACCGGTGGGGTGGGCAGCACGGTATGGACAGAGAGACAGAGCCGATGTGTCACTGGTGGACAAGCACGGTGACAACACTCTTCACCTCGCCTGTGCGGGAGGAGACATGGAGACGGTTAAGTTTGTGCTGTCTCTGAACGTGGTGGACTTCGACGTCAGGAACAAGTGGGGGAAGACAGCGGCCGACGTGGCGAGATCCAGGCGAGTGGTGGATCTCCTCGTGTCCCGCGGCGCTCAGTGACGTCAGTGTCGTGTTTGTGTGGACGGTGGGGGAGACCTGACAGTGACGTGGTGTGCCGTCCACGTCGTCGTGTGTACATCTGTCTTTATTAACGTGAAACTGTTTGTTTTTTTTGGAGATGAATAAAACTTGTAAAAACTTATTTAGACATTTTGTCATTTGTTGTGTTTGGAACTTCGCATGATCAGGTAAGAAAAGTGTTAACTGAGTGTAAATAGAGATGATGTGTGATTGGTATGTAAGCACCGCACCTCGTGATATATTCATGCATGTCGTTATATATTTCTGTGTTAAGTTTACGTCTGAGTTTGTAATTAATCGTTAAAAACACAAAAAACCTGTTTGTTGACATCTCGGTGACCTCCGACCGAGCCGAGGTTCGCCCAGCTGATGTGGCGCCAAATGTACAATGACAGTGACGTCACACTGTCGATGACGTCACGGCATTCTGGCTTAGGTCTAAACACTAAAGCTGCCTGCTGTTTTCTCTGCTAAATACGATATCGGTAATTCACAGGGCGGCACAATGCTGGCTTCACGACATATGCAAGTACAACACAGGCCTCACGTGGGCTAAATAGTTTAACAAAGGCAAAATATACATCTGTTTCTATGGAGATGTGTTGCATATTATTGCTGCTGAAATTTAAAAAGAAATATTTCTGATTGAGGAGATATTTATTTTATCTCTCCCATTTCACCATTTCAATCAAGCTACTTCCCAGCGTGTGACACCTTCTTTACACTCTCGTCTTACGATTGGCCAGATTTCCCAGATGAATTCAGAGCTATAGATAGGCTCTTGGTTATTTGTTGTTGTTTTGTTACCCAGGGGCAGGATGCCAGAGGGACATATATGTCCCTCCTCTTCAAACCTCACTTTGAAGTCGAATAAAATACAAAATACATCAGACACGCAGAACACTTCACAATTTGGTATACTGTGAACTTTCTGTCATATTAGATAGTGTTTACAGAATCACGTTTCATGTATACCGGTAATGAGGCGCCTGTAACATTACATGTATTTCAAACTCAGCTGTGATACATACATCCTTGAATTCCTCATACATTTTAGAATCACATGGTCTCTATCAGTAAGACAGAATTCCCAGATAAAATCAAGCAAAATATGTTAGGTGTGAAAACAAACGCTGTGCTCGAAAAACTGCACTTTTACTGATTTTACAGTGTAGCATTTTCCCCTATTTTGAGTAATCCATACGTCTATTCAGAGACCATGTTCTCTGGTCTATTCGTTCAGAATATGCATGAGAAGAGAATCATAGGAAGAATTAGGGAATTAAAAATAGATACATTGCTATGATTTGACATTTTCAACAGAAATTGTCAAAGCTACCGTCCTGTGTGACGCCATGACTGATGCAAAACCACCCACAACGACAATGGTATTCAACCGAATTTCTGACTATTTCCGGATAGTGTCATATACGATATTTCTTTCCTTTGGACAAGTGTTACAAGATGAAATGTAAATGCAACTGCAACATGTACGTATTTTGTTGGAGTGTAATAGTCAATATTATAAGTTCATATAAACTATGTCCATGAATTGCCGTTTCATTTTATTTCATAACTAAAACTGAATATATTACTTTAACCGAATGGATAATATTTTTCGTTATAATATACGCATACATATCCAGGAGAATTGTTTTGGTCTGGGATTTGTTATTTTAGGTCGTTTGATATACAAACAGTGATATCTAACGATTCGCAGGTGAGCGTTGTCACAAACGATTTACGAATTATTCCTCTCGTTTTGCATTATATAATCGAAAGGTTCATCTTTTCTAAATATTGTGATCACAGGATATTGGCGTTGTCAAAGACATAATACCAGCCATGAGATCAAATAGAATTTTAGGAATTCATTACATTTGATCACAAGGCTTGTACTCCATTAATAATTGTGCAACATATGCCAAATTACACTTGCACAGTCAGGAGAATGTTGTAATCTAAGGACTAATTTGCAGCTTAGATAGGGCCATTCATTTCGCTATTACTTCTTTTTTTATGAAGTACGATTTCATCATTTGTTACGGTAATATAAGGGAGTATACAGTTTCACTATCGATATTTGTGTTGGAATAGTTTGGTTACTTGTTAACAAAATACCATGAAAATGTACTGTCCTTACCCACAGCTAATTCTCCCCAAGTGACCTGAGTTAAAATAAACAGGAGCTAAGCATAGCTGAGTTATGCCCCCTTTTCTCTTTACGTGTGTAACCTCTCTGCCGCCTTTTATTAATAATAATTTTTCGTCATTTACGGCTGGCTATTTTTTTGCATTGAATGTATGTCTTTGTACATACGCATATAACTTCATTTGATATACATTTATGTCGTTCAGATATTAGGCAGAATTTTGTTCGCTCACAGTTTCCGTAAGGCTACTAAATAAAAAAAATCGTCGCACACCGTACTTTTACCAGTATACGATAAAAAGCGGAGAAATTTCCTGCATACATTTTCGGACAACACTTAGCAGTATCTTTCGTTCAAACCGGATTAATATCTGCAGTTAAATTTACACCATCAGATAGGAAATTTAATACTCTGCCCAATCTTATAGCCGGAGGTAGATCCAGTCCCGCATGAACGCAATTGTCGCACAACCTTTACTTTTCCGATCTTAGGAAAATGTGCGTCAGACAAAAAAACTCGGCATCCAGCGGGTTTATTTTGATTGCGTTTCCACAAGTTTTAAGATACAAAATGTATAATGTATACTGACGAGGCACGGTTACTTTTCATTTGGCATCTATCAGTTTGTTTGTCGCACACGCTTTTCCGAATGTAACTGACGTTAAGTGAATTTGGCGATCGGCTGATTCACAATCATGTTATCTAACAGCTGTAACATATGCAATCGTTTCATCTTATAGTTATAATATAAGCATAACTTTTATTTAAAGAGCATATTTATAGTTTTTGTAGCGTATTTGATACGCTAGGATTTGATTTGTATGCGTAGTTAAGTTTATTTAATGCGTATTTTAAGCAAATACACAGCTCATCTCGAGCTCTGGAACTTACCTTTTTCTTTGTTTAATCAGATTCGATCGAGATTGCAGACAAACATGAAATCATTAGACTGGGTTCCTGTCTACCTAAACTAAATCGCGCGAGGCTTGCGTGGCGTACCAACAATGGAACCAGTTTAATAAAATCACCCAACTTCCCCCTTACATTCCTACTGTACCAATTATATGATAGTTGATCCGAAATAGAATTCAAATTGACAAAGTAATAATAATCAGCTGGAGTAAGTGTATATTCGGAGTCACGGAAGTCATCACTTGTTTATAAACAAAATTGTCAGTCGGTTGCGAGTTGAACTCCAAGCAGGGTTGTGGTCACCTGTCACAGTGGGGAGCTTTGACTGGTGCCAGCGATAGCAAAGAGAAATTGCATTCAAATTGTCAAGATCACAGATAATCTTGTATATTTTAATTATATGTTAGTACTTCAGATAGATGTATTACGGTATGGTTACATTAGTATATTAAGCTTAGCGAGTTGTTTTTAGATATTGTCAGGTAATACTATGGGAACGGGTTAGGTTCAGGGAAGCGTGACTGGGTACGGGTGATAGCTGGGGAGTTAATTGGTGTAACAATAGGGAGGTCAGGGGTAGCTTGGGCTTTGGGGTCAGTTTAAATAGCGGGGCAGGGTAATAATTTGTACAGTCAGCCAGAATCAGCATGGTCATGTAAGGCATGGACTAATATTGTGGGAGACTTCTACTCTGGTTGGCGTAAGTTTTTACATTTATTGTTTCATGTTGAATTGTATTTTAGAGGATAGAATTTTGAGTTATGTATTTTTTCCAAACGTAATTATATACACATATTGATGGTAATAGCGTAAAGCCACTGTAACAAATAACCACAACATGATCAAAGTATAAACAGTTCAACTCAGTAATATGTAAATCGGAGTATTGGTGCATGGCTGTATGTATTGTGAGGTAGTGACACATACCTCAGTGACTGTAATTGCGTATATTACATTGTAGTGTCCCGGAACTGGCCGGTTAACCTTAGAGTGCGTAGGAGGGAAGAACCTCCGATATTACGTAGGAGGAAGTAACAACCTCCAACATCACGTAAGGAGAGAAGTTCTCCGACCCAACGTAAGGAGAGAAGTATCTTCGTCTCCGTGGCACATCGTAGGATGAACACAGCCGTGGCATCCATGTAAACAGGCACCCTTAACTCCGTGGGGACAACATCGCCTGGGTGGAAAGATCACCATTCGTTATTACGAGGAAGAATTCTCGTATGAACTGCTCAATAACATCAGAGATTCTAAAGTTCTGTATAGAACTGTTGTGACAGTGACAGTGGAGTGGCTTTGTATCTTTTGGTTGTTGTTTTTTGTGGTTGTGTGTTGTTGTTGTATATATATACACACACAAAGTTTTACTGTGTATTAGTTGTGTTATTCTTAGAACATCTGTATTAGTGTTAGTATTTTTAGAAGTAGACTATTAGTATTAGGATAGTGTATCGTGATAGTTGTATTGTTAGTAGTAGACATTTGTACTGTTAGTATTAAGATATTAGTATTAGTAGTAGGTGGTAGTATTGTTATTGGTAGGAGAAGCTAGTTTAGTTAGTTGTGTTAGTTAATTTGGTATTAGTTTGAATTTAGATATTGTTATTGGGATTTAAAATTACTTTAAGGGAGGGAATAAATCTGTATTACAACTTCATTTGTGTTTGTGGTTGATTCAATACGTGACACAAATAACAAAACAAGAGGTCCATAGGGCCTGTATCGCTAACCTGGATATTTACGGAATCAGTCCATTTGTACAATTGTGAATTCCTATCACCTGAGAATACTTCCAACCAAATATGGTTGATGTCAGTCTCTGCGTTCCAGAGAAGAAGTCGCTTAAAGCAATAACGCCAAATTACCCCTATTTGGCCCCGCCCCTCAGCCCCTTGGGGGGTCAGCCCCACCATTTGTACAATTTTGAATCCCCACTACCTTGGGATGCTTCCAGTTACATTTCGTTAGTTTCGACAGACGCCACGGTATGGCATTAGCTCACGTTGGACCTTCGAACCAGGTGAGCTAAAATACTCAAATTCCGCCGAATAGCAATTAAAATAAAGCAGCAACACTTGGCCGATTCAAAGGTAAACGTGAAGCAAAAACGTAGAATGTGGCAGGATGTATATATTTGGGATTATTTTCAAAAAGTGGTTTAGTAATAAACTTATCCAAAACATAGGTATTTGTGTATTTATTAAATAAATTAGTTTACTTAGTCCACTAACTCACACCTCAGTAACATAATCTAACATGTGGTGATTGATTCTTTGTGCTAAGGCTACTGCGGTCTCAGCCTAGCTTATTGTTCTCTGCCGGTCAGCTTGGCCTGGCTTTGTATTTCCCGCGTCACATGACCACCTTGGTCATGTACTTCATACCTTTACTATGTGCACCATTTCTAGTCACAACTCTCACTGGTAAAGGACAGTTCAGTTTGGGGTGAGTTAAATATATTTATTATCATTGTACTTAGGTTTCTAGTATATATAATGTATTTTAGTACACTCATATTAAGTCATTTATGTTCCATAAGAACAGTATATCATGTATATGTTATAAACATGAATTATCAGTATATTCATGTTAGTGCAATATATATTTAAATATTGTAAGATGTTACCATTGAGGTATATGCAAAATGAGTGTACTAGATTTAAGCATGTATTGGTACTGTTTTATCTTGAAAGTGTAAAATATCAAAACATTATAATTGTTGATTTTATCATACATATGAAATGCCTAAAAATGTTGATTGTTATACTGCTAGATGAGTTTCACATGCCATGTATACAATGTATGTGATGTTTACCATACCAGTAAGATTCATGTAGTTATATATCATTTATCAGGTCACGTAAGATACTGCATGACCAGTTTTGATGACATCTGGTGGTTTGGCCTCCGTCCCTTAGACGAGGTGAGGGTTACTTCCCTTAGTTATACGTATATTTATGTCAACATGTCATGGCATAATTGTCTATACTATTGTAATGTTATATTGCTTAATATAGTATTATTTAATTGCTTTGTAGTGTATTCAGTGATATCATCCTCACTGAGGAGATATCCGCCATAACATGCTTTACCGTACTAAATGTAAAGTAAGCGTTCACATTATATCTTATTGATTGGTATATCAAACACATGTAATAGATATATAATGGCAGTATTCTTTTAATGATCTATTGGTTATGATGTTTGCCTACATTTTGTAAATATTGTGTTTTAGGGTTTCTTCATCATCATCATAACCACTGATTGTGGACCATCATTGGAATAAATCCAGTTGTAAAAACAGCATACTTTTGTGTCTCCATTACCCTGCATAAGCCTCTGCGACAAATGGCATCCCTTGTGGGATTATTCCAGCTGACAAGATGGACACATCAGATAGCCTGACCCCACAGACATCAGAGTTGTGACGTCATTGAGCCTGCCCACATTCATAATGGCTTCCGTGTATGCTTTATATTTATTCATGTTTTAATTCATAAGTGAAAGTGACACTTTATTTCTGTGATATAGACGCTGGTGATATACTGAGTACTGTGATATTGACACTCCTCTGTCATATCAAGACCTATATTTTATTCTTCTGTGATATCAAGACTTATATATTGAAGTACCTGTGACTGAATTTGTGATATGTGTTAGTGACACATCGTGGCGCCTGGACACAAGAAGAAGATTTACGTGATATCTGACATTTGTGTGAAATAGTTTATTTGTACAATTACTCTGTGATTATACATTGTTAAACAGTAGTTACCTGTGATAGATAAACATGTGATAATTGTGATTATACATTTCCTTGCTGTGATATATACTTGTCTACATTTGTGATATTTAGACTTAGTGTTATATCCTGTGACTGTTGCGCATACTGTGATATCACCATTTGATAATATACTTAGTACGTACATATTTCATTGTGGCCACTTAGCATTTTACATCTTGCGTGTTGTAGTTTTATATGTGACCGGTCTTAGAAATGTTTACATAGGTATTACATTTTTTTGTACTTGGGTATTACGGTATTAGATCTTTGCACAGCACCCTTGTCTTAACCTATTACTGTCTGCTTTGCTGTCAAACTTTAGTTCTTTGCCTTCAGTCAGTTAAGTTACTAACCACGTGATTATTACTTGTATCACTTGTTGTTGACTGACAATGAAATAACGTTTATACCAACAATATCTAAATAAAGGTTAGATTTATATCATGTCTTAGTACTTTACTTATATCACTAAACCAAACTTAGGCTTATTTATTTTATAAGTTTGCATATACTGGGGAAACTTTAGTTATGTAAGCCCACATTGGTAAGGACGTCCTGCGCGCTGCTACTGCATTGCTATTAACTTTCTTTTTGTTTTGATTGCAGCCATGTAAGTGTGAATCAATTTATTTGCCTTCATGTTGCATACTGCTTTGCGCGGCCTGCAGCGTTTGTGCTTTGCTTCACCTGCTTAGTACACTGAGTCCTCTTTATTGGTTATACTTTTGTTTTCCCCACTTATTTTCAGCTTAATCACAGCTTACACTCATTTCTTTTTGTTTGGGAGTGTGCCCCTCTCACCTTTTGAGGGGACACATCATATATTGCTCACTTTGTTATTTCCAGGTTGCAGGTACATTCTTCATTTCAGTATTCAATTTATTACCTTGCACTCTATGTATTATCAGCATGGCTGATCTATCCGAGGAGGAGTTTGAGACAGTCATGGCTTCTCTTCAGAAGCTGGGAGTTGACCCAGATGTAAGATCTGGTGTTGAACTCAAACAGTGGATGGAGAGCCATTCGTCTGTCCCAACTCAAGTGAAGACAGAAGAAGTACCATATGCCTCGTTCAGACATAACCCAATAGAACCACTGCAGAGTTTTAAGAGCCTAAGTGTCAGACAGACACCAAGAGTGTCCTCTTTTTCAGGTGATCCTGCAGCCAAGGGGGAAGCTTCTTTTGATATATGGCAGTATGAGGTTGAGCGTTTGTTACAAGATGAGACTCACCCTAGAGAAGATGTCATCCAGGCTATACATCGTTCTCTTCGTGGTAATGCAGCCAGAGTAGTGATGCGACTTGGACCTTCAGCTTCCATTTCCCGAATATTTGAGAAACTCAAGAGTATCTTCAAGCCTAGCGAGGTAGGAGAGACCCTCCTAGCCCAGTTCTACAGTGCAAGACAGGGTCCTTCTGAAGATGTGACAACATGGGGATGTAGACTTGAAGACCTCTTGTATGATGTCAAGAGTCAAGGTTTCTTGAAGGACATGGATGCTGACCAGATGCTCCGTAATGTGTTCTGGATGGGTCTACGTCAAGAACTGAAGGACATTAGCGGCCACAAGTTCGATACCATCACAGACTTTGACCGTCTCAGGGTGGAGATCCGTCGAATAGAGTATGGACGAGAAGTGAGGATGAAGGAGTTCAAAACTCAACCCCAGAAGACCTCGTCAGCAGCTCCAGCTAAGCAAGCCATTGCTACACCCACAGCCGAGAACTCCGAGATATCAGAGCTGAAGGGGATTCTTTTCAAGCTTTCAGCTAAAATGGATAACTTGGAGCACCGACTTCCTCCAGCACCACCAAGGATATCAGGAGCCATGCAAGGCCTGGACTTTGCACCTGAAGGGGAAAATGAACAGTTACCTCATAGACCACCGCGTAGGGAGGAACGTTGCTGTTACAACTGTGGACAACCTGGACACCTTCAGATTGGTTGTTTGATCAGGACAGACCACAGACGAGGGTATTTAAACCGGAGAGGACCTATGTCAAGGGGCAGACGTTAGGTTCATATAGACAGAGCCCCACTGAAGTTCGTCCTCAGCTACCTCCTGGACTCATTGGATCAGCAAGTGAAACATCAGTTACAATCAGTGGAATATCATGCAAGGCTCTGCTTGATACTGGATCCACTGTTTCTACTGTTTCTGAGTCATTCGTAAAGGAACATCTTTCAGGAACAGAGATCAAGCCCCTGAAGGACTTTATTCATATAGAGTGTGCTGATGGTAAATCTCTTCCGTATAGTGGTTAT
The DNA here is from genome assembly GCF_022045235.1 of Haliotis cracherodii. NCBI lineage: Eukaryota > Metazoa > Mollusca > Gastropoda > Lepetellida > Haliotidae > Haliotis > Haliotis cracherodii. The sequence continues at coordinate 6,670,369 of NW_027266281.1, read as the reverse complement.
ATTGTTGTAGAAGTAGGTACTTGTGGAATGGAGGCATTGAAGGAACCAAGCATGTGTTTGTGTTTAGTTGTACCTGATAGTGCCTATAATTCTACTGTACCAGTCTTGTTAGGAACAAATTTCCTTTATCCGCTTATGGAAGACTGCAAGACAAGGAGTGGGACCAACTTCCTTCAGACAGTTGAGCTACATACTTCCTGGTATTTAGCTTTTAGGAGTATTTTGCTTCAGGACAAGGCTCTAAAGAAGAACTTTGGGAAGCTGGGTGTTGTGAAGTGTAATGAGCGTACCAAGATCATTGTCCCTCCTAACACTACAACCACCATCCGAGGCTACATTGACAAGGAACTCCCCTATCGAGATACCTGTGTGATGATACAGCAAACAACACATGCCGCTGTGCCACCTGGATTGGAGATAGCCCCTGCTATTTTCAGATTCAACTACAAAAATAAGTACATCCCGGTCCAGGTATCTAACTTGTCATCTCAAACTGTAGTCATTCCCCCGAGAGCTTTGGTGTGTGAGATTCAACCAGTTCGGATTGAGGAGGTATCAACTATTAACCTTGAGAAGATGGTGAAGGAGGACATGGAACATCCTTTGGACAAGGTGGATATATCCCCAACAATAACTGAAGATCAACAGAAGTTATGTGAGGATCTGTTAAAGAGATACAGTGATGTGTTCTCTACTGGGGATATGGACATTGGTCATTCTACAACTGTACAGCACAGGATCGAGCTAACAGATGAGGTACCCTTCAAACAGAGACATAGGAGGATACCACCAGCCATGTTTCCTGAGGTCAAGGATCATCTCAAGCAACTGTTAGCTTGTGGAATTATTCGACGCTCACACAGCCCATGGGCTTCTAACATCGTGCTTGCTCGCAAAAAAGACAATTCCCTGAGGATGTGCGTGGACTTCAGATTTCTTAATAATCGGACCGTTAAAGACAGTTACGCTCTACCCCGGATCGATGAGATTTTTGATAAGCTAGCAGGGAGCAAATTCTACTCTGTCATGGACATGAAGTCAGGATATCACCAGATTGATGTTGCTGAGGAGCACAAGGCCAGAACAGCTTTCACGGTTGGACCACTTGGGTTCTATGAATATAATAGACTCCCATTTGGACTTGTGAACGCACCTGCTACTTACCAGAGACAAATGGAGGACATGCTTGGAGATCTGCACCTCGAACTTTGTATGATCTACTTGGATGATCTCATCGTCTTCTCCAACACCTTTGAGGACCACCTAGTCAGACTAGAGAAGATCCTACAGAGACTACGGGAGAGTGGAATCAAGCTGAACCCCAAGAAATGCGAATTCTTCAAGGAGAGGGTGAAGTTTGTTGGTCACATTGTTTCAGCTGAGGGGATCCAGACAGATCCTTCTAAAACTGAAAAGATTGTGAACTGGCCTACTCCACGCAACCCTGAAGAAGTTCGCCGGTTTCTTGGCTTTGCTGGCTATTACCGGAAATTTGTGAAGAGCTTTTCCAACATAGCCCGACCACTTAGTGATCTCTTACCTCCAACAGTGAAGAGGAAAGGACCGAAAGGAAAGAAGCCGGGAGCAGGATTACCTTGGCATTGGGAAGCTAGTCAGCAAACTGCATTCCAGAAGCTGAAGGAGGCCCTTACATCACCTCCAATCCTTGGGTATCCGGATTATTGCAAGCCCTTTGAGCTACACACTGATGCAAGTTCTTTTGGATTAGGAGCAGTGCTGTACCAGGAGCAAGAAGGAACAAAGCGAGTGATAGCATATGCCAGCCGAGGACTCAACAAGGCAGAGAAGAATTATCCAGCGCATAAGTTAGAATTCCTAGCACTGAAATGGGCAGTGACAGAGAAGTTCTATGACTACCTGTACGGACACCACTTTACTGTCTACACCGACAACAATCCTCTTACTTATGTCCTAACATCTGCAAAGCTGGACGCCACTGGACATCGCTGGTTAGCAGCCCTAGCTTCCTTTGACTTCAACATCAAGTATAAGCCAGGCAAAGGGAACACAGATGCTGATGCCTTATCCAGACTGCCAAAGACTGAAGACAGAGACATTGCAACAGATGAAGTACAAGCCATTTGTGGAAGTTTGCAACCAAGAAACTACGTGGAGAGTCTCTGTTTCAGTGCAGAAGTTATTGATGAAGATGAAAGTGGTAGTGAACTATCAAGTCTATCTACACGAGATTGGCACAAGGCTCAACGCAGAGATCCTGAACTAGGTCCTATTATTGCAAATCTTCAGAACAGGAGGAGACCAGATGTCCCAGTAAATCTTCGCCGGGAGATAGACCACTTACAACTACACCATGGAGTGCTTTATAGGTGTACCAACATCAATGGCAAAGAGAAGAGGCAACTTGTACTACCACTTGCATTTAGGAACAAGGCTCTAAGAGGACTACATGATGATGTTGGCCACCTTGGACGGGAACGTACCTTATCCCTGTGTAGAGATCGATTTTACTGGCCAGGGATGTCACGTGATGTCGATCTATGGATCAAGAGCTGTGAGAGATGCATCAGGAGAAAGATCCCAACTAATGCAAGAGCTCCACTGCATAACATCAGCACTAGTCAGCCACTGGAGATGGTCTGCATCGACTTCTTGACCTTGGAAACATCAAAAGGTGGATACCAGAACATCTTGGTACTTACGGACCATTTCACTCGTTATGCACAAGCATTCCCTACAAGGAACATGACTGCCCGTACGACCGCAGAAGTCCTTTTTAACAGTTTCTTCGTACACTACGGTTTTCCTCAAAGGATACATTCTGATCAAGGTGCCAACTTTGAGAGTCGACTAGTGAAGGAACTGTGTCAAGTGGCTGGAATTGACAAATCGAGGACAACACCGTATCACCCCCAAGGAAACGGCATGTGCGAGCGATTTAATCGTACTCTGCTTGACATGTTAGGAACATTGGAGCCAACGAAGAAGACAGACTGGAAATCCCATGTAGCAAGCCTTGTCCATGCCTATAACAGCACTCAACATGACTCCACAGGAGAGAGCCCTTTCTTTTTGATGTTTGGTAGACAGCCTAGACTGCCAGTTGATCTTGCCTTTGGGATAGACAGGCCAGAAGAAAGGAAATATCTCACTGATTATGTGCACTGTCTAAGGAAGAGACTTTCGGACTCCTATCAGACAGCAGCCACAGCAGCAGAGAAGGCAAGACAACAGCAGAAGAAGAACTATGATCTCAAGATCAGAGGTGCTACAGTACATCAAGGGGACAGAGTCCTAGTCAAGGTTGTTGCTTTTGATGGTAAGCATAAGATTGCTGACAGATGGGAAGAGGACACTTACATTGTGGAAAGTCAACCGAATCCTGAGATACCCGTCTATGTCGTCCAGAAAGAAAATGGTGATGGGAAGAAGAGGACCTTACACCGGAATCTCTTGTTGCCCATCGGCTCCTTGTTACCATCATCTCAACAACGACCAACACCAACGCCAAGGAAGAGAAGGCAGGAACAGAAAGAAAAGAAGGACCAGACAGTTGTCAGCACAGAAGAGCCAAACTCAACTGATTGCGACAGTGTCGATGGTGAAGTAGATGTAACTCTACTAGTGACAGAAGTTCCACCTGCTGAGTCAGTCCCGAAGACTTCAGTCATCGCTGTTGAAGGGAATAGTGCTGAGGTTGCTGAAGATGACTCCACTGAAATAGTCTTGGATCAGGACCACTCTACAGCGAGTTTACCTGATGCCGTGACTCAGGGGAGGGAGGAGGATGTGACACAGACAGGTGAGACAGAGCCTCAGGTGCAACCTGTGGACGAAGAGGAGACATTACCAAAGGAAGGAGATGTTCCAACAGAGGGAGAAATTCACTCTGAAGAAAGCCTGCCAACCAATGAGGAGACAGCAACTTCTCCTTCGACGCCACCAAGACGATCTGGAAGAGAAAGGCGTCAACCAGTTTGGATAACCAGTGGTGAGTATGCTATGGCACAAACAGTGGTACCACCAGCAGATTGGGAGAGAAGAGCCAACTACCTGAGATCGCTAGCAGAAAATGGAACATTGAAGGACCTCCCCGCCGATGCCTACAGAGCCATACTCTCACTGGTCACGAATTCTTAGAATTCTACACCTCTGATTGTGAATTTGTATATAGCCTGATATCTGTATTTGTATTTGTTTCAGGAAATGCCGGGACGCCATTTCACAATAGGGGGGAGAATGTGGCAGGATGTATATATTTGGGATTATTTTCAAAAAGTGGTTTAGTAATAAACTTATCCAAAACATAGGTATTTGTGTATTTATTAAATAAATTAGTTTACTTAGTCCACTAACTCACACCTCAGTAACATAATCTAACATGTAGTGATTGATTCTTTGTGCTAAGGCTACTGCGGTCTCAGCCTAGCTTATTGTTCTCTGCCGGTCAGCTTGGCCTGGCTTTGTATTTCCCGCGTCACATGACCACCTTGGTCATGTACTTCATACCTTTACTATGTGCACCATTTCTAGTCACAACTCTCACTGGTAAAGGACAGTTCAGTTTGGGGTGAGTTAAATATATTTATTATCATTGTACTTAGGTTTCTAGTATATATAATGTATTTTAGTACACTCATATTAAGTCATTTATGTTCCATAAGAACAGTATATCATGTATATGTTATAAACATGAATTATCAGTATATTCATGTTAGTGCAATATATATTTAAATATTGTAAGATGTTACCATTGAGGTATATGCAAAATGAGTGTACTAGATTTAAGCATGTATTGGTACTGTTTTATCTTGAAAGTGTAAAATATCAAAACATTATAATTGTTGATTTTATCATACATATGAAATGCCTAAAAATGTTGATTGTTATACTGCTAGATGAGTTTCACATGCCATGTATACAATGTATGTGATGTTTACCATACCAGTAAGATTCATGTAGTTATATATCATTTATCAGGTCACGTAAGATACTGCATGACCAGTTTTGATGACATCTGGTGGTTTGGCCTCCGTCCCTTAGACGAGGTGAGGGTTACTTCCCTTAGTTATACGTATATTTATGTCAACATGTCATGGCATAATTGTCTATACTATTGTAATGTTATATTGCTTAATATAGTATTATTTAATTGCTTTGTAGTGTATTCAGTGATATCATCCTCACTGAGGAGATATCCGCCATAACATGCTTTACCGTACTAAATGTAAAGTAAGCGTTCACATTATATCTTATTGATTGGTATATCAAACACATGTAATAGATATATAATGGCAGTATTCTTTTAATGATCTATTGGTTATGATGTTTGCCTACATTTTGTAAATATTGTGTTTTAGGGTTTCTTCATCATCATCATAACCACTGATTGTGGACCATCATTGGAATAAATCCAGTTGTAAAAACAGCATACTTTTGTGTCTCCATTACCCTGCATAAGCCTCTGCGACAAAAAGTAGATATAAATCCTCATATTTTTTTTTCCAAAAAGGACACTTCAAATCTGATTCGTTCTGTTGTCTTTGCTCATTGAGACGGTGGGATAGCCAAGTGGCAAAAGCATTTGCTCTTCTTGCCGAAGGCATGAATTTGATTCCCCACATATGTTACGACGTAAATTGTAATAACGCGGTAAATTGTAATAAACTGCGGTAAAATGTAATAACACTGCGGTAAAATGTAATTCTGCGGTAAATTGTAATACATACTGCGGTAAATTGTAATAACTTCACTGCGGTAAATTGTAATAAAACTGCGGTAAATTGTAATAACCATTGCGGTAAATTGTAATAACATCTCCTAATCCTTCCGATTTCAAACTGAATTCAAGTTCCAGTGTTTGTTGGACCTTAACATGATCAATTCCAACCTCCAGCATGTTTAAGAAAATATAAAAAAAGCGATTTTGTTTCAATTTCTATCATTTCTATTGAAACACAGGTGCGGCAAATTGTAACAAACTGTGGCAAATTGTAATACCAAGTGCGGTAAATTGTAATAACATCTCCTAATCCTTCCGATTTCAAACTGAATTCAAGTTCCAGTGTTTGTTGGACCTTAACAAGATCAATTCCAAGCTCCAGCATGTTTAAGAAAATTCAAAAAAGCGATTTTGGTTCAATTTCTATCATTTCTATTGAAACACTGGTTCGGCAAATTGTAACAAACTGCGGCAAATTGTAATACCAAGTGCGGTAAATTGTAATAACATCTCCTAATCCTTCCGATTTCAAACTGAATTCAAGTTCCAGTGTTTGTTGGACCTTAACAGAGATCAATTCCAACCTCCAGCATGTTTAAGAAAATAAAAAAAAGCAATTTTGTTTCAATTTCTATCATTTCTATTGAAACACAGGTGCGGCAAATTGTAACAAACTGCGGCAAATTGTAATACCAAGTGCGGTAAATTGGAATAACATCTCCTAATCCTTCTGATTTCAAGCTGAATTCAAGTTCCAGTGTTTGTTGGACCTTCACATGATCAATTCCAACCTCCAGCATGTTTAAGAAAATAAAAAAATCCGATTTTGTTTCAATTTTTATCATTTCTATTGAAACACAGGTTCGGCAAATTGTAACAAACTGCGGCAAATTGTAATACCAAGTGCGGTAAATTGTAATAACATCTCCTAATCCTTCCGATTTCAAACTGAATTCAAGTTCCAGTGTTTGTTGGACCTTAACAAGATCAATTCCAACCTCCAGCATGTTTAAGAAAATAAAAAAATCCGATTTTGTTTCAATTTCTATCATTTCTATTGAAACAATGGTGCGGCAAATTGTAACAAACTGCGGCAAATTGTAATACAAAGTGCGGTAAATTGTAATAACATCTCCTAATCCTTCCGATTTCAAACTGAATTCAAGTTCCAGTGTTTGTTGGAACTTAACAAGATCAATTCCAACCTCCAGCATGTTTAAGAAAATTCAAAAAAGCCATTTTGTTTCAATTTCTTTCATTTCTATTGAAACACTGGTTCGGCAAATTGTAACAAACTGCGGCAAATTGTAATACCAAGTGCGGTAAATTGTAATAACATCTCCTAATCCTTCCGATTTCAAACTGAATTCAAGTTCCAGTGTTTGTTGGACCTTAACAAGATCAATTCCAACCTCCAGCATGTTTAAGAAAATAATAAAAGCGATTTTTTGTCAATTCTATCATTTCTATTGAAACACAGCTGTGGCAAATTGTAATACCAAGTGCGGTAAATTGTAATAACATCTCCTAATCCTTCCGATTTCAAACTGAATTCAAGTTCCAGTGTTTGTTGGACCTTAACAAGATCAATTCCAACCTCCAGCATGTTTAAGAAAATAAAAAAAGCGATTTTGTTTCAATTTCTATCATTTCTATTGAAACACAGGTGCGGCAAATTGTAACAAACTGCGGCAAATTGTAATACCAAGTGCGGTAAATTGTAATAACATCTCCTAATCCTTCTGATTTCAAACTGAATTCAAGTTCCAGTGTTTGTTGGACCTTAACATGATCAATTCCAACCTCCAGCATGTTTAAGAAAATTTAAAAAACCGATTTTGTTTCAATTTCTATCATTTCTATTGAAACACAGGTGTGGCAAATTGTAACAAACTGTGGCAAATTGTAATACCAAGTGCGGTAAATTGTAATAACATCTCCTAATCCTTCCTATTTCAAACTGAATTCAAGTTCCAGTGTTTGTTGGAACTTAACAAGATCAATTCCAACCTCCAGCATGTTTAAGAAAATTAAAAAAAGCGATTTTGTTTCAATTTCTATCATTTCTATTGAAAGACTCAGTCTCGACGACATATTAAAACATTCCAGAATGTTTATAATGTTTTAATGTTTTTAATGTTGAGAACTTTGTCAAAATATTTTTTAAGCGTAGTCTGAAATGAAAGTCACCAGTTTGAACAAAACTCGAGTGAGAAATGGCGATTTCTTGTTATTGGTTTCATTGGTCTGTCAAAGTTGGCGAAAGGACCTTCTGACGACACCCGTAATGTGATGTCCTTAGATCTTTGATGAGCGTTACCGATAAATAAGATCTGATTTTTATGCGGTTAATAATAAACTGTTACATTTTGTATCACTTTGCCATCGATTTTTAATATGCTCGTTGCAATTGTCAAAGTCAAAAACCCTAATGAGATCCTATCTACATGGTCACACCCGGACTGGTGATTGTTAAGAACACAAATCCTATTTACATTCTGACAACATGGCAGTCTACATTCATTTACAATACAACCTTATTATTAGCGGTATCATCCTCTCATTAATTCTTCCAAAACAGATAACGTCTGTAATTTTCAATTAAAGTCAGAAAAATGACACCTGGAATGAAATCAAACTTGGTTGTTTGCAACGTAATATTAGCGGGATCATTACGGTCGTTGTCATGTGATCGACGAAATAAACCAAAGTGCCAAAAAAAACAGATCATGAAACACATGTCGTCTGACGGTTGTCGTGTCGGATAATTATTTATCCTTTGATCGTAATTACAATCAAAGAATCCGTCGGGGTGCGATCGTGCGCTTGGGGTAAATTTGCGTCTCATTCCTTTACCTTTGCCCAGTCCACCTGCATAATTACTTCACTAAATACACTTGGAAGGACAACCCTGAATAAACAATGATCAGTGACACTGATTAGTGACAATATCCCATAAATCTGTTGCTGATTGGATAGAGCAACATGTAAAACTCTTTGGGGCACCTTTCGCTACACCATTATTGTGTCAGCCGAAGATTTTACAATTCCCATAGCATACAACCCAGCAACCAGTCAGCCGAAAATTTGATCTCCAGTGATATCATTCTTCATCGGATGTGAGGATTTTCAGTAAGAGATTACCCGTTTGCAGAACAGTTCCTCATAAGGTGTGAGCAACTTTCAGAAAAGGATTACCAATTAGCAGAACAGTTCTTCATCGCACAACACCACGCAGTAAGTCGGCCATCTTTCTGTATATGTAATGGAGTTTTAATATATATTATATTGCTATGTAACGAACTTTGCTTTTCAGTGTACTTTAAAACAAATAATTCGGTATCTTGAGAAATATAGCTTTCTTAATGTTAATAGTAATGCTTTTCTAATATTAATGTGGAATCTGACTGCTAGTTTCTAATCTTTATAATATCTTTTTGTGAGCCACATAAAAATCTGTTTCGGAAAAATGGATGGAGATTGATTATAATCTGGCACTTTGAATGTTGATGATACTGTTTCAAACCTTTAATAACAAAGTGGCCGATCTCCGCTCTAAATATAAGGCTTTTCAAATATCCGCGGCAGCCTTCCTCTATAGAAAAAGTTTTCTAATATCTATGTTTAATGATATTGATAGGTTGCAACCTTTCGCAAAGCGGCAGCCTTCCGCTATAGAAATAGTGATTTTTCTAATATCTGTGTTTAATCATATTGATAGTTTCTAACCTTTAGCAAAGCGGCAGCCTTCCGCTCTAGAAACAGTGCTTTTCTAATATCAGTGTTTAATCATATTGATAGTTTCTAACCTTTAGCAAAGCGGCAGCCTTCCGCTCTAGAAACAGTGCTTTTCTAATATCAGTGTTTAATCATATTGATAGTTTCTAACCTTTAGCAAAGCGGCAGCCTTCCGCTATAGAAATAGTGCTTTTCTAATATCAATGTTTAATGATATTGATAGTTTCTAACCTTTAGCAAAGCGGCAGCCTTCCGCTATAGAAATAGTGCTTTTCTAATATCAGTGTTTAATCATATTGATAGTTTCTAACCTTTAGCAAAGCGGCAGCCTTCCGCTATAGAAATAGTGCTTTTCTAATATCAGTGTTTAATCATATTGATAGTTTCTAACCTTTAGCAAAGCGGCAGCCTTCCGCTCTAGAAATAGTGCTTTTCTAATATCTGTGTTTAATGATATTGATAGTTTCTAACCTTTAGCAAAGCGGCAGCCTTCCGCTATAGAAATAGTGCTTTTCTAATATCTATGTTTAATCATATTGATAGTTTCTAACCTTTAACAAAGCGGCAGCCTTCCGCTATAGAAATAGTGCTTTTCTAATATCTGTGTTTAATGATGCTATAGAAGTCTTCAAATCACTGATGATATCAGGATAATATTCAGCTTTTAATCCTTTCTAACCTTTAGCGGGGGCACGGGTGGCCCAGTCGTCCAAGGCGCCGCGATTCGCTTTGCAGAGTTGCGTCCCTTGGGCACATCAGAAACCTATGATTGTGGGTTCGAATGTTTCCTCCCACATTGAGCTGAAACGCCGTGTTATAACTAATAATGTTGAAAGCGGCGTTATACCCAACTCACTCACTCTAACCTCAAGCACAGCGGCAGCCTTTTGCTATATGAATGATGTGACGTTTGTTTTTCATATTGATGTTTTAATGAAACCGAACGTTGCAATCATTTCACATAACCATACATCATAACAATTGGTCTTCTGATATTATCTGAGGGAATAATGTCACTGAAAAATAAAGTAGCTAATACAACACATCCGCTAGTTTAGTATAGTTCAAAGCTTATTTTGCTTGAAACACAGGTTTTATTTAATTTATATCTTTTTCTGTAGCCTAATTCTGAGTATTTCTAACTAATTACAATTAGCTAGATGTATTTGGTCAAGACATTAAATGTTGATTTCTTATAGTATTTGTTATTAATTAAAATCGTGCAATTTTCGCGGCTTGTATTTTCATATGAAGGTTCAATAACAAAGGTTATAAAAACAATGAGATGATTTACTTAATTTGTGATTAAAGTATGTGTCAATATTGCCACTTTTTAGAATCACCAAATCTTGTTCTGGATGTATGTTGGTGTATGAGGTGATGTTGAAAGTGAACCTGTGCCTTCGTTCTCTGTGATAGAACAAAGTCAACTTTCCGCAAACATGCTATGATTGAAAATGTTTGATTAGTTATTAGAAAAAAATATACCAGTATATAACACTATTGTGTCGGAGTAGAGAAGTTATTTTCATCAAACGAACGTCTTTCTTTGATATTATTTATACAGTCAGTCTATACAGACCCAACGCCACTTTTAACAATATTTCAGTTATATGACGGCGTTAAAGTCTATTAAGTCTCCTAGAACTTGTCCATTACCATAGCAAGTAAAAGTTTTGAAAGCAATTTCTACTCCACTGTTTAACAACTGGGGTATCTGACGACAAATGGGGTTTTGACCAATTGGAATATGCCAATGAACCGATGTATAACGAAATATATACAGTACTCTGCATAGACGCCCGTCTGTATTTTGGAAAGTATATGCTTTTGTCTGACTCTGAAAACACTCAGTAAATATTTAGAATAGAATCAGATCAATGCTGACTGTCTTCGTGTTTGTAACTTACTGAACTTTACTCAGTTGATAAATGTAAATTTCATTTATATCAATGTCTGTCCCATCCACTTTACTGATCGGAAATTATCTAGAATTGTCCTATCGCAATATTTCCACGCTTGTCAGGCTGACACTTTCTTGAAATACAATCAAAAGTAGTCTGTGTATTATTGCCTATTGATCCCCTGTTTTATTAACTTATTCTTTACTTTAGTTCTTCAGTCACTATATATTCACTATGATGAATTGCAATTTTCATTGTGTGTATATTTATACACTTGTTTCTCTTTCAACCTCTCTACAGAAGGAAATCAATGTAATAATTATTAGATGAATGAAGTTGGTAGTATATTAATCCAGTAATTCAGTTGAAATATATCCGACCAGATATAACCTGATTTAATCGTTAGGCTCCCAGCAGAGGGCAAGGCGTGAGGCACTAGTTGTTGATAGACATCCGATGGAACAAATGTGTTAGCAAATAGCTTGGTCACCAAATAATTGGTCACCAAACCTGCTTCACCAACCAATATAGAAAACAAGCATTTACTGCATTGTATTACAGAAGGTAAAGTTATTAACTTAGAAGTAGAAGTGGACAGCAAATATTGAATACAGGATGCAATGGTAGGCATTGACTGGATTGTCTGGGGTGAGCGAGTGTAGGCGAGACATCACAGCAGGCAGAGAACACATGATGGAATCTGTAAACGTCATTACGACAATATTGCCTACATCTCTTCTATTATTAGTATAGTAACTTCTTGTACATAGTTTCCATCTTGTTTTATATAATTCTACAAGGTTCTGATCCGAATTACAGCGTCTTGTTTTACTCAATTCTTATGTACTTAAACTTATATATCCGATTTTCTATCGAAATGCTTTTCAATAATTTACAATCTGCAAACATCCCCCCATCCATAAAACCTTAATGTACTTAAAGTTGCTGAGGTTACACATTGCATTTAAAGCAACGCATCTTACAATATATAGAGAGGTTCTGTCATTTTAGTGGCTACACATTCAGTTTCTTTTGCATTAATTTATCCACAAACACACAGACCACGCCTTCTAGCGGGGAGCTTTAGACGCGTGTGTCACATTGCCCTGAAACACTGATTTCGTATCGTTGTCTAAAGTGTTTTTGTGTTTACGATTAAATAAGCAGATTGTGAAGTTATTTTTGTTACTTTTTAAATCAGAATCGACGATGATTTTTACACCCTGTTTTTTCATGTTATTTCCCCCATAAATTATATTCCCTACATAATATCTAAATCACGCGCTGTCTTCTCCGTTTCAATAAATTGTTAAGTTGATGCTTTTTTATGTAAAATTTAGACATTAAATTAAATATTCGACGTTTACTTCTAATTTAACATGACTTTACTTTTACATACATTTGCGTCCATTTGAATTCACAAGTAAGTTGCTACTTTCTTCCAGTGTTGCCAAAGTTGCTCATTGGTGCGCGAAGGATGTCCAACTGACCCCGGCTTTGTTCAAAGGACGTTCACGTACATTTTCAACCATGCATGCACTCGTTGTAGCAGTTCTGTGCTGTTTGACTTTGATTAACTGTAACGCGGCAGAAACGAAACGCAAATATACGCATAGCTTTGATGAAGAAACATATGATAATATTGTGTTACTCGTGCAAGGTAATTTTGAAACACCGGTCGCCGAAAGGACAAGAGTGCAGCGAAATGCCATTGTTAGATACTGGAGAAGAAAACACGACTTCTCTACAGGACCCGAGCCAAGCAACATATTGTACTTTAGAGGAAAACCAGTCTTAAAACGAAAGGAAGTTGCAAAGCTTGTCGAAAATGTATTTCACAACCAGAAATCAGCAGGCTACAGAAAGTTATGGCATTTGGCAGCTGATTCTTTGTCAGGGCTTACAGAGACCGCAGTACGGAACGAACTACGCACGAAAGAGAAATATTCCATTCACTCTGCCAAGTTTACAAATAAAGCTATCATCAGACCAGTGAGAGCAAAGTGTGTCCAATCACACCACCAAGTTGACCTCGTAGATTTTAGCAAAAGTGCTGTTCGGTGGAAAGGGAAAACATATAAATTCGTCCTGTCTCTTGTAGATGTGTTCAGTAGATATATATGGCTTGTGGCATTGCAAACAAAGAAAAGCAAAGGTGTAGCCAGTGCTCTGCGGGTGATCTACGAAGAACATGGACCACCTAACAAGTTACAAATGGACCAGGGTGTCGAATTTAAAGGACATGTAAATGAACTTTGTAAAACCCTAAAAATCAAACCCATACGCAGTAGACCTTACCACCCTCAATCTCAAGGAAAGGTGGAGAGATCCCATAGACAATTGAAAAAGAAAATAATGTATGATTTTGTAACTATGGGCGCCAAGGGCGTCAACTGGGCGTCACATTTGCGAAGATATGCCTCAATACTGAATAACGAAAAGAAAGAATGTTTAGGATGGCAGAGTTCCTTTGAAGTGTATTTCGGAAGAAAATCTAACACGGCTTTAGACGTTGATTCAGATGATTTCAATGCTGATATGATGATTGAAAATATTCATGAGCCTAACGCAAAGGACAGGTTGAAGCAGAGTAAGTATGTTACTCGGACTAGACATCGGGCTGAAGTTGCTACAAAGAAAACCGACAGACTCAGTATACAAAGACAACGAAGACTGCATCCGCCCTCGGTGTACAATGTAGGCGATGATGTTTTATGCAAATATGGTTCCAAGAAGGGAAAACTCGCCCCTAAAAAACAGTACGTTGTAAAAGGAAGGATTCTTGCACGCAGGTTGAAATCGTCTATGTATAAGATTTCATTCACAAATCCTATTACAGGAAAAGAGGACACGCCTGAATGGATTTCAGTTGATAGGTTGTCAAGTACCACAATTGATGAAGAGGTAAAACGAAAACAGAGGGCTTCCTCGAGACTACAGCGCAGACATCATCGAGCAAAGTATCAAATACCATTATTGGACACAGACAGGCCATTTGCATTACAAGGTGACATCGTGTATGACCCTCCGGGAAACGGTAACTGTCAGTTTGCAGCCTTGTGCCATCTTTTATCTAAAATTGGTATATTCAGATCGCCCAGGACACTTCGAGAACAGGTTGTCAGTTACCTCCTTGAACATCCCTACACTTCAGATGGATCCCCCTTGGAACTTTTCGTGGGCGAAGACTGGGATACATACATATCCGGTATGTTAGAGGAAGGTACCTACGGAGATCACATAACACTGCAAGCAGTCTCAGATATGTTTAATGTTGATATTATCGTGCACTCATCGCTTGGCGGTGATGCTACTGTAAACATCGTTCCTACATACAGTGTAGCAACCCAAACAATCAGTCTTGGCCATTTTGCTGAAGAAGAAGGGGAACACTATGTTGCTCTACAACTACATGAAACCCAAAGTGAAGATCAGCCACGAGACGGGGAAGGAAACAGAAACTTGCCAAGTCTTTGACAGCGCAAATAGCGGCGACGAAGAACACAACTTATCTCGACAGCATCATTCGCAATGTGATGATGATGAGTTTTTAGACATGCAAGGGAACATAAATGAAGGCTTCAACAGAACCAACAGCAGCGATGAAGAACAAGGTCATTCTCCGAGTAAGGATCGAGAGCCATTGGACATGCAGGGGGACCTAAATGAAGGCTTTTACAGTACCAACAGCAGCGATGAAGAAGTATTCCTCTCATGTCGAAAAGACAAGATGCCACAATATGATACGCAGGTTGCATTCACTGATCTGCCAAACGAGGTGGTGCTTCTAATCATTGAAGTATCTTTACAGCTAGCCCAGCAGTCGTCTGACAGATTATTGTGCAAGACTGTTACATCTTTCCTGCAAGTGTCCCATCAGTTCCATCAACACACAAGATCATTTCTCCATCTGCGACCACGCATTTATTGCCCACACATTACTATTTCAAGAACCGTTAGTGTGCGTAGAATCATAATGCACTATGGAAAAAGTAGCGGTGTTGCAATAGAACTCAAAAGAATAATTAGCCATAGAAAGTGGATCAACGCATGGCTACTTCTAGAAGAGAATGCGTTCGAATGGTATGCAATAATAGACATATTTTGGAAAAAGTAGTTTTAAAAAGACATTGCCATCATATATTGAGCGAGACTGACGATTTTGAAACACCAGGGTTCGTCGAATTGACATCTCTGGCATCGTTGTCACATGGTTGGTTCATCGTTCATTTTGTCCATCATTCTGTATCTCTCTCTTTTCCGTTATCGAATATTTGGATATCAACAATTTCATTGCCTCTTTTCGAACAGTTCATATGTGAGTTTAATGTCTGGACATGTGTCATTTTAGTCTTTTCAGGGAGGGCTGTTCAAAATTAAATTAAATGGGGACATTATAAATGTATGGGATATTTGAAGGATCGTGTTTCATGTCAAAACATGTAATCTTATATATTTTCGATGGTGGTACCAGTGTGAAGTATAGGAATGTCAGGGTTCGACTTCCATGTAGAATACTTGTACATTTTCAACGCACATATATTCCTTCCGTTCAATTCGCAGCAGTTTTTTGCAGTTTGTAAACTTTTGCCGCATCTGATTAGAATAATAGAAATTGAAGCAAAATCGCTTTGTCTTCTTTTTCTAAAACATGCTGGATGTTGTCATTGATCATGTTAAGGTCCAACAAACACTGGAACTTGAATTCAGTTTGAAAAAGAAAGGATTAGGAGATGTTATTACAATTTACCGCACTTGGTATTACAATTTGCCGCAGTTTGTTACAATTTGCCGAACCTGTGTTTTAATAAACATAATAGAAATTGAAACAAAATCGCTTTTTTTATTTATTTAAACATGCTGGAGGTTGGAATTGATCATGTTAAGGTCCAACAAACACTGGAACTTGAATTCAGTTTGAAATAGGAAGGATTAGGAGATGTTATTACAATTTACCGCACTTGGTATTACAATTTGCCGCAGTTTGTTACAATTTGCCGAACCTGTGTTTCAATAAACATAATAGAAATTGAAACAAAATCGCTTTTTTTATTTATTTAAACATGCTGGAGGTTGGAATTGATCTTGTTAAGTTCCAACAAACACTGGAACTTGAATTCAGTTTGAAATTGGAAGGATTAGGAGATGTTATTACAATTTACCGCACTTGGTATTACAATTTGCCGCAGTTTGTTACAATTTGCCGCACCTGTGTTTCAATAAACATAATAGAAATTGAAACAAAATCGCTTTTTTTATTTATTTAAACATGCTGGAGGTTGGAATTGATCTTGTTAAGTTCCAACAAACACTGGAACTTGAATTCACTTTAAAATAGGAAGGATTAGGAGATGTTATTACAATTTACCGCACTTGGTATTACAATTTGCCGTGGTTTGTTATAATTTGCCGAACCTGTGCTCAATAGAAATGATAGAAATTGAAACAAAATCGCTTTTTTTTATTTTCTTAAACATGCTGGAGGTTGGAATTGATCTTGTTAAGTTCCAACAAACACTGGAACTTGAATTCAGTTTGAAATAGGAAGGATTAGGAGATGTTATTACAATTTACCGCACTTGGTATTACAATTTGCCGCAGTTTGTTACAATTTGCCGAACCTGTGTTTCAATAAACATAATAGAAATTGAAACAAAATCGCTTTTTTTATTTATTTAAACATGCTGGAGGTTGGAATTGATCTTGTTAAGTTCCAACAAACACTGGAACTTGAATTCAGTTTGAAATCGGAAGGATTAGGAGATGTTATTACAATTTACCGCACTTGGTATTACAATTTGCCGCAGTTTGTTACAATTTGACGAACCTGTGTTTCAATAAACATGATACAAATTGAAACAAAATCCCTTTTTTTTATTTATTTAAACATGCTGGAGGTTGGAATTGATCATGTTAAGGTCCAACAAACACTGGAACTTGAATTCAGTTTGAAAAAGAAAAGATTAGGAGATGTTATTACAATTTACCGCACTTGGTATTACAATTTGCCGCAGTTTGTTACAATTTGCCGAACCTGTGTTTCAATAAACATAATAGAAATTGAAACAAAATCGCTTTTTTTTATTTATTTAAACATGCTGGAGGTTGGAATTGATCATGTTAAGGTCCAACAAACACTGGAACTTGAATTCAGTTTGAAAAAGGAAGGATTAGGAGATGTTATTACAATTTACCGCACTTGGTATTACAATTTGCCGCAGTTTGTTACAATTTGCCACACCTGTGTTTCAATAGAAATGATAGAAATTGAAACAAAATCGCTTTTTTTTATTTTCTTAAACATGCTGGAAATTGGAATTGATCTTGTTAAGGTCCAACAAACAGTGGAACTTGAATTCAGTTTGAAATAGGAAGGATTAGGAGATGTTATTACAATTTACCGCATTTGGTATTACAATTTGCCGCAGTTTGTTATAATTTGCCGCACCTGTGTTTCAATAGAAATGATAGAAATTGAAACAAAATCGCTTTTTTTATATTTTCTTAAACATGCTGGAGGTTGGAATTGATCTTGTTAAGTTCCAACAAACACTGGAACTTGAATTCAGTTTGAAATAGGAAGGATTAGGAGATGTTATTACAATTTACCGCACTTGGTATTACAATTTGCCGCAGTTTGTTACAATTTGCCGAACCTGTGTTTCAATAAACATGATACAAATTGAAACAAAATCGCTTTTTTTTAATTTCCTTCTTGAACATGCTGGAGGTTGGAATTGTTCATGGAATTTGAATTTGGTTCATAGTAAACGCAAATATCCAGAATTTAATGTTCATTAGTGTTTATCAATCAATCATTTCAAAGTCCGGAATGTGATTTCCAAACATTACTTACTTACTTACTTAATTTGGAGATTTAACGTGCGCTTTCCGACTGATGCGTATTTCGCGCACGGGATTTCCAAACAGCTTGGTCGCACATTTTATACTTCATGCAAGTTTCTTTGTATATTTGCAAATCAATAATCTTTATTACAATTTACCGCAGTGGTTATTACAATTTGCCGCAGTTTTTATTACAATTTACCGCAGTGAAGTTATTACAATTTACCGCAGTGGTTATTACAATTTACCGCAGTTTTATTACAATTTACCGCAGTTTAAGTTATTACAATTTGCCGCAGTTTTTATTACAATTTACCGCAGTGAAGTTATTACAATTTACCGCAGTATGTATTACAATTTACCGCAGAATTACATTTTACCGCAGTGTTATTACATTTTACCGCAGTTTATTACAATTTACCGCGTTATTACAATTTACGTCGTAACAACATATGTACAATGAGTGAAACGTATTTCTGGTGTCCGCCTTGTTATTCCCTGTCAGTCTCAACACCAGATGTATAACAGCTACAGAACATAAACATCCACTGCTGGTGCACATCCTTGTTATTCCCTGTCAGTCTCCACACCTGATGTATAACAGCTACAGAACAAACACATCCACTACTGGTGCACATCCTGATGGGGAATAGTGGGTCAGTGATGGGGATTGGTGGGTCGGTGATAGGGAGTGGTGGGTCAGTGATGGATAGTGGTTGGTCAGTGATGCAGAGTGGTGGGTCAGTGATGGAAAGTGCTGGGTCAGTGATGGATAGTGTTTGGTCAGTGATGGAGAGTGGTGGGTCAGTGATGGGGAGTGGTTGGTCAGTGATGCAGAGTGGTGGGTCAGTGATTAGAAGTGGTGGTTCAGTCATGGGGAGTGGTGTGGCATACACACAACCCAGACCTGCCTACAACAACATGTAGTCGTGATGGTATACACACAACCTAGACTTGTCTACAATAGCATGTAGCCGTGATGGTATACACACAACCTAGACTTGTCTACAACAACATGTAGCCGTGATGGTATACACACAACCCGGACTTGTCTACAACAACATGTAGCCGTGATGGTAAACACACAACCCAGACTTGTCTAGAACAACATGTAGCCGTGATGGTATACACACAACCTAGACTTGTCTACAACAACATGTAGCCGTGATGGTATACACACAACCTAGACTTGTCTACAACAACATGTAGCCGTGATGGTATACACACAACCCAGACTTGTCTACAACAACATGTAGCTGTGATGGTAAACACACAACCCTGACTTGTCTACAACAACATGTAGCCGTGATGGTATACACACAACCTAGACTTGTCTACAACAACATGTAGTCGTGATGGTATACACACAACCTAGACTTGTCTACAACAACATGTAGCCATGATGGTATACACACAACCGAGACTTGTCTACAACAACATGTAGTCGTGATGGTATACACACAACCGAGACTTGTCTACAACAACATGTAGCCGTGATGGTAAACACACAACCCAGACTTGTCTACAACAACATGTAGCCGTGATGGTATACACACAACCTAGACTTGTCTACAACAACATGTAGCCGTGATGGTATACACACAACCTAGACTTGTCTACAACAACATGTAGCCGTGATGGTATACACACAACCTAGACTTGTCTACAACAACATGTAGTCGTGATGGTATACACACAACCTAGACTTGTCTACAACAACATGTAGCCGTGATGATATACACACAACCCAGACTTGTCTACAACAACATGTAGTCGTGATGGTATACACACAACCTAGACTTGTCTACAACAACATGTAGTCGTGATGGTATACACACAACCTAGACTTGTCTACAACAACATGTAGCCGTGATGGTATACACACAACCTAGACTTGTCTACAACAACATGTAGTCGTGATGGTATACACACAACCTAGACTTGTCTACAACATGTAGTCGTGATGGTATACACACAACCTTGACTTGTCTACAACAACATGTAGCCGTGATGGTATACACACAACCCAGACTTGTCTACAACAACATGTAGTCGTGATGGTATACACACAACCTAGACTTGTCTACAACAACATGTAGCCGTGATGGTATACACACAACCCAGACTTGTCTACAACAACATGTAGCCGTGATGGTATACACACAACCTAGACTTGTCTACAACAACATGTAGTCGTGATGGTATACACACAACCGAGACTTGTCTACAACAACATGTAGCCATGATGGTATACACACAACCTAGACTTGTCTACAACAACATGTAGCCGTGATGGTATACACACAACCCAGACTTGTCTACAACAACATGTAGCCGTGATGGTATACACAAAACCCAGACTTGTCTAGAACAACATGTAGCCGTGATGGTATACACACAACCCGGACTTGTCTACAACAACATGTAGCCGTGATGGTATACACAAAACCTGGACTTGTCTACAACATGTAGCCGTGATGGTATACACACAACCCAGACTTGTCTACAACAACATGTAGCCGTGATGGTATACACACAACCCAGACTTGTCTACAACAACATGTAGTCGTGATGGTATACACACAACCTAGACTTGTCTACAACAACATGTAGCCGTGATGGTATACACACAACCCAGACTTGTCTACAACAACATGTAGCCGTGATGGTATACACACAACCTAGACTTGTCTACAACAACATGTAGTCGTGATGGTATACACACAACCGAGACTTGTCTACAACAACATGTAGCCATGATGGTATACACACAACCTAGACTTGTCTACAACAACATGTAGCCGTGATGGTATACACACAACCCAGACTTGTCTACAACAACATGTAGCCGTGATGGTATACACAAAACCCAGACTTGTCTAGAACAACATGTAGCCGTGATGGTATACACACAACCCGGACTTGTCTACAACAACATGTAGCCGTGATGGTATACACAAAACCTGGACTTGTCTACAACATGTAGCCGTGATGGTATACACACAACCCAGACTTGTCTACAACAACACGTAGCCATGATGGTATACACACAACCCAGACATGTCAAAAAATAACATGTAGCTAGCCGTGATGGTAAACACACAACCCAGACTTGTCTACAACAACATGTAGCCGTGATGGAATACACACAACCCGGACTTGTCTACAGCAACATGTAGCCGTGATGGTATACACACAACCCAGACTTGTCTAGAACAACATGTAGCCGTGATGGTATACACATAACCCAGACTTGTCTACAACAACATGTAGCCGTGATGGTATACACACAACCTGGACTTGTCTACAACAACATGTAGCCGTGATGGTATACACACAACCGAGACTTGTCTAGAACAAAATGTAGTCGTGATGGTATACACACAACCCACCAGACTTGTCTACAACATGTAGCCGTGATGGTATACACACAACCCAGACTTGTCTACAACAACATGTAGCCGTGATGGTATACACACAACGCAGACTTGTCTACAACATGTAGCCGTGATGGTATACACACAACCCACCAGACTTGTCTACAACATGTAGCCGTGCTGGTATACACACAACCCAGACTTGTCTAGAACAACATGTAGTCGTGATGGTATACACACAACCCACCAGACTTGTCTACAACAACATGTAGTCGTGATGGTATACACACAACCCAGACTTGTCTACAACAACATGTAGCCGTGATGGTAAACCGAGACTTGTCTACAATTTTCCAGCTATATGACGGCGGTCTGTACATAATCGAGTCTGAACCAGACAATCCAGTGATTGACATCATGAGCATCGATCCACGCAATAGGGATCGATGACATGCATCAACCAAGTCAGCGAGCCTGACCACCCGATCCCGTAAGTCGCCTTTTACGACAAGCATGCTGAAGACCTATTCTACCCCGGACCTTCACGGGTCACAATGCTATACGAGTGAAAGTGAATGCGTAAAAGATTGGGAGACATATTACAGTGAGGTTTGGTTTAACGCCTCTTTGAATCCCGAAATAATGCAGGTCTTCTACACCTGTTTTGCAGTGATCCAATCGTATAATTATCATCACTCTTTCACCTTTTGCGCCCAATGGAGTTTGTGTTGATAGATAATCGCGCCACAGGTTATCTATGTGCATAATTCTTGCACATGTTGTAGTATTAGTAGTAGTTGTTTGTTTGTTTGTTGTTTAACGCCGCACTCAGCAATATTCCAGCTATATGACGACGGTCTGTAAATAATCGAGTCTTACCTGACAATCCAGTGATTGACATCATGAGCATCGATCTCAGTAGCAGCAGGTGTATATATAGTGGTAGTGGTAGTAGTGCTGATGTAGTAGTAGCAGCATTAGTACCAGTAGATGTAGAAGGTGTCCTTATGTAGTGTGTGTGTGTGTGTGTGTGTGTGTGTGTGTGTGTGTGTGTGTGTGTGAGAGAGAGAGAGAGATAGAGAGAGTTTGGTTTTACGCCGCTTTTAGCAATATTCCAGCAATATCACGGCGGGGGACACCAGAAATGGGCTCTGAACACACATTGTACCCATGTCGGGAATCGAACCCGGGTCTTCGGCGTGAAGAGCGAACGCTTTAACCACTAGGCTATCCGACCGCCCCTCCTTATGTAGTAGTAGTGGCAGTAGTAGTAGAAGTAGAATTTTTAGTAGTTATAGTATTGGACGCAGTAGTAGTGGTGGTGGTAGTAGTAGTAGTAGTAGAATTTGTAGTAGTAGTAGTAGTAGTAGTAGTAGTAGTAGTAGTAGTAGTAGTAATAGTAGTAGTAGTATGAATTACCAAGTATATATAGGTTGTTGTCATTTCAGGTTGTAAGAAATGTGATTGTTTATAGCTTTATTTATAATAGTATCATTTGTAAGCGTTAGCCTATAGTTATTTTTAGATCTTTGTCACGCCTATTACGGGTATAATGGGTGACAGGCTGTGTGGTGTCATTGCCTGTGTGGTGTTCTTTGTCTTGCGCGGCCCCTTGTGTTGATTGGCTTGTTTTAAAATACTAAAAGCTACTTGCTCGTCAGCCATTGCTCTTCGCAACAATCAAAGTACGTCAACGATCACATCTCAGAGCACGTGTAGGAATAAACAATATATCTAAAGGTAAGTATAATGTTTTAAATTATATATTTGTTAAGTACAGAGTAATAATGGTGTTGACGAAAATTAATTATTCTAGTGCATCATGTTTGCTAGGATGTATCATTGTGTAGTTTTTGTGCAATGAAGTTTATACATCATTCTAATACTGTTCAGCATTATTATTCATCACGCATTATAGAGGTATGACCTGATATTTCATGACATTATCGTCATGAAGTTCATTTGTAATGTATACAATGCCACAGACGATTATACACACGGCGTGACGATTGAACGCTGTAATCACTAAGCTAAACCACAGCCCTGCTTCTTTAGAAATCCGTAACACATAATATAGTTAAATACATTGACTAAAATGACATGCCAGCCAGTTAGGAAAACCATAAAAAGCATAGCTACTCTGACTTACTTACTTACTTACTTACTTACTTTGGAGATTTAACGTGCGCTTTCCGACTGATGCGTATTTCGCACACGGACTACTCTGACAGCACTGACTCATTTTTGCAGCAACCGCGCGTGGATTATGGACGTTGAAACATGGGTCAATCTATAAAAAAACTTCAAGATCAACTGAAACATTGTGTGGGCAATGGTTTTACATGTTCATTTCCATTGTCTTGGACTTGTTGTCACTCGTAAAGTACACGCTAGACATGTCCAGCTTGGAGCCTTGTTGCATAACACTGTCCGATGGGGTTGGGGCCTGGTGACGTCACCCGCGTGGCCCCATTGTTTCAAGACGCTTCTGACTTGACGATGTGCTGGAGCTTTAGGTGACTAAATCAGTGTACACTTTCAGCTATACTTGTTATTGAACACCCTAATAGTCTCCCGGCACGTGCTTGCAATTGCAGCCAGATATATGAGTGAGTGAGTATGGTTTTACGCCGCTTTTAGCAACATTCCAGCAATATCATGGCGGGGGACACCAGAAATGGGCCTCACACATTGTACCCATGTCGGGAATCGAACCCAGGTCTTCGGCGTGACGAGCGAGCGCTTTAACCACTACCCGACCACACTGTTTTTTGCAGATAAAATCATACGAATTTATAATCAGTTAAAATTAAGATATCGGAGGTATGATTATTAAAATCAATTCTCACAAGTTTAACGATTTAGACGGGTTACTAATATGAAACGCATCACCTATAATAACGTAATTCAGGTAAGTTAAAACTAAATTCAAATTTTATGTTTGCTTTTGTCTTAACCTCTGTATGTTTGAAAAGGTCAGGATATTTTTATATGACAATGTGTAATTTTCTATCAGGTATTAATGTGCAAAGTATTGGTTCAAATGTCCCTTGTTCAATGAGGCACCGATCGTTTAAAATCACCCAGAGCGCCATATGCTAAACTTAATCCAGCAGGCAGGGCTAAGAGAGAAACCATTTGTTTTAGGAGGGGTGTCGGGATATTTTATAAATTTACAATCCAGCTCCTGTTGTACTTAGCCAAAATGTGCCCTTATCTTGCAGACGGTATTGTTGAAAGGTCAGGGTGTCAATTTTCTTCTTGTTGTGTGTTGGAAAAAGTAATTTAGCTCCTAAACATTGAAAAATGCAGATCTCGAACCAAAATCCCCCCCCCCCCCCCCCCCTGCCTCCCTCCTCCTTTTATATCAGATGGTTGTTTCCTAATGGCGTGTACCTTAGGACATGGATACTGACACAGCTGTATCGTCGTCGTTGATCGGTTTGTTCAATCGCAAATTCGCATACTATCATTTTCCAGCAGCAACTATGTTCTCCATCTCTCAGACACTTGGTTTGACCCGCAGGACCCGACCGAAATTCCGTCATCGTCATTGAGTATGTCGTCCTCGTCGTCAATATCGTTTACCACCCCGATGACGACCACACCAGCAGCAACAAGACGGACAGCAGTGGCACGTCATCGATCGGGGGGCGACGCAAATGAATGTGAGTAAACACAGTAGTTTGTATTTAACATTTCTGCTTCAACCCGTTCTACTGTAGACTCTCGTTCTATAGATCTATATGCCTACTTGTTCTATGTATGCTGTAAGGGACGGTCGGGTAGCCTAGTCGGAGACCATATGGTCTCTGCATGTGGTTTAAAGCGTTCGCTCGTAACGCCGAAGATCCGGGTTCGATTCCAACAAACTTTACTCTTCCAAATTCTGTCGATTCGTTCTTGCACAACAAGCAGTACTAGTCACCTCCCGTCAACTCAAGGAACTGACCACATTTCAATTTCTGAAACAAAAACCCGTCACACTTCTTTATCTCAAACATGAAACTTTATTAAACAAAAATGTTTGATCCACAAACGTATATACAGACTGTTACATGAGTACTTTGCCTTACAGACAGGAAACATCATATTTTGTATTTTATACTGCCATTAAATATTGTACTATCGTTCTATTGTGTACTGCCATTGTCATTGCCGTCATATATCGGTACATGGTCTCTGTTGCTGTACAGTAATTTCTATTGATTTGTAAACCTAGTTAATTGTGTAATGCAAATCGCAAGTTAATTGTATTGTGGGGATGGAACGTGGACGTGCCACCTTCAATATTCCCGTAATTCGAAGACTCACCATCAGCTGTTGCCTCCTGTACAATGTGCACTCCCAGGGTTTGTCTCCTGATTGTCCTGGCCTGCTGGGCTCCCCTCACAAGCTTGTGGTTGATGACTGCTCTTCTCTGTGGAGGCATCACGGAAGGTTGAGGTGGTGAGGCGGCAATCCACAAGTGTAAAATATCCTGGCGGTGAAATTAAGGAGAAGAGCGAAATAAATGCGATACAACGAGGGCTGAAATAGATGGCATTCGAAGCGTGAATCGGCAAAACGGACGCGATTGTGTACAAAGAAAACGTACAAAGCGAAAGCCATTAGATACAGCGAAACACGTGTGAGAATGGTGGACTATAGAGATGTAACAGAGGAGGGATGTCGCATGCGCGGGATCTGGTGCCCTGGGCACGGTGCAGGGTGCTGACCCAGGGGTGATTCGGTTACAAGGGGTGATCATGTTAGGGATGTGATTAGCCAATGGTTTGGATACGCGCGATAAAGTAATTTAGTAGTTAGAGTGAGTGAGTGAGTGAGTGAGTATGGTTTTACGCCGCTTTTAGCATTATTCCAGCAACATCACGGCGGGGGACACCACAAATGGGCTTCACACATTGTACCCACGTCGGGAATCGAACCCGGGTCTTCGGCGTGACGAGCAAACCCTTTAACCACTAGGCTACCCAACCGCCCCTAGTAGTTAGAACTAAATGTAGTTAACCCGTGAAGATTCCGGGGTAGAAAAGGTCTTCAGCAACCCATACTTGCCGTAAAAGGCGACTATGCTTGTAAAAGGCGACTAACGGGATCGGGTGGTCAGGCTCGCTGACTTGGTTGATACATGTCATCGATCCCAATTGCGTGGATCGATGCTCATGATGTCAATCACTGGATTGTCTGGTCCAGACTCGATTATTTTACAGACCGCCGTCATATATCTGGAATATTGCTGAGTGCGGCGTTAAACAACAAACAAACAAACTAAATGTAGTTATGTAGTTATGTTTCTAGGTTAGTCAGCACCATACCCGTGCTCTTGCAATTTGGTTTCACCGAAGTGGTAAACGTCTGAAACCTGTATCACTTCAGACTTTCCTCCCACATTAAGCTGACACGCCGTGATATAACTGGAATAATGTTAAAGCGGTGTTAAACCCAACTCCCTAACTCACTCATACATCTACCAATGAAGATCCAGGTTAGAATAGGCCCTCAGCAAACAATGCTTGCTGTGAAAGGCAAGTATGCTTGTCATAAGAGGTGACTAATGTGATCGGGTGGTCAGGCTCGCTGACTTGGTTGATGCATGTGATGGTATCCCCATTGCGTGGATCGATGCTCATCATATCTTTCACTGGCTTGTCTGGTCCAGACTCGATTATTTACATATAGCTGTAATGTTGCTGAGTGCAGCATTAAACAACAACAAACAAACAAACAAGCAGACAAACACTCACATATAAAGACAATGTTATTCTATTCTATTTTTCCAATGGATATTTTTCTCGAAGATGCAGGCCGTCAACAACAGCAACAGCAGCAGCACCAACAATGGCTGCAGGACACCAGAAACGCACTCAGAGGCAGCTACAACAGCAGCAGCAGCTACAGCCTTGCGAGGAGCTGATACATGTTTTAGACAAAGCGCAAAGGACTTCGGTGAGCTTTTTTTATTAATCATTTGTTATTTATTGAGATTTGAACATGGTAATACAGACTTCAGCACCCAACGATTGTAGAAATACTGATTTGTCCAGTACTGACTTGCATTTAGCTGTACCGCCTTGAAATAATAATAATCTGACAATAATACATTAGGCTGCTCCATTGTCACATACGGGGACGTGGGTGGCCTAGTTGTCCAAGGCGCCGCAATTCGCTGTGCAGAGTTCTTTTGGCACGCCAGAAGCCTGTAACTGAGGGTTCAAATCCTGGTTCGCAATAATTGTCTCCAGGTTTCTCAGACCTACATCACTTCAGGCCTTCCTCCCGCCCACAACAAGCTGACATGCCATGATATCAGTGGAATACTGTTCAAAGCTGCGTTAAAACCAACTCACTCACTTATTCTCAAATGCAATCTTGTCAGTTGACCTAATTGGCTATGCTTGAGAAAATGTGTTTTGCCCATTTAGACAAGATAGAACGTTTTTTTGACTGTTGCTGTTCAAATATCGAGTTACTGCTAGTGGTGGGACGATACACCGATGCATCGGTTGATCGTGATATTTTACTTCTCGACACAAGTATCGATCGCACACTAAGTAAAAAATATCTTTAAATGTTTACTTGAATGGCTGTTACACGGAAAACTAATTAGTAGTGAAAATTAGTTGTGAAAAAGTAAATATTTTCATCCATTGCGTCATACGTGACACTGCCAAATGTAAATTGTCAGTGTGCCAGGTATTTAACTATCTTGTCTATGAAAAAGATGGCCCACACACCACAGATAAGAGCACATACAAGTATCGTGATATGTATTGGATCGTGAACAAGATATCATGATACGTATTGGATCGCATAGTTGGTGTATCGTCCCAGCCCAAGTAACTACCGATCTCCCTACCTGTGGTTTGAAGTATTTCAGTCACATGCAGCCCTGTCGACAATTTTACAGGAGAAAATTTGAATCAAAACAATAAGTTCAGAATTATTCCAAGTTCAATGAGGGAAGTCCAAACTGGTCCCGCATTAAGCTTATAAATACATATACATGTACACAGACATCTTCCCGAGGCAAGGGAGTTAACTGACTTTAAAAGTCCAGTTTCCACGCTTGCCGTACTAGGCTGCAGTTATGGTGTCATATTTTGGCTGGATTTACCAGTCTATGCATGGTCCAAACAAAATCGTGTAACGAAATCAACATCCGGTTCGTAAACTGCCGTGCAGATTTCGGTTAACTGCAGGATTTGCAAAGCATGTGTATTTTTAACTTAGTGTCAACAGATATTTTCCAAATCTTTACATCTTTTTAATCAAGGTGCTCTCGTGATTTGATGCATTTCGCGATTTAAGACCCGTTTTATCACAATATAGATCTTGATTATCTACCAGACCGTCTTGACTTGGCACCGCCATTTTGTTTGAAGCAAATGCAAGTGATTTGAGAATTGGTTCATAGGTGAGGCATAGACGGGACATAACTAGTATTAGCCACTAGTGGCGATAGAGCCCCGGAATTCCAGCCTAGTTCGGCAAGGGTAGAAACTGGACTTTTGAAGTCAGTTAACTCCCTTGCCTTTGGAAGATTTGGGGACAGTGATAATGCTGTTTTCTTGTTGCATGTTTTCACAGTTCTTGTCCTAACATTTAGAAAGGGAGGTAATCAACACATCAACCAAATCTATGCTTGTAAGACAAGTGGTTGGCCCCTTCCGTTACTGGTGGACTAATGCTGAACAGCCACAACACCTCACTCACTCACACACCTTTTGCCCAGTGAAGATCCAGGTCAGAATTGGTCTTCAGTTACTTATGTCTACCGTAAGAGGCAACTAAAGGGATTGGATGGTCAGTCTCCCTGACTTGGTTGATGCATGTCATCGTATCCAAATTGTGTAGATCAATACTAGGGATGTCAATAACTAGATTGTCTGGTCCAGACCTGATTATTTACAGATCGCCGCCAATTAGCTGGAATATGGCTGGCTGAGTAGGGCGTTTAACAACAGAGAGAGAAAACTCATTTCACAGAGTTTGCCCTTAATCGCTACTACTGCCACCACTACATGTACTACATCTTCTATATGAGTGAGCGAGTGAGTTTGGTTTTATCCCGCTTTTAGCAATATTCCACCAGTGGACATGGCGGTGAACACCGGAAAATAGGCTTCACACATTGTACCCATGTGGGGAATCAAACCCGGGTCTTCGGCAAGACGAACCAACGCTTTAACCACTTGGCTACCTCACTGCCCTCTTATATATGATCTCTGTGACCCAGGGCAAAATAGGTAACCCAGTACCTTATTCTAGTTGTCGAGTAAAATATGAACCAGTCACCAGGTGTGAATGTGCCCACATTGATCATTCTAACATCCTATCGACCACTGTGTGGTTGTCAGTCAAATATTAGCTGTAATATTGCTCACTGCGGCATTCGGCAGCATTTACTGCCTCACATGTCTACATGCAATGGTAACTCTGCCTCCTTCAGACATCCCAGATACCTTTGAGTGTGTTCGAATACTGGTACGCCCGGATTATCTTTTTAGATTTATCAGCACCATACCCTTTGCTCACCAAAGTGGAAAAGTCTGAGACCTGCATCACAGCTGTTCTGTGTCTATTAAGAAAATACCTCGATATATTTTATCATGAATTAATTTAAATACTGTTTGGCACTGAAGCAAACTCACTCACTCCATGTAGAGTTTACAGAGTTCCAGAATTCTCTGGTCACTAAGAAAATACATCGAAACAGTTTAACATGTATTGTACTGTGTGATTCATCTCGAAAGAAAGGCGTGATTTGATATGAGATGTGTGTGTGAAGAGTATCTTTCCCAATTTAGACATTTTCAAACAATTAACCTGTTGATGACATATACTGCTGGGAACAATGAATCTGTGGATTTCTGCAAGATTTGAAAACGTAACAAATAGTAAACTATGAATGCACAAGCGTTATTCTTTGAAGAGCTTTTTTGTTAGAAATGTACTGAAATATGCTCATAATTATCAAGCAATCGCTTTTAATTTTTCTTTAAGTTATGACATTTTTTAAGATTTACAGACAAGAATATGTGTTTCTGAAGATGTTGCTGGTAGATTCTTGAAGAAGATATGTGTATATGTTGGTCAAGGAATAGATGTTTCCTTCCTGGTTCTCTCTGTGTTAACAAATATCTGCTTACCACTTCAGGTGTCATAATGAAGGACCAGGACGCATTCATCTGAAAAAGCAGTGATAGGTCACCAGCCTCACTCACCAGCCTCAGTTGCCGTCCATCCTCTGTTGCCACAAACCTTAGCCTCAACCTCCAGCTTCCATTGGTCTCACCATCAACAGTCAAGCAGTGAAACTGAAATTCCTCCTTCACCATCAGCGACCATGTAAACCTGGTTTTACCTCTCCAGATGCGGTAAGTACAACTGAAGATAAAACAAATCATTTATATTATAAGAACTATTTGTTTAAGGCAAACATGTTCCCCGTCATATTGAATGAAGATTTATTTTCTGCTCTATATCTCACTTTAACAGCTGTTATATTGCTGCATTATATTATGGTCCGTCGACTATTAGCTACTTCAAAAAGGGCCTTACACATGTGAATTGAGCATCGTGTTTGCTTATAAGTCATTGAAATTAACAAAATACTATTTCTGCTTCAGGTGTGGCTACCTTCTCCAACACCTCTGCCAATTACACCGCTTCATGTGCAGGAATTGACACCCTCTGTTATACTTCATATCCATGTATGCTATCACTGACGTACATACAAATTGGTTCTGACATCAACTCATATCCAGCATGACTGGATTGTTAAAGACCTTTTAACTCCCTTGCCTCAGGAAGATGAATACATTGTCCTGTCACTAAGATATACAAAGTGTTTCTGAAACCAACTCATATCCACCATGATGCAAAGATTACAACTTTACGTGCTGGTGTTATCAGGATCTTGTTTTGTGTGTAACAATCATCCACTTCCAAGTCCCTGATGGTGTCCATGTGTACCTCCTGATGACTCGGCAGCTCTGAGGTGTTGAGGGGTGTTGCATGTTTCATGGCTCACATTTCTACCTGGAACACCCGCTAACACTTCCTAGTTGAACGATGACTCGGTTGTATTGTGAAGCATCTTTTCAGGTAGTTTTTGGAGAGCGTCTTTTGTCAGGGAATTGTTTGAATGACTTTGAAACAGGAAATTCTTTCTCGTTTAGCGTGTCAGATCTCACTGCTATGTCTGAAGAAGTATCATATTACATTTGGTTGAATGGCCAACTCAACAAAACATTTCAGTTAGTATTCTTGATACTCGGAGTTAAAGGTAGATATTCCTAATCATGTGCGGTGCTGTGGTAGGATGTTGGCAGTATCAGTCTACCTCTGGGATGGATGTTGAACAGAGCTAAGTGACAAGGTAAGTTTCAAACTGCACTTCAAGTATGAGGTTCTTTTGTGACAGACTGTTCCAAACAACTTTCTCAAGACATTCAGGACTCCCAGCCTTTCGTTTCCTTTATGGAACACCCCTGTGATCAATTCAATTAAAAGATATTTGTTCGTGGTGTGTATGAAATGACATCTGATCACATCTTGACGTGTACAGGTACTCTCGCCTCGGATGTAGCCTGC
Source organism: Haliotis cracherodii (assembly GCF_022045235.1). NCBI lineage: Eukaryota > Metazoa > Mollusca > Gastropoda > Lepetellida > Haliotidae > Haliotis > Haliotis cracherodii. The sequence goes on along the minus strand of NW_027266281.1, from coordinate 6,638,204 downwards.
ACCCGTCTACCTCACCCGTCTGCCTCACCCGTCTGCCACACCCTTCTGCCACACTCACCTACCAGACCCGTCTACAACACCCGTCTACCACACCTGCCTACCACACTCATCTACAAGACCAGTCTGCCACACCCGTCTACCAGACTCATCTACCGGACCCGTGTACAACACAGGTCTACCACACCTGTCTCAGCTCTAGTGCATGGTGAGTATGAACGCTCAGTCGCTGCAGTTAGCTGGTTACATTATATGCACGATGAAGACTGGAAACATCTAGAGATGCCACTATATTGTCAATGGACGTTGACATTTGACTCATCGTCAGGGATAATGTGGCTTGGTGCATTGTCCAACAATAACAACATGTCAGTCAATTCTTGTCAAAGAAATTGAAGCAATTAGCAAAGCAAGCACCGGTCATTTAAGCTTTAAATATTAGCAAAGATAAAAAGAGCATTAACTGTGAACACAACTGAGATCAATGCACCTAAGAGGGGAACAATAATGATTCCTATTGGTGACGTTACCTCCAACACTTGGCATTATGGATAGGGATATGGGACATTTGTTTTGAAGAAAAACCCATTCGAATTGGTATGATAACCAGGTTGGCATTATAAAAAGCTGAATTGTTAGTGCCGAAATCCGTTCCAAGAAAATCATGGCATTATGAAGAACAAGCTTGCAGTGTCGAAAGAAACACCTTACATAATTATATTTAACATTAGATTTCTATCCATTTATCTGTCAGGAAGTGTATGTTAAGCAAATGCTAAGTGAAAATATAAATTTACTGATGTAGTTCTAATTTGTATCCATTTGTTAAATACTTTGCAAATGATAAAACCATGCTATTTTATAACAATGTGATATTTCACCTGCTCGTTTTGACGTACAGTTTTCTTTTTCAACGACTAAATACATTCGTGTCGGTGCTGGTCCCCTTAGATAAGCACCTGAAAGGCAGATGCACATTAGACCTGTGCTTCCAGCTTCACACAAACTGTTAACTAGTCATTGCTAGGGGAGGTTACTCTATTTGACCCATGTCACGAGCTCATGCATTTCCCACCACTTGGACAGCCATATTCAGCGTGTTGTAGTGTGAGACAGAAATGGACTTAATACGATAAATTTTAGGCTTTCACTTTTTTCTGTGTATCTGTGTTTACAAACTGATATTGTGGGTTACATAGTCAATGGCTTTGATGTTCATACTGATGAATTGTGGGATATATTGTACATGTACCTTTAGAAAAGTACGTGCATCTCTTGCTGCACATCGCGTGGGAGTGGGATTTGCAACAATGGTCTCATCTTCTCTATCGTGCTACTAATTTGTCAGTGGCAGAACTCCAGATAACTTTTTGAGCAATTGAGGTTTTACTCTAGGTTTCTATTTTAATTGGGTTATTACAGTTTTCATTGGGTAACTAATATTTTGACACCTATCCATTTATCACTCTATTAGGTTTTTCCGAAAATGAGTAGGCATTTTAAGATTTGAAAAAAAAGGAAATAATGTTTTAGATGAATGTAACAGTGGGCATTGACTTTACTCGGAAAGTAAATTAGCTCGTAATTGTGTTTCGGAAATTAGCTCTGTTGTACGCATGCTGATAAAGCTTTATTGGGTATTAACGCATGCTGTTTTCAAATAATTGAGTTTTCCATTTAATGCATGCGTTTCTGTACGCAAGTTAATTGAAAGTAATTGGGTTTGGAATAGTTTTGGGGGGTATTTTACGCAAATACACAGCGTATCTGTAGCTGTTTTTGTGATCATCATATGAGCAACCAGTGCAACACTCAGACTTGTACAATGAGTTATAAACCCTCTCATGTGGTTTTTCTCTCTTTTTCCCCTTTTTGAGTTTTGTTAGAAATCGTGTGCCTCAATGGAAATTGGATCTGAGCATTTAGAATGTAGAGGAGTGATACTGAATTCATCAACTTGAGCATTTGTTACAAAAACGTGAATGCAATCTGGATCATCTTCACCAGTTTCTCGTTGTTTGAGCATATCTATATCACTTGTTTCAAGAAGCTCTGGACCGCCTCCGTGGTCCTGTGGTAGAGCGTCCGCCCGGAGAGCGGAAGGTCCAGGGTTCGATCCCGGGCCGCGTCATACAAAAAGACGTTAAAAGATTGTACTTGTTGTTACCCTGTCTGGCGCTCGGCATTAAAGGGCTAAAACAAGGACTGGTCGGCTCGGAGTCAGTATACTGTGTCTGAGTGGGGTATTCATGTTAAACTGCGGCATGGTATCTCAGTGAGCTAGCACTATAAATCGGCATCAGTCCGGACTAGTACAAGCAGCCACACACACACATACACGTGCATGCACGTCGCTATATAAGTGCAATAATCTTGGACGCGACGTTAAACCCAATTTCACCTCACCTCACCTCAAGAAGCTCTGGCCCTTTCCGTGTCCGTAATCAATGCAACAGTTGTGCAAATGCAGGGTCTTTTTGTCTCATGATATTGGTCAATTCTGCAATAGAAAAATTATCATTCTACAGGTCATATCCATTTCTGCCAATATATAATGGTGTTCCTTTAACGGGTGATAACTGAGTAGTCTCCAACAGCAATTACAGATACATTTCCAAATGGGGACTAATCAGCAGTTAGTTTGATCTGTCTCAGTCTACCAATGAATGTATGATAACAGCTTGTGATCAACCATTGATTTTTCATCGATGATGAGAATATAAATACTTTGCAGCTTTGCTTGCAGACTATCGATCTTTTCCTCACCAAGTGGTTGGCATGGTAGTTTGCATCAATTCCAAAGGACAGTGTACTGTGTGTATTGTGGATGCATGAATGTTAAATGCTGCAATACCAGTTGGAGCTACCAAAAGAACAGAGATATCATCTGGATTATTTTGAATGAGGGTTAGCGGTCAGAAGTAGGTTAAGTGCATCTGAATCTTTATCTTTCTTTTTATCCAAACACGATTGTCTTATTTGATCGAAAACATCAGCTTGTCCCTCATTCATTGATCTGAGAATAGTATCTGAAGCACCTCTGTTTTTGATAGGGTGTTATCAGTCTGTCGCAAATCTGGCATGTTTCTAGCAGTTTCAGTTCCACTTTCTTTTGGACGTATGTGCATCGTCACATGCTATTCTTTCAGACGCAGTTTCGGGACAAACTTGAGCCCATTCATCTTCCAATTGACCTGATCTCTCGAACAATTCCTCTGCTTCATCATTAACATAACCATTCTTCTCAAACATTGCTTAGTTTCTGTCAACATTCACTTTCACAGTTTCCAAAGGATAGTTTTCAATCTGAACAGCACCAGTTTGATAAAAAATCTTCATATGAATTGAATGTGGCTGGTTTTGGCTGTGTATCAAATGTGTATGGCAAGAATAGCTGTAGTATACTGTGGTAGTATTTCTCTGTATTCTTGTTCGCGAAAATCTGGCATATCTGATAACTGCTACATCAGTCCAAGTACGTTTCTTCACATGACCAAGGCCATTTTGCAGTGTTACTAATGGACTACACTGTTTGTCATCATAAACCGTTGATACTTCAGATTTTGACACCACCCTGTATTCTGAGCAAGAAGATGCAAGACACATGTTATCCATCTCATCACCATTGCTACTGCTCTTGTATCGATCATCAATGCTTGTCATCCACATTTCATCCTCATCTAGTTCGCCACTCTGTTGTTTGTTCTTCAAAGTTTTAAGAGGCAAACTCATTCTGACAGTGTCTGCAGTTGGAATGAACTGTACTTTATGTAATCCTTCCTTCAATCTCAAATTGCAATCTTGAAACACAGCTTCCTGAGCACTCACTTCTCGAGGGTGTAAATACTAATTCACCCATACATCATTAGGATTGCATTTCATCACAATGTTTGTCTTCTTGGCTAGAGTATCACAAGCTAGCTGAAACATATGTTGTGAAATACCATTCGCAATGAACAATGCACCAACCGAGTCAAATGTTTGCTCATCATCTGTTAATCCTTGCCAAATCAGTTTCAAAATTGTTTGACCACCTGCTATCGTCATCACTTTCATATTTATTAGTTCTTCACAGCACTGGTCCAGGGTTTTGGGCACATCATTTTTTGGTTCATTGTCTTGACCTGCAGGTTGTGATAAGAATTACAGCACTGAAACTTTCATAAGAGTTTCTTTGTGTTCTGCATCTTCAGCATATTGTTTACTGCTGTAGCTTTTGACAAATTCCCTGTTTTCTGTTTCCTTTTGTTCCTGAATTCAGAGTCAGTAATATACTTTTCTTTATCGTAAGTGTTCTCTAATGTACATTCATATTCAAGTTTATCTTTCTCTAATTTTCTTTTGGCGCTCATATTTTATCTCTTAGCTTTTGCCTGTGCATACTTTCCTTTTGGTCTTTTTGTTTGACCTTGATCAAGTTTCCCTCGTGCTGTAAATTGTTTTGTTTTTTGAAAACTGATTGTCTGTCGTTAAGCAAATCTACAGATAACCGGTCAGCATTTCTTACTCCTTGTACAAGCAATGATATTCAAATGTTTGTCCCAATATTTGTTTATACATGAGTTTCTTAAGGCATCAACTGTGTTCACACAAACAACCACTTCAAAATGTGATCCACCAATATAATTTAGATATATGCCTCTGCCAGTGTTTTGTGTGTCTGTGTCTATCTGCCTGCTTGAATATTTCAGCCATCTGTTATCAGTGAATGTGCATATGTCAGTGCCTAGTAGATTTACAGCTGCAAGTATTTCTAGTTCTGTTGCCAATGTTCCAACATACCACATTCTTGATTGAGAAATGTATTGTTCAAAGGAGTCAATACATGGTCTTCAGAATGCATGGAAGCTTTGAGCATGTACTCTAAGGTGTGCCACAACAGCCAGTCGGACTTTTCTGTGATTGATTTCTTTGCCAGAGATCGCAAAGGACAATCTTCTAAAGAAACAATTACCATCACCCTCATTAGGTACTGTTCTACATGGTTCACCAATTTCCCCGCCAAACTCCTGATCCTGACACTTTGCTCAACATTGTTGTTGTTGAATATGATGTTTTCTGCACAGCTCTTCACATATATCTGAAGATACAGGGCAAATAAGCATCACATTTTGGTCAGTTGCAGTTATTTCCACACTACCATCTTGTGAGTTCTCATCAATATGTACCTGCGACAGTAGCCACCAGGCTCAGGTACCACCAGACATTGGTCTCCAGCCACAGTTGCCACAAGCCACTAGCCTTATTTGCCACCTGCCTCAGTTTCAGTTTCAACCGCCACAGTTGCCATTAGCCTCAGTTACCACCTGCCTCAGTTGCGGCCAGCCACAGTTGCCGTCAGCTTCAGTTACCACCTGCCCAATATTTAAGAAAAATGTGTTTTTAACCTCTCCAGCAAAAGGACTTCCAAGTCACAAACGATCAAGACATTGTTCTGCCTTGTGTGTTTGAGAAACGCGCCAATTTTCGTTTTTGGAGTAAATGTGCAGGTCTTTTGTAACACTTTGCAGGGACCAAATCTTTTGAAAACTTTTGGAAACATTGAAAGGGGTACATTGGCTATCCAACTAGGTTAAAATAACCACAATGGTGTCGCGCATGCGCGTGCGTTCGCACCCTAACAGAGGCCTCTGACATCAATTTGGACACCTTCAAACGGTTGTATTTCCCTAACAACCTGTTATATGTCTGTCGGATTTGGTATCAAACGTCTCAGAATTTCAAGAGCTTTCCAACGAGCCATCATGCACTAAAATCGCTTAATATTTACGAAAATGTGTTTTTCACCTCTCCAGCAAAAGGACTTCCAAGTCAGCAAACGAACAAGACATTGTTCTGCCTTGTGTGTTTGAGAAACGCGCCAATTTTCGTTTTTGGAGTAAATGTGCAGGTCTTTTGAAACACTTTATAGGGACCAAATCGTTAGAAAACTTTTGGAAACATTGAAAGGGTACATTGGCTATCCAACTAGGTTAAAATAACCACGATGGTGTCGCGCATGCACGTGCGGTCGCACCCTAACAGAGGCCTCTGACGTCAATTTGGACACCTTCAAACGGTTGTATTTCCATAACAACCTGTTATATGTCTGTCGGATTTGGAATCAAACGTCTCAGAATTTCAAGAGCTTTCCAACGAGCCATCATGCACTAAAATCGCTTAATATTTACGAAAAATGTGTTTTTCACCTCTCCAACAAAAGGACTCCCAAGTCACAAACGAACAAGACATTGTTCTGCCTTGTGTGTTGAGAAACGCGCCAATTTTCGTTTTGGGAGTAAATGTGTAGGTCTTTTGAAACACTTTGCAGGGACCAAATCTTTTGAAAACTTTTGGAAACATTGAAAGGGGTACATTGGCTATCCAACTAGGTTAAAATAACCACAATGGTGTCGCGCATGCGCGTGCGGTCGCACCCTAACAGAGGCCTCTGACATCAATTTGGACACATTTAAACGGTTATATTTCCTTAACGACCTATTATATGTCTGTCGGATTTGGTATCAAACGTCTCAGAATTTCAAGAGCTTTCCAACGAGCCATCATGCACTAAAATCGCTTAATATTTACGAAAAATGTGTTTTTCACCTCTCCAGCAAAAGGACTTCCAAGTCACAAACGAACAGTACATTGTTCTGCCTTGTGTGTTGAGAAACGCGCCAATTTTCGTTTTTGGAGTAAATGTGCAGGTCTTTTGAAACACTTTGCAGGGACCAAATCTTTTGAAAACTTTTGGAAACATTGAAAGGGGTACATTGGCTATCCAACTAGGTTAAAATAACCACAATGGTGTCGCGCATGCGCGTGCAGTCGCACCCTAACAGAGGCCTCTGACATCAATTTGGACACCTTCAAACGGTTGTATTTCCCTAACGACCTATCATATGTCTGTCGGATTTGGTATCAAACGTCTCAGAATTTCAAGAGCTTTCCAACGAGCCATCATGCACTAAAATCGCTTAATATTTACGAAACATGTGTTTTTCACCTCTCCAACAAAAGGACTTCCAAGTCACAAACGAACAAGACATTGTTCTGCCTCGTGTGTTGAGAAACGCGCCAATTTTCGTTTTTGGAGTAAATGTGTAGGTCTTTTGAAACACTTTGCAGGGACCAAATCTTTTGAAAACTTTTGGAAACATTGAAAGGGGTACATTGGCTATCCAACTAGGTTAAAATAACCACAATGGTGTCGCGCATGCGCGTGCGGTCGCACCCTAACAGAGGCCTCTGACATCAATTTGGACACATTCAAACGGTTGTATTTCCCTAACGACCTACTACATGTCTGTCGGATTTGGTATCAAACGTCTCAGAATTTCAAGAGCTTTCCAACGAGCCATCATGCACTAAAATCGCTTAATATTTACGAAAAATGTGTTTTTCACCTCTCCACCAAAAGGACTTCCAAGTCACAAACGAACAGTACATTGTTCTGCCTTGTGTGTTGAGAAACGCGCCAATTTTCGTTTTTGGAGTAAATGTGCAGGTCTTTTGAAACACTTTGCAGGGACCAAATCTTTTGAAAACTTTTGGAAACATTGAAAGGGGTACATTGGCTATCCAACTAGGTTAAAATAACCACAATGGTGTCGCGCATGCGCGTGCAGTCGCACCCTAACAGAGGCCTCTGACATCAATTTGGACACCTTCAAACGGTTGTATTTCCCTAACGACCTATCATATGTCTGTCGGATTTGGTATCAAACGTCTCAGAATTTCAAGAGCTTTCCAACGAGCCATCATGCACTAAAATCGCTTAATATTTACGAAACATGTGTTTTTCACCTCTCCAACAAAAGGACTTCCAAGTCACAAACGAACAAGACATTGTTCTGCCTCGTGTGTTGAGAAACGCGCCAATTTTCGTTTTTGGAGTAAATGTGTAGGTCTTTTGAAACACTTTGCAGGGACCAAATCTTTTGAAAACTTTTGGAAACATTGAAAGGGGTACATTGGCTATCCAACTAGGTTAAAATAACCACAATGGTGTCGCGCATGCGCGTGCGGTCGCACCCTAACAGAGGCCTCTGACATCAATTTGGACACATTCAAACGGTTGTATTTCCCTAACGACCTACTACATGTCTGTCGGATTTGGTATCAAACGTCTCAGAATTTCAAGAGCTTTCCAACGAGCCATCATGCACTAAAATCGCTTAATATTTACGAAACATGTGTATTTCATCTCTCCAGCAAAAGGACTTCCAAGTCACAAACGAACAAGACATTGTTCTGCCTTGTGTGTTGAGAAACGCGCCAATTTTTGTTTTTGGAGTAAATGTGCAGGTCTTTTGAAACACTTTGCAGGGACCACATCTTTTGAAAACTTTTGGAAACATTGAAAGGGGTACATTGGCTATCCAACTAGGTTAAAATAACCACAATGGTGTCGCGCATGCGCGTGCGGTCGCACCCTAACAGAGGCCTCTGACATCAATTCGGACACATTCAAACGGTTGTATTTCCCTAACGACCTATTATATGTCTGTCAGATTTGAAATCAAACGTCTCAGAATTTCAAGAGCTTTCCAACGAGCCATCATGCACTAAAATCGCTTAATATTTACGAAACATGTGTATTTCAACTGTCCAGCAAAAGGACTTCCAAGTCACAAACGAACAAGACATTGTTCTGCCTTGTGTGTTGAGAAACGCGCCAATTTTCGTTTTTGGAGTAAATGTGCAGGTCTTTTGAAACACTTTGCAGGGACCAAATCTTTTGAAAACTTTCGGAAACATTGAAAGGGGTACATTGGCTATCCAACTAGGTTAAAATAACCACAATGGTGTCGCGCATGCGCGTGCGGTCGCACCCTAACAGAGGCCTCTGACATCAGTTTGGACACATTCAAACGGTTGTATTTCCCTAAAGACCTATTATATGTCTGTCGGATTTGGTATCAAACGTCTCAGAATTTCAAGAGCTTTCCAACGAGCCATCATGCACTAAAATCGCTTAATATTTACGAAAAATGTGTTTTTCACCTCTCCAGCAAAAGGACTTCCAAGTCTGAAATGAACAAGACATTGTTCTGCCTTGTGTGTTGAGAAACGCGCCAATTTTCGTTTTTGGAGTAAATGTGCGGGTCTTTTGAAACACTTTGCAGGGACCAAATCTTTTGAAAACTTTTGGAAACATTGAAAGGGGTACATTGGCTATCCAACTAGGTTAAAATAACCACAATGGTGTCGCGCATGCGCGTGCGGTTGCACCCTAACAGAGGCCTCTGACATCAATTTGGACACCTTCAAACGGTTGTATTTCCCTAACGACCTATTATATGTCTGTCGGATTTGGTATCAAACGTCTCAGAATTTCAAGAGCTTTCCAACGAGCCATCATGCACTAAAATCGCTTAATATTTACGAAACATGTGTTTTTCACCTCTCCAACAAAAGGACTTCCAAGTCACAAACGAACAAGACAGTGTTCTGCCTCGTGTGTTGAGAAACGCGCCAATTTTCGTTTTGGGAGTAAATGTGTAGGTCTTTTGAAACACTTTGCAGGGACCAAATCTTTTGAAAACTTTTGGAAACATTGAAAGGGGTACATTGGCTATCCAACTAGGTTAAAATAACCACAATGGTGTCGCGCATGCGCGTGCGGTCGCACCCTAACAGAGGCCTCCGACATCAATTTGGACACATTTAAACGGTTATATTTCCTTAACAACCTATTATATGTCTGTCGGATTTGGTATCAAACGTCTCAGAATTTCAAGAGCTTTCCAACGAGCCATCATGCACTAAAATCGCTTAATATTTACGAAAAATGTGTTTTTCACCTCTCCAGCAAAAGGACTTCCAAGTCTGAAACGCACAAGACATTGTTCTGCCTTGTGTGTTGAGAAACGCGCCAATTTTCGTTTTTGGAGTAAATGTGCAGGTCTTTTGAAACACTTTGCAGGGACCAAATCTTTTGAAAACTTTTGGAAACATTGAAAGGGGTACATTGGCTATCCAACTAGGTTAAAATAACCACAATGGTGTCGCGCATGCGCGTGCGGTCGCACCCTAACAGAGGCCTCTGACATCAATTTGGACACATTTAAACGGTTATATTTCCCTAACGACCTATTATATGTCTGTCGGATTTGGTATCAAACGTCTCAGAATTTCAAGAGCTTTTCAACGAGCCATCATGCACTAAAATCGCTTAATATTTACGAAAAATGTGTTTTTCACCTCTCCACCAAAAGGACTTCCAAGTCACAAACGAACAGTACATTGTTCTGCCTTGTGTGTTGAGAAACGCGCCAATTTTCGTTTTTGGAGTAAATGTGCAGGTCTTTTGAAACACTTTGCAGGGACCAAATCTTTTGAAAACTTTCGGAAACATTGAAAGGGGTACATTGGCTATCCAACTAGGTTAAAATAACCACAATGGTGTCGCGCATGCGCGTGCGGTCGCACCCTAACAGAGGCCTCTGACATCAATTTGGACACATTCAAACGGTTGTATTTCCCTAACGACCTATCATATGTCTGTCGGATTTGGTATCAAACGTCTCAGAATTTCAAGAGCTTTCCAACGAGCCATCATGCACTAAAATCGCTTAATATTTACGAAACATGTGTTTTTCACCTCTCCAACAAAAGGACTTCCAAGTCACAAACGAACAAGACAGTGTTCTGCCTCGTGTGTTGAGAAACGCGCCAATTTTCGTTTTTGGAGTAAATGTGTAGGTCTTTTGAAACACTTTG